>NC_133658.1:50962564-51284880 GCF_037893015.1 Macrotis lagotis
GCAGCGCCCGGCGCATTGGCTGGTGGGCAGGGCCCCTCCTTGTCTCCCTCCTCCTCCTCCTCCTCCTCCTCCTCCTCCTCCTCCTCCTCCGCCTGTGCCGCCGCGGCCGCCGGGCTTGCGGGAAAGAGCCAGCCTGCGCGGGGAGCGTCCCGCGCCCCCCACCCCGAAGCGCCCCCAGCCCGCCTCTCCGCCCGCAGGCTGGGACGCTTTGGAGCCAGACGCCATGCCAGGCCAGGTGGGCATTCCCACAGGTAGCCGTGCGCCTCGGCCGGGCCCTCCTAGAAGCCTCGCACTCCAAGGGGGGAGATGCGGGGGAGACAGAGGAAAAGGCAGCCTGCTAGGCCAGTTGCGCCCGATGGGTGCTCACCTGCCCTCTGCTTGGCCCCCCCCCCGGAACTCGTACCAGCCCATCTCCTTCCCTCTGGGGCACCCGAGACAACCAGGGGCACGAACTGTGGACAGCGCCCGCTCAGTCCTGCAGGGCGGCCACAGAGGCTGGGAGACTTCGGGACTCCTTCCCTCAGCCCTGGCCATTCCTGCTTCTGAGAGGAGGCACCTCAAGACCGGCCTCTGATGCAGGCAAATGGCAAAACAGTTGAGGCGCCTCGAACCCAAACGCTTGGGAATGACTTCCAACATGAAGGAGCGCCCCTGGGGCACCCCTACCCGTATGTGCCGCAACTCCTCGGGCCCCCCATTCTAGAGAGATGGCTCATGCTTCAGGAAGCTCTTGGAGATGGGGGGGGGGGGGAGGTGTGAAGAAGCCGAGTCGCCTTTCTCTGGTTCGTCCCTCTCAGCTCGGCTCCTGACCTCATTCTCAAAGAGACACACACGGGCTGGGAACTCGGGCATTTGAGTTGGGAGACCAAGGCCTCTGACTAAGGTCCAGTTCAGATGCTTCCCATCTCCTCCCGTGCAGCCTGGGAAGGGCAGATGCTGATCCTCCAGGAAAAGGGAAGCTAACTGAGCATGGGGACTCCCCCCCCCAAGAGCAGGCTCACATCAGCCCCAACATAGGCGTCAAAAGGAGGGAGGAGGAGGAGGAGGAGGAGGAGGAGGAAGAGGGGAGGAGGAGGAGGAGGGGAGGAGGAGGGGGGAGGAGGGGGAGGAGGAGGAAGAGGGGAGGAGGAGGAGGAGGAGGGGAGGAGGAGGGGGAGGAGGAGGAGGAGGAGGAGGCAGAAAATCATCTCCCAGCCCATTCTCTTGGCCCGTCTCAGCTAAAAACAGGGCATAGACCTGGGCAGGAGTCCTGTCACCTCAGGAAGAGAGGCAAATAAAGGGAAAACAGACGCGGGAGCCAAAGGCAAACTAGGGTGAGTTTGTGGGTGGAGACAAAGAGAAGGGAAGGGAGAAAGGGAAAGGGGAAGGGAAGGCTACGTGACTGGCTCATCTAAGGTTTATTGGGTCCTGGAAGAAGAGTCTGTGATCAAAGTGGATCTGGGAGAACAAGTTTGCTATCTCCCCATGCTGCCACCCCCCCACCCCCCAGACAAGGGTGATAGCAGGCAGGGGCTGGTAAGACCACCCGGTATTCATCTCTCCTGAGAAGAGATATGGCTTCAACAACAAACTCTGTCTCTTAATGACCCCATCCCAGCTTTCTGATACTCTCCAAACCTGACCCAAAGGATGCTAGTCCTAAGCGGCAGGGAGGAAGGGAGGAAGGGCAAGAGCCCTCAAGTGGTCACATGGTCTCATTGCAGGGGCTTGCCACCTAAAATGGAATCAGGAATTCACATTTTGTAAAACTGGATGTAGAGGTAGGAGAAAAAAGAAACATACTCCTTTTTCTTTTGCTGAATCATCGTCCTTCTTCTGCTCACAAAGGATGGACATCCTCCAAGGTTCCATCTTGGGACCATTCCCTTTCTCTCTCCCCATACTCTCACTTGGTGTCCCCAGCAGCTCCCCTACTTCAGTTCTCATTTCTATGCAGATGATGCTCAGATCTGCATTTCCCACCTTCTCTTCTGATCTCCAGGTCTCTTGCTGGACATCTCTGCCTGCATATGTCATAGACATCTCAAGCTCAATATTTTCCAAATAAAATCCATCTTATTCTTCTTCTGTCCCATTCCCAACTTCCTCATTTCTCTAATTGGCACCCCCATCTTCGCAGACACCCATATTCATAACTTCAGAGTCATCCTTGACTCTTCCTTCTCCCTTGCACCCCGAACCCATCTGTTGGCAAGTCTTCTCTAGCCTAACCTTCACAACATCCTTTGAAAATGTTCTCTCCGGGGCAGCTAGGTGGCAGAGTGGATAAAGCACCGGCCCTAGAGTCAGGAGGACCTGGGTTCAAATCCAGTCTCAGACACTTAATAATTACCTATCTGTGTGGCCTTGGGCAAGTCACTTAACCCCATTTGCCTTGCAAAAACCTAAAAAACAAACCAAAACAACGAAAATGTTCTCTCCACTCCCAAAGTCTCTATTCTCATTGCACTATTGCAATAGTTCACCTCCTAATTGGTCCCCTATCTAGTCTCTCTTCTTTCCAATCCATTCTCCATAGCGCTATCAAATTGATCTTCCTAAAGCCCATATTATGTTAGCCTCCTGCTTAAAAGTCTTCAGTAGTTCCCTATTATCTCTGTAAGAAAATATGAAATTCTCAGTGTCTGGCATTTATTAAAAAAAAAAACCTGCTATCTGGTCCTCACCTGCCTTTCCAGTCTCATTTCCTGGCAAATTATTCCCCATCATGCATTCTCTGTTCAGTCTGTTAGTTTTCATTCATACAAGGCCAGATTGTGGATAAAGTGCTGGGCATGGAGTCAGGAAAATCTGAACTACAATCCAACCTCAGACATTTATTAGCTAGTCACTTAACCTTTGCTTGCCTCAGTTTCCTCATCTGTCAAAATGAGATAATAATAATAATAGCAGCTACCTCCCAGAGATGTGGTAAGGATCAAATGAAATGGCATTCCTAAAGTACAAAGTACAATGTCTAACACTTAGTAGGGGTTTAATAAATACTTGTTTCCCTCATTCCTCATCTTTACATAATTTCCCCTCCTCTCACTCTGTATCTACTCCCTTCTCACCTCTGTCATATAGACCCCCTGACTTCCTTCAAAGGCTAATTCAAGTGCCAAATCTTCCACAAGATTTTTTCTGAGCTTCCCAGCCACTAACACATTCTCCATCTTGCAATGACTTGGTGTAAGGTTGTGTTTGCTTGGGTACATGTTGTATCTTCCCAGTGGAACAGAAACTCTTGGAAAGCAGGAACTATTTCTATTTGTCTTTGTTTCTCCAGTCCCCTGTATGGAACACCACAGGTCCTTCACACAAGCTTGTAGAACTGAATCAGGTCACTCACAATGTTCTTTTTTCATGTCTGAGGATATTATTTTAGCTCTCTGATCATTAGCACAAAAAAGAGACTGACAGCTGCTGCAATGGATAGAGGCTGGAACTGGAATCAGGAAGACCTGAGTTCAAATCCAGTCTCAGACATTTATTAGTTATGGGATCCTAGACAAGACACTTAATCTGCCTCAATTTCCTCATCTGCAAAATGGAAATAATAATAGCACCAACCTCCCAGAACTGTGGTGAGAATCAAATGAGTTAATATTTATCAAACACTCTGCAAAACTTGCTGTTGTTGCTGTTGCTGCTGCTGCTGCTATTATTATACTCTAAGTAAAATGAAGGTAAATTTGACCCAGTACACCTATACCCCCAGCCCCTTCCAAGTTTTTTTGCAACAATTGAGAAGCAGAATGGTATACTGGAAAGACTTTGGTTCAAGTCTTGGACTAACTGGTTACTAGTTGTATGATCTTGGGCAAGTCACTTGACCTCTGTGTATTTCAGTTTTCTTCTCAGTTAAAATGCGGTGAATAAACTGCACCAGCATCACTTAACATTTTTGTGTCCTGGTCCCTTCAGAAAGTGCAAGGAAGCCTTCTCAGAATCATATTTTTATAGATATCAAATAAACTATATAAAATTATAGAGAAGACTATAGTTATCAAAATTTAAAAAACAGCAATTATAGATCCCAGGCTAAGAACCTCTGATCTAGACAAGCCAAATCTCTGGTCCTTTCCAAATCTCTACCTCATGCTCTTATTTTTTTAATAATATTTTATTTTTCCCAGTTACATATAAAGATAATTTTTAACATTCATTTGTTTTAATTTTGGGTTCCAAATTCTCCCTCCCTCACCTTTCTGTTCCCTGAGGCAGTAAATAGCAATTTGATATAGGTTATATATGTTCAATCATGCAAAACATATTACCGGGGCGGCCAGGTGGCGTAGTGGATAAAGCACCAGCCCTGGAGTCAGGAGGACCTGGGTTCAAATCCGGTCTCAGACACTTAATAATTACCTAGCTGTGTGGCCTTGGGCAAGCCACTTAACCCCATTTGCCTTGCAAAAACCTAAAAGCAAACAAACAAAACATATTACCATATTAGACACAGGTTATGAAAGAAGACACAGGTCAAAGAAAGAAAACACATACACAAACACAAAATTCAGAAAGTGAAAAATAAAATGCTTCAATCTTCATTCAGTTCTTTCGCTAGAGGTAGATAGCATTTTTCACCAATCTCATGATAGCATTCTTTGCAGAATTGTAGCGTCAGGAGGAAACATCTGAAGTATGTGTAATTTTACTACATTTTAGAAAGTGATTTAAAAAGAAATCTCATTTCCACTGGGAATCAGAAGAAAGGGATCATTCCCTTTCCTTGGGAAGAAAACATTAAAATGAAGTTGGCCACCCATTCTTCCTCAGTTCCCATTTTAGAAATAAATGCTGCGGCAGCCAGGTGGTGCAGCCCTGGAGTCTGGAGGATCTGAGTTCAAATCTAACCTCAGACACGTAATAATTACTTAGTTGTGTGACCTTGGGCAAGTCTTTTTAATCCCACTGCTTTGCACCTGCTAATAATCAATCAAACATTTCCTGAACCCCAACAGTATGCAAGGATCTTTAGGGAGCACACAAAGAAGGGACAGCTGTGGGTTCCCCCCTCAAGGAACCCACATAGAGGGTCCAGTAGAGGATGCAGAGCAAGGCATGGTAGAGTCTACCATTATGAGCAGTTTATGGTTTGTTGCCCCCCAAAGAGGGACAGACAGATCATCAGTCCTTCAGGTATACAGAGGTCATTCACTCACTGGGATGGGCACAAAGTTTCACAGAGGAAGCCCAGAGATGCCCTTTGGCACAGCAAGATGGATAGTTTGCTGAGAGTAGAACCAAGCTCTCTTTCTCAGAGCCAATTCAGAATCCTGGCAGTCATTGCTTGAAGGAAATTCAAGTCAGGATGCTAATGCTTGATGCATTGTTGTTAGTGAAAATGTGCATTTCTGTTCTCAGAAGAGTCTTGAAGTCCGGGGATTTTGATCAGGTCTTCTAATTGGAAGGTGGTGACAGGCAGTTGTCCATCCCCCTGCATATAAATTAAAACTTCAGCCCAGAAAATTTGAGTAAGATTCAAAATAGGCTTATATAGTTTACATTCATTTTTTGCAATTTAGAATTCTTAATTTTCTTCTTCCCTTCATTCCCTCCAGCAATATAATATCAATTATGCATGTGGGGTCATTCAAAGCATATGTCCATATTAACTGTGTTGCATAAAAAATTTTAAAGAGGAAAAATATGCTTCAATCTGTACTCCAAATTCATCATCAAAATAGAATTATAAATTCAGAACTGGAAGAGATCTCAGACACCCATATTCTTTAACCCCCTCATTTTTTTCAAGGAAAAAACAATCACAGAGAGGCTAAGTTCCTCACTATTAGAGATTTTGTCATTCTTTGTATTTATATTCCCAATACCTTACACAAACTCTTTGATTAATTGGGCATTTTCCCTGACTGTTCATCATCTTCCTCCCAGATTCCCTCAAATCTCAATGTCCCATCTTCTACAAGAAGGCTTTTCTAGTCCCTATCAACGTGAATGCTTTCCCTCTGGGATTCTCTCCAATTTATTCTGTCTCTATCTTAGTTATACATAACTGTTTGCCTGTTGTCTCCTCCATTACATTGTGAGTTCCTTGAGAGAAGGAATTGTTTTGTGAGGTGAAGGTGAGGATGGCCTTTCTTTTTATCCCCAACTATCAGCTCAGTGCTTCTCACTAGACTCTTCATAAGTGTTTTTTGACTTGACTTGCTCATGATCACTCTGGTAAAAAAGAGAATAGGAAAGATGTGAACCCAGATCCTCTGATTCAGCCCTCTTTCCACTGTGCCACACTGCTCTCCCCTGCCCCCCCCACCATGTAAAGAAAAGATTCTAAAATTATAGATTACTGAGGACTAAGAAAATTACTGGGAAAGATGTTGAGATCACATTATAGATTTAGAGTTGGTAGAGAGGCAGCTAAGTGGAGAAGTGGATAGAGCACCCACCCTGGAGTCAGGAGGACCTGAGTTCAAATTCAATCTCAGACACTTAACACTTACTAGCTGTGTGACCTTTGGCAAGTCACTTAACCCCATTGCCTTGCCCCCCCAAAAAAAGAATAGAGTTGTTGGGGACCAATTTCTCAAAAGTGGGCCAGTTGCTGAATAGTGATGCTGGCAAGGAAGCGGAAGCTTGGATCAGGTCAATCAGTCAATAAACATTTATTAAGGACCTAGTACGTGCCAGCCATTGTGCTAAAGATAAAAAGAAGGGAACTCACAATGTAATAGGGAAGACAAGCAACTATGTACAAATACGAAATAGACAGGATAAATATGATGCTGATCACAACAGCTTTCTCTCCAAAAGAGAAAGTCTAATCCTCAACAATCCTGGGAGGTAGGGACTATTATTATTTTCATTTTACAGTTGAAGAAGTAGAAATATTTTTCTATGATTTCACATGTATAATGGATATTATTGCTTGCCTTCTCAATAGGCAAGGGAAAAGATGGAAGAAGAGAGAGAATTTGAAATCGAAAATTAAAAAAAATTAATGTTATACAGTTGAGAAAACCAAGGCAGTGGTGACTTGCCCAGGGTCACATAGCTAGTAGATATTTGAGGCAAGATTTGAATTCCGATCTTCCTGTCTCCAGGCCTAGCACTCTGTCCACTTAGATGTGATGGATAAGAGCTTCATTCATACTTTACCTGCTAGATATGTGATCATAATGGATCTTTGGAGGCACCTACAGGACCAGAAGAACAGAAATTGAATAACTATAGAGTGGGGTCCGAGGAATTTAGGAAGCCAAGAAAATAAGTAAGTACTTCTTCCCACAGACACAAAGGATGGAAAGGCATGGAAAGTTCCATGGCCTCCTCTAAGACCCACTAGAACAAGACCCCCCCCCCAACAAACATTTATCTTTTTGTATTTGTTTGTTTTTGTTTTTGCAAGGCAATGGGGTTAAGTGACTTGCCCAAGGTCACACAGCTAGGTAATTATTAAATCTCTGAGGTCAGATTTGAATTCAGGTCCTCCTGACTCCAGGGAGGGTGCTCTATCCACTGCACCACCTAGTTCCACCCCCCCCAAACATTTATCTTGCACACATTTTGTATTTCCTTGTGAAGGTACTGGCTTCTTCCTTCCATGAGAATACAAAGTCATTGAAGAGAAAGATTGCTTCATTTGGGGTTCTGTATTCCCAGGATCTGGCACCATACCCTGACTCAGAGCAAGTGCTTAATATTTGGTGAATTTAATTGAATTGCCCAGGATTGTAGTCCAAATAGACAATATTCCTCCCTTGGTAAGAATATAAAATTATAATATTAGTGAGAACTAGCATTTATATGATTCCTTAAGGTTTATAAGATGCTTCATAATATTATCTCCCTTGATCCTCACAATAACCCTGGGAGGTGAGTGCTGTTATTATCCCCATTTTACAGATAAGGAAACTGAGGCAGACAGAAGTTAACTTGTTCAAGGTCACATAGAATCTAGATTTAAACCCTAGTTTTCCTGTCTCCAAGTCATTCTTTCTTCAGTACATGAGAAGGAAGACCTTGTGGAAGGCCAGTAACCCTCCCACCAGAGGCTGAAAATCTGAAAAAAAAAACAAAAAAACAGGCCCACCATTTTCCTTTCCATTTACTCCATATTTGCCTTCCCAGAACTTAAGGTGCTCAAGGGAAAGACACAGACAAATTCAGCCTTCATCTTAACTTTCTAAGACAGATTCTTTCCCTAAACCAGAAACAGCCATATCACAAATTACTCAGGAGTGTTGTGGACAGAATCAGAGGACCCAGACTCAAATCCCAATGTTCAGTTTGCTATTTGTGGGACCTTGGGTAAATTACTTTTCCACTCTGAGGTTTAGTTTTATTAGTTCTAACCAATTAATAAATGCTTTTCTTTCCTCCCTTTGTTCCCTTTCTCTCCTTCTTCCTTCCACCCTTCCTTTTCCTCTTTCATTCTTCCTTTTCTTTCTTTTCTTCATTCCTTCCATTCTCCCTCCCTCCTTTCTTTTTTCTTTCTTTACTTTCTTCCCTCTTTTCTTCCTTCCTTTATAAAATGAGTTAGGTTAGATTCTCTCTGAAGTTTCTTCCATTTGATGATTTAAAATGTCCTCCACCCCTCTTCCTTTTTTCCTACTCCACCTAGTAAAGAAAATCACCCCAAATCAGTAAAAATAGCTGTTTGGAGGTGGGAAGAATAGTTATCAAGGATTCAGTGACAGTAGAGGAATGGGGGCAGGGAAGAAATGGTCAAAAGGGTTTTCTTTACCCTTGATTATAGGACATGGTTTCTATTATTTCCGTACTGCCCCAGCTAGGAAGCAAGTATTTTTGCACTCAAAACAACTTCCTAGAGACCTTCCCTTCCCCTTGAACTAGTTATTCCCTTGGCCTCAGTTCTCCCACTTGGCACTGAGACAAAAACAATCTCAATCACCTGGAGGCTGCTAGTATGTATGTGGGAGAGGCAGAGAGGGAGGCCACCTGAGCCCACTGATGATTCCCCATGAGAAAGCTTACCTACCCCAATGGTCTCTCAGACACAGAGATGAGACATGCCTGAAATTTGGACTCTAAATAATATCCTTCAAAATCCCCAAAAGAGAAGACACTCACTGGGGAAGAGACATTAGAAGTCATCTAATCAACCTTTTCATTTTGCAAATGAGGAAAGTGAGGCCCAAAGTGATTTAACCAAGATGGCACAGATTTGTTGATTGGTTGGTTCTTTTCCTTCCTTATCAAAGAATATCAAAATGACATCACTATGTTTGAGACAAATTACAGACTGGGGCTGATCAGATCAATACAAGCTCGGAGTGCTCTACCACCCGTTGGGCACAAATGGTCTATGTGAACACCTGGGTGGGTCCTTTAGACTTACAGATGTCATGTTTCCTTTGAACTGCTTCCATTCTGACTTCCACATAGAGAGCAGCCCCCTCTCTGATGAGGGCACGCCATGCTGGGCAATCCTGTGCCAATATCTCCCAGGCTATAGAATCAATTCTAAAGTTCTTCAGTGAGACCTTCGGGGTGGATAGGTGGTGCAGTGGATAGAGCACCTGGCCCTGGAGTCAGGAGGACCTAAGTATCTGACCTCAGACATTTAATAATTACCTAACTATGTGGCTTTGGGCAAGTCACTTAACCCCATTTGCCTTGCAGAGAACCTTGAAAAAAAAAGAGAGAGAGCTTCAGGGTGTCTCAGTATCGCTTCTTCTGCCCCCCTCGTGAGTGCTTGCCCTGTGTGTTTACCATAAAATAGTCTTTTTGGCAAGTGTATATCTGGCATTCTAATGTGTGCAGTCCATCATTCTTGCACTCTCTGTAATAATGTTGGAATGTTAGGCAATTTAACTCCAGAAAGGTCCTCAGTGTCTAGAATCTTCTCCCGCCAGGTGATCTTCAGAATCTTCCTAAGACACTTTCAATGGAAGTGATGCAGTTTCCTGACACAGCACTGGTAGACTGTCCAGGTTTCACAGCAATGGCAAAGGTAGTAAATGGATAGATCCTAGATTTGACAGTCAGGATTGGAACCTCTGGCTCTTTCAATATCTTACTTGTATGAGAGTCCCTGAAAATATTCTCTTTCAAATAACAATCCCTGAAGAGCTGTTGTGTTTTTCCAAAATCTCATTTGATACTCAGCATTACTCAGAGTATATGATATGACAGTTATAATAAGATCCATATGACCAACAAGGGAACAGAGACCACGAGGGACAAGGAGTTCAGTTGAATCTTAAACTTAGAAAAGATCTTAGATGTCATCTAATCCAACCTCTACCTAAATCATGTCTCCCTTCTACAAATTTGATATGTGGATGAATTTTTCCCTGAATCTATGACTTCGTGAGTGTAGGAACTTCCTTAGGCTGCTCTTCCCAACACTGTTGCTTTCTGGTGCCATTTCCATTTCTCCAAGTGGCACATCAGAGATTGTGATGTTAGGATTAAAATATAGTGGCTCTGCAATCATTGTCAGAGAAGTCAGTATAATAATAGCTAATAGTACTATAGCGCTTTAAGGTTTGCAGAGGACTTTACAAATATTGTCTCCACTCTAATAAGTGGGCATGAGATTTTGGTGCAGCCTACACACCTTTGGCCTCCCTTGCCTCTTACCCATAAACCCTATTTTCCAATATTGCCATTCTCCTTGAAGCTCACCTTTACAATGAGATCACCAAATTTTAAACTATGCATTGATTTAATTTGAAGGACAATAATGTGACTATAGAATTCCCTCATCTCCTTCTCTGCAATGGATGGCAACTAAACTACAGTTATCTTACTGGTGGTACTTTTGTAAGTACTGCAATATGGGATGACCCAATGTCTTGTGAAATGATCTTTCCCATTGCCATTGGACGCCTGATCTTTACCTTTCCAAGAAGAACATGTAAATTGGATTTTTTAGTCTTTTTAATATCATGGACTGTTTAGTCTAAGGCAGTCTGTAGACCTACCAAATAAGATAATATTTATAAAAATTAGTACAAGTGTTTTGGTACAAACTTAGTACAGTATCTGGTAAATAATTGTTCAGTTATTTTTTCATTCATGTCCAATTCTTTGTGATCCTAATTGGGATATCATTTCTTTTTTCTGCAGATGAGGACACAGAGGCAAATAGTGTTAAATGGCTTGCCAGGGTCCCATACCTAATAAGCTTGAATTTAGGAAGAGGAGTCTTCCTGACTCCAGGCCCAGAATTTTATCTACTAAACCACCAACCTGCAGAACATCTTATAATAGGTATTTAATACATATTCATTCCCTTTTCCCCTTCCCAGAATCATGTTTTTCAATAAATAAAATAAACTACATAGAATTAAAAAGGAAACCAATGATAATGAGAAACCATTATCCAAATAGTCTTAAAAACAGATTCAGCAAGTCACCTTTCCATTAGACATATTTCTTGTCCTTTTCTGGATTCATTTATAAGGAGAAATATTCACATTGGTAAATATGGTTCTTTTAGTGATATGTTTGCTCATTAGTCTCTGGAGAAGGATGTCACCTTTTGAGTTCCAATGACTAATGTTTATAGACAGAATAGTGCTGAGTGACCCTCATATGCTCTGTTCCCCATCCCTGATGGAGAGAAAGAAATTGTAAAGTTTCCACTGCATTGATTTTCTTTGTTTCATGGGCAGTCATGGCCAGGATCTAGTATTCTTTCTACCATGAATGGATCACTTCAAATAAGTCTTTCTATGTCTTTCTGAAATCATCCATTTCTTCATTTATTACATTGTTGAACTTTGTCATCTTTTACTATCTTTGTCAATTTTTATGAAGGTCAAAAGCAGTCTAAGAGTTGGTTAAATTTATTATGAGTTAATTTGTTGTTTTAATTTCTCCCATTTCTAAAAAGTTCTAATTATTAGGGAATAAACCTGAAAAGTGAATCTCATATACATATATATATATGTGTGTGTGTGTGTGTGTGTGTATGTATAAATTTTTATAGACATATTCACACACACACATGTAGATCTATAACCCAGATCAATCAGTCACTCAACCAGTCAGTGGATCCTGAAGCCCTTATTGTTTACTGTAAATTAGGCACAATGCTGAACCTGGTGAGATACAAAAAACAAAACCACCACAACAGTCTCTGCCCTCAAGAAACTTTGCTCTTAATTCAACACTCTATTATAAGACATTGTCTTTTTCTGTGGAGGAGAAGGGCCCAAGTTTAAGTGACTTTTCCAGGGTTAGAGTCTGAGATTGATAGGGAACTCAGGTCATCCTACCTAACTCCAGGCCTCATTCTCTATCTACTCCGCCACCTAATTGTCTCAAGGTTGCAGCTAGTGAGTATCAAGTATCTGAAGCTGGATCTGAACTCAGCTCCTACTGACTTCAGGGTGGTACTCTATCCACTGCTCAATCCAGCTAACCCAACATTCTTTTAAACATTCGACCTCCAAGATGCAGATTTTTCTCTTGAAAATGGTTAATATGTGAATTTATTTTGCTTGAGCATGCATATTTATTACAAGGATTTTTTTCCTTTTTCAAAGGGAGAAGGCAAGGAAATGGAGGGAAAGTAGATTTGTGTCTATTTTTTTAAAATTGAGGAAAAAAGGATTTATCTGTTGTCCACTGTTGGTGTTCTTGTGAATAGATACAACCATCCTGGAAAGCAATTGGGAATTATACACATACAAAAAAATAACTTCAACAGCTTATGCCCTTGACCTACCTAGACCACTGCTATTCCTATTCCAAAAGCGATCAAAGAAAAGAGGAAAAGATCCTTTATGTACAAAAATATTTATAGCTGCTCTTTTTTATGGTGGCAAAAAAACTGAAAACTAAAAGAATTTCCAGTTGAGAAATGACTGAATGTCATTATCTATGAATGTGAGAGAATATTATTGTGCTGTAAAAAATGAAGAAATGGATGAGTTCAAAAAGACATAGAAAAACGGTAGAAAGAGTACTGAAAAGGGGTCAGATGATTTACTTCAAGTACCAATTTGTTTGATCTCTAACTAGACTGTGACCTTGAGACAGCTAGGTGGCCAAGTAGATAACCAGGCCTGGAGTTAGGATGAGCTGAGTTCCAATCAGTCTCAGACTCTATCCCTGGAAAAGTCACTTAACCTGCATTTGCCTCAGTTTCTTCAGCTTTAAAGAGGGGATAATAACAACTTCTAACTCCCAGTGTTTTCCTGATGACTAAATGGTATAATATTTATAAGGAGCTTAGAAGTGACTGGCACATAATAGGTGCGATATAAATATTTATTCCCTTCTCTCCCCTTCCCTTGCCCTTGGGAAAAATCACTAATCTCTTTGAGACTCAGTTTCTTCATCTGTAAAATAGAAATAATCCCTGCCCCAGCCTCCCTCCTAGGGAGTTGTGATAAACCAGAGCCACCATACAAGAAAATGCTACCTAAGCTGCAAAGAGAGGATTATAAACAGAATTTTTAAAATGGGAATAGCACCACAAATAAATCTGGCTAGACACTTTTTTTTTTTTACCCTGGATGCAAACCTACACTTTTTTTTCTTACCCCAAAGAAATATTATTTTATCTGAGAACATCTGCAACCTGTCTGGAACATTTTTTTTTCCACCCTCTGGTTTGTGACGTTCAGTTTACTCTAGAAATCAAACTCTCCCAGACTCTGTGATAAATCACAGCATTATTAAACAAACACTGGTTATGCCAATATCTTGAGTAGTGTCAATCTGAATTAGAAATGTGCTCTCTTTGTCACCATCCCTAAGTAATTTCTTCATTAAACCATGGAGAGATAATGTCAATAACAGAGTCTAGCCAGTTGTTTGGGCATCAAGATACCAAGCACATTCTTTCCCATGTGGCTTTTGTCTCTATCATAACACCCTGGTCCATGCCTTTCCAACCTCATCTCTTAATGCCTACCACCATTGATCATCACCCCAGTCTTGCCCCCCAATGTGGATCTATCTCCCTGGTCATCCTCTGCACATGACTTATTAAGTCTAAATAAGAATAGATTGGGTTTGCCCTATTCCTGCCTGCCCCCCCCAGCCCTCCCCCTAAAATTCCCCCTGCAATGCACATATGCCTAGCCTGTGTTCAAAATGGCCCCTACCCAACATGTGCCTGGCATGGTGGTTGTTGTTGCATATTATCTCATTTGATCTTCATTACCCTGTGAGGAAGGTGTTCTAATTCCCTGTTTATAATGGAAGAAACTGAAACAAATATTAATTGATTTGCCTAGGGTCACACAGCTATTGCTCATCCTTTGTTTAGGTAGACCAATGACATCATAGAGTGAAGTCTTGACTTGTGGTGAATGGGATTTGAGGCAGAGTTAAGTCATCAGCTTCATCAAGAGTCAAGATAAATGGTGATGAATCTTTGCTGTGTAACCAAACTCTCCAACTTTGCAGAACCTGCTTCAGCCTACTTCATGGATGTTGGAACACATTGTTTTCATCTGCCCACTCTGCCAGCATTATGGTGGGAGGCTGGAGCTGGGGGGGGGGGGTCACATGTTTAGGTTAGACACCTCCCTAACTCACCAGAGACCTGTTATTCACCCTTTAGTTTATCTGCCATGGGAGTGTACCAAGGTGGGGCCATTACAAATGCTACAGCTTCTTGGAGCCACAAATTCGAGTTGAGTGAAAGTAGACCCCAAAGGTGGATGAGCAGCCCTGAAAGGAGCTTGGCAAGCCCCCCACACCAGAGGCGCTAGTCTTTCTTGAATACTTCATATAGCCAGAAAGTGTCTGAATCCAAGACCTACCTTCCTACCTCAATGCCTAATGAACCCTGTTACTGATTATTCCAAAGACTGACATTATTAGATCTGAAAGGGTCTTAAGAGTTCAGCTAGGTGATGAAGTGGATAGAGCACCAGTCCTGGAATCAGGATGACCTGAGTTCAAATCTGAAATCAGACACTTCATAATTACCTGTGTGACCTTGAGCAAATCATTTAACCCCAGTGCCTTATAAACACCAACCCCCAAAAAGAGTTCATTTAGCTCAATATCCTAATTTTGAAGAGTGGAAAACTGAGGCCAAGAGAAGTTAAACAACTTGTCCAAAGTCACAGGAATATTAGTTGGTAGCAAAGCATTTATGAACGCAGATTATTTTATGTTCCTTTGTATGCTGAATCTCCTCAACTAGAACGTGGGCTCCTTGGCAATAAGGACCTTACCTTCTCCGTTTTCCAGTACTTAAGACAGTATTAGGCTAACAGTTGTCAATGAATTTGTACTGAAAGAACAGAGATTTTCCTTAAACTTTTCTAGTATTAGGAAAAATTCTTAATAACACTCTTCTTTTAGTCAAAATTATTTTTTTTATTCTTTGATAACTTATTTCCTCCTTAGTGCCTAAGCTCATCTTCCCTTCTAAATTTTTATTTTTGTCAGTCACCCCAAGTCTGTATTTTAGTTATTCACTTATTCTCTGATCTTATTAACTTAAAAAAGACAGTGATAGGGGTGGCTGGCTAGGTGGTGTAGTGGATAAAGCACCAGCCCTGGAGTCAGGAGTACCTGGGTTCAAATCCGGTCTCAGACACTTAATAATTACCTAGCTGTGTGGCCTTGGGCAAGCTACTTAACCCCATTTGCCTTGGAAAAAAACTAAAAAAAAAAAAGACAGTGATACCATTTATTTACCACTTTATTATCAACATTCCCTTCCCCTACCCAATACAATTGAATCTCCCCTAGGAACCAAAAAAAAAAAAGGTCATGAGAAACAATGTTTACATCCTTCTGTCCTAGTAGTACCCAACTTTTCTATACTTTTTTTTTGCCGCCCTTCAACTTTTCTACCCAATATTCCTCCTGGAATATTTATTGTTTTATAGTAGTGCTAGTAAATCACAGTGAATTAAGGTCAGAAAAAAACCCAAATAGCTTATGTAATTTAAGTGGGGAGGAGAGCCACTGAAGGAGGAGAAATGATGTGAGAGAAATAGGAAAGAGTCTATTTTTTCATTAACATTGTTGCATTATGTACATTGTACTGGTTCTACTTCTTTACTTCTGCATCAATTCATACAAATCTTCTCTGTATTCCTTATATTCTAAAATTTCTATTGTACATTAATATTCCATTCAATTTACATGCCAACCTATTCCTTCATTCCCCAGTCTATAGGTTCCCACTTTGTTTCTTTGTTGTTCAATCCTTTCAGTTTTGTCTAACATTTCATGTCCCAATTTGGGGTTTTCTTAGTAGACCTTCTACACAGATTTGCCATTTCCTTCTCCAGTTCATTCGACAGATGAGGAAAGTGAGGCAAACAGAGTTAGATGTCTTGTCCAGGGTCACATAGCTAATAAATGTCTGAGGCCATATTTGAACTCTCTAAAATGAGTCTTCCTGGACTCCAGACCCAGTTCTCTATGTGATATGGTGTCACCTAATGAATTTCTCAAAAGTCTTGTGGCAAAGGGAAAACTGAGCAAACAATTTGGAATTAGATAACCGGAGTTCAAATCTGGATTCTGTCTTTTGTTGTATGACCTTGGCCAAGATCACTTCACACTAGTCTTTCAACCAATTTCCAAACATGTAAAATGAGGATAATCATACTGACACAACCTTCCTCATAGGATTGTTGTGAAGGTTCATCTGAAAAGTGTGTAAAAAATACTTTGTAAGCCATGAAGGGATTGTCATTATGAACTCCTGACTCTGAAGTAAGAAGTTAATTACAGGGCGGCTAGGTGGCGAAGTGGATAAAGCACCAGCCCTGGAGTCAGGGTTCAAATCTGCTCTCAGACACTTAATAATTTACCTAGCTGTGTGGCCTTGGGCAAGCCACTTAACCCCGTTTGCCTTGCAAAAACCTAAAAAAAAAAAAAGAAAAGAAAAGAAAAAAGAAGTTAATTACACCACCTCCAAGCTAAAAGACAAACACTTATAGAAAACACCTGATACATGGAGTGCATCAGACAAACTATATAATTTTCTACCTTACTAGTCCCTCACCTTTCTTCCAAGAGGAAGGAGGTGTGGTGGCACAAAGGAGGCACTTGCTTAAATGCCTCTTGACTTGATCAGTGGTGCAGGTAGGAGAAGGAAGGAAAGAAAGGGAATAAGATTTTTAATGGTACATGTTTACTCATTAAATATACATTTTCATTTTCTTTTCCTATGCTTTTGCTTTCTTTTCCCCACAAAGTCAATCGATTACTAAGTAACCAGAGAACACGCCTTCTGTGTCTTTTTTAATTATTTTCCTTCCATCTGTTCCTATTTTTTAAATTAAATTAAATTTATTTTTTGGCTACATTTTAAGTTCCAAATTGTCTCCCTCCCATCCTTCCCACTGCCCCCCGCCCATAGAAGGTACTATTTGACACAAACCTCTATACATATACATATAAGACCATATTATGCATACTTCTATTCTTCAGTTATTTCTCTGCAGATGGATAACATCTTCCTTCATAGGTTCCTTGTAGTTGATTTGAGTCTTTATAATACTCTGAATAACTTGGTCATTCTCAGTTGTCCTTCCAACAATATTACTGTTACTGTATGCAATGCTCTCTTGGTTCTGCTCATTTCACTTTTCATTATTTCATATATCCATGGGTTTTTTTAAATCAATAGATCATTATTTCTTGTAGCACAGAAATTTTCCGTCACAGAATGAGCGTTATTAAACACAATATAACCTATGATTATCTGTTTTCTGGGATCTTCTAAATTCTAACTTTTAGTAACTAGAAACTAAAATTTCAACAGAGATTTGATTTCATCCTTAAGATGCCCTCAAGCCACCTAGCACACTGTGGAAAGAATACTGAGTTCAGATCTGACCCCAGATACTTCCTGGTCATAATTCTCTGGGCAAGTCATTTAACTTCTGTCTACCTCAGTTTCCTCAAATGTAAAATGGGATCATAATAGTAACCCAACTCAGATCAGGTATTTGTAAAGCATTTAGTGCTTGGAACTTAGTAGGTGCTTAAGAAATGGATTATTTCCTTTCCTCTATTCCCCATTCTGTACCCCTGATCAAGTCAAGGCAAAAGATATTTATTAAGCACCTACTATGGGCCAAGAGCTGTGAACACTGGCGCATGTTCTTGTCCTCCATATTTTCCCTTAAATTCCCCGTCTCTGATCTGCTCAACAGGCTGAAGACCTTCCCTTGATGTATCCAGCTGGTCATATCCATCTGTTATATGTTGAAGTTTATGCCTTAGCTTCATCCAAAGTACCAAAAAGGAACCTTGCTTCCCTGGAGGCCATCCAAGTAGAGGATATTCTGTTCCTTCCTTCTGACGAATGCACATTTCTCATTAAAGGGCAAATCTTTCCATTCAAAAGGTTGAATAGGATGCTATCCTACTTAAAAGAAAATTCTAGCTGGTTAAATTTAGGACACTGAAAAAAGTCCAATCTAAGTCTATTCTCTGAGAATCTTGAGTACTTATG
Source organism: Macrotis lagotis (assembly GCF_037893015.1). NCBI lineage: Eukaryota > Metazoa > Chordata > Mammalia > Peramelemorphia > Peramelidae > Macrotis > Macrotis lagotis. Next base: position 50,980,932 of record NC_133658.1, read on the forward strand.
ACATCTTAGAGTTGTTGGGTTGTGGGAGCACATTGGGGGTGGGGGAGGCAGCAGATTCCTATCAGCATCAGAAACAGATGAAGAAACAGAATTTAAGGAGCGGAAGGTGAGTCATTTGGAGCAGATAAAATTATATTGGTGGGCACCGTGGCCCCAGCCACCATGCCTTACTTGATTAGCCCATCGGAGTTGTGTTATTTGGAAGACATGGGGACTGTACACATTTTCTTTAATGATTGATGGGGCAGGCAACACTGATATTTTCCTACTTTGTTTGGCCTCTTTGATCAATACCTTAGCCTTTTCTCCTTCTCCCCTGCAACCCCACCCTTCAGCTTTGCTGAATCCAGTTTTCTGAAGAAAGATCGAGCCTAAGAGGAGCGAAATGCTCTGTCTTCCTGACTACAGACAAAGCCAACCAATCTCTGGCTCCCATTCCCACCCAGCAGCTTTGTCTACTACTTAAAGCCTTTCAGGATAGATCCAGCCCACACAGATTCCTCCCCCTCAACCCACGTCCCCCCTCTCCTCTCTCCCTCTTCTCTGAACTCCGACAGTATTTATTATCTTAGTAGAACCATCAGAAGCTGAATCATATGTTGTCTCTTACTGTTCTCCAATGATGTTATGGGTGTCGGGATTGTCTACCTAACTGGAAGGCAAGCTCAAAGGGTAAGGTACCACTTCCAAGATTTCTGTCCTCCATAGATTCTAGATACTGGGCTAGGAAGCAGCCTGGTGTGATGAATCATAGAGTCATATGATTTGGAGCTGAAGGGGGCCTACATCAATCTATTAAAAACCCATTTATTAAACATTTACTAGGTGCCAGAAACTGTGCTGTTAATACAAAGGCCAAAACATAGACTTTGGCCTCAAAAAAACCCCATATTCTTAAGGAGGACTTAACATGGAAACAAAGGGTATACATACGAGAAAATACACAGAATACATAGCAAGTCATTTCAGAAGAAACAACTCATGGCTGAAGACAGGGGAGGAGAGAGAAAGACCCCTCTGTGGAAGGGAGGATTAGAGCAGAGGCTTGAAAGAAGCTGGGGAAATTGGGAGGCATTCCAGGCATGGGGAGCAGCCAGAGAAAAACCTAGAGGGAATAAATGGATGTTTATAAGAAACAACAATGGCTACTAAAGCTGGTTCATGGACCGCGTTGTTTTATAGTCAATTAGTCATGTCCAACTCTTCATGACCCCACTTGGGCTTTTCTTGTCCGAGTCTGGAGTGGTTTGCCATTTCCTTATCTAGTTCACTTGACAGATGAGGAAAAGGAGGCTAATAGAGCTAGGGTAATACAACTAGTAACTGTCTGAGGTCAGATTTGAATTCTCAAAGATGAGTTTTCCTGATTCCAGGCCCAGCAGTCTATCCGCTGTGTCACCTAGCTCCCCACAGAAGAGGTTTTGCTGTTGTTGTTTGGCCTTCATTCTTGAAGATCATCATGACATCAGAGAAATGATGCCGTGACATGCAAATAAATTAGATTTAAGTGAAGGGGTGCTAGCTAGGCTAAGTCACCAGTCTCATTTTCTCTTCCATAGTCATCTGGGTCCAGTATTCATATTAAAGTATAAGAAGACTGAAAAGGTAAGAAGGAGTCAGGTTAAGAAGGGCCTTAAATGCCCAAAAGAGCAGTTTATATTTTTATTCTGGAAGAAACAGGGAGCCACTGGAGTTTTTTGAACATTAGGTGATGTGGCCAGACTTGTGTTTGGGAGCAATTACTTCAATAGCTGAGTGGATAATGATTGGAGAGGAAAGAGAACTGAGGCAGAAATTCTAGGGAGAAGGCTATACTAAGGTGAGAAGTGGGATAGTGGTTGTGTCTGTGAAGAGAGGGAGGGGTAGATTAATTATAGATAAAAATAGTTAGCATTTACATAGATCTATGAAGTTTCCAAAGTATTTGGAATATATTAGGATCTGTCTTTACAAATATTATCACAGGGCCCTCACAACCATTATCCCCATTTTACATATAAGGAAACCTGGATTGAGTAACTTATCCAGGATCATATACTTGGTATCCGAAATAAGATTTGAACTGAACTCTTCTCTCCTCTAAATTTCATGCTGTATCCACTGCACCACCTGGCTGCCATCCATGGGAGTTGTAATAAAGGTGGAAATGAAATGAATTGGCAACTGATTGGATGGCTGGGAGGAATGTTAGTGAGGAGTCAAATATGGTACATAACAATTATGAGCCTGGATGCCCAAAAGAATGGGAGTGCCCTGATCAGTAATAGGGAAATGGATAAGATCTAAAAGTAGCTAGATGATGCAGTGGGTAAAGCCCCAGGGCTGAAGTAGGAAGGATACGAGTTCAAATCCGACTGCAGACACTTACCAGCTGTGCGTCACTTCATCCTGCTTGCCTCGCATCCAGGGTTCAGTCATCCTGATCCATATCTGGCCACTGAGGCCAGATGGCTCCGGAGGAGAAAGCAAGGTTGATGACTTGGCACAGCCCCCCCCCCACTCAAATCCAATTGACCCGCACATCATGGCATCACCTCCCTGATGTCATGGTTTTATTTGAGAATGGACAAACAGCAATACGGATAGTGATGAGAGGCGTTCTTCATGTTGAATTTGAGATGTCCAACAGGCTATGGATGAGGAAGGACTGAAGCTCAGAAGGTGCAGCTAGGGCTGGGTATGTAGATCTAGGAATCATCTGCATAAAGATGACAGGTAAAAACTCTTGGGAACTGCTGAGCTAGACTGATGGATCCCCTCATTTTATAGATGGGGAAACTCCCAGAGAGGTACAGTGACTTCACTGAGATCTTCTCAGAATAACTAGATGAGCCAGAGAGTTAGACAAAGCAGTGGGTGTGTGACCTGGAAGGGCTGGGGTCCAAGCCACCTTGGACAGTTACTATCTCTGTGAAGCTATTTTCTTCTCCATTTCATTTTACAGATAAGAAGTCTGACCACATCACCTAATATTCAAAAAACTCCTCCAGTGACCCTCTATTTCTTCCAGAATAAAAATATAAACTGTTCTTTGGGGCATATAAGACCCTTCTTAACTTGACTTCTTCTTACCTTTTCAGTCTTCTTAAACTTTAATATGACTACTGGACCTAGATGGCTCTGAAGTCAAATTATGTCACTACTCTGGGCTCAGCAAAATAATGGAATTGTACTCAATGTCCCCTAAAGACCTTAGCAGCTCTAAACCTATGATCAGATGAATAGAGTAGATGCTTTTATTTGGCATGTTTGAGGGAAAGCCCAGAAGGAAAGTCCCTGTGTCTTAACTGGAGACACAAGGTAGGAGAAGGAAATGAAAGGGAAGAGCATCCCACTAATGCACGCATGCATGTGCACACACACACACACACACACACGCACGCACACATACATGCACACATCCTTACACTATATTGATAGAGATTTTTCAGACTACAATAGTCACAAAGTATCAAGTATGAAAGCCTATTTTAAAACTTTTTAATATAAATAGAAATTATGAATATCTTTCTAGGCTAAAAAGATCTTTCCCAAATCCTTGTGAAAGCATCTTAGAAAAATGAGTGATAGGGGCAGCTAGGTGGCACAGTGGATAGAGTACCAGCCCTGGAATCAGGAGGACCTGAGTTCAAATCCAGTCACTTCATATCCCTACCTGCCTCAGTTTCCCTAACTGTAAAATAAAAGCTCCTCCCTCCCATAGTGGTTGTGAGGGCCCAATGAGATAATTATTGTAAAGCATTCACTTACTCCCACTGCCTTTCAAAAAAATAAGTGGGTGACATCACAGACAAGATTTTCCTTTGAGAAAAAGATTGTTGTTGCTCAATCATGCCTGATTCTTTGTGACTCCATTTGGAATTTTCTTGGCAAAGCTAGTATCTAGAGCAGTCTGCCATTTTCTTCTCCAATTCATTTTAGAGATAAGAAAATTGAGACAATCAGGGTAAAGTGGCTTGCCCATGGTCCCACAGATACTAAGTGTCTGAATCAGGATTTGAACTCAGGTCTTCCTGACTCCAGACCTGGTCCTCTATACATTATACCACTTAACTATAGACTTAAGATTAGTACATTACTTTTTTTTTAATTTTAGAAAGATATTATTTATTTTGAGTTTTACAATTTTTCCCCCAATCTTGCTTCCCTCCCCCACCCCCACAGAAGGCAGTGTGTTAGTCTTTACATCATTCCCATAGTCTGCATTGATCTAAGTTGAATGTGATGAGAGAGAAATCATATCCTTAAGGAAGGAACATATAGTATGAGATATAGCAGAATTACATAATAAGATGATTTTTTTTTTACATTAAAAGTACATAGAGGCGGAATCAAGATGGTGACAAGAAGGGATCGAGTCTTAGGCGATCTCTGATAAAACTCATAAGCTAAGGACTCTAACTAAATTTTTGAGAGACAGAACCCACAGAGGGACCCAGTGAAGCAGTGCTCCTACTCAAGGTAACCTGAAAAAGAGCAGAAAGGCTCTGCTCCCCGGGGTCGGAGGGGCAGCCCGCCAGAGCCAAAGAACTTCAGCCTCCCGGAGGCAGCCCCAGGGCGCTGGCAGTCTCAGCTCACAGCAGTGGGGGAGTCTCCTGAGCTGCACCCCAAGGAGCACCGGCACAAAGTGGGGGAACAGCAGGGGACCCCTGCCAGAGGGAGCACGTGGAGCCCAGCCCTCAGGACACACAGCAAGCAGCTTGGTCTTTCTGCAGTCCAGAGCTGGAAACAGAAGCAGGTGGAGCCGGTAAGCAGGAGCCCCCAGGGCATGAGCCCATTGAACCTAGGGAGGGGAGTGAAGAGAGACTGCCGAGCTCTGTCCTCTGCCCCTGGAACAGGACTCTGGGGCTCTGACCACATTCAGATCCTGATCCCAGTCTAGGCCCCCCAATAGAACAGCAGGGCCCCCCCCACCTCAGCCCCATGGCAGAGTGGGGCACTTATGGTCATTCACAGACTAGGAGGGAGGACAGAGCCTCACACACTGAGACCCTTGTGGGAGTGTCCCAAAAGCTCAGGAAGCACCCCAAAACCAGGCCCAGGCTGGGAAAATGAGCAAGCAGAGAAACAAGAGGAAGACCATTGAGAAATATTTTGCAAATGAGCCCAAGAAGGATCAAAATACTCAGTCTGAAGATGAGGAAGCACAAGCTTCTGCATCTAAAGACTCCAAGAAAAACAGAAATTGGGCTCAGGCTATGACAGAGCTCAAAAAAGACTTTGAAAATCAAATGAGGAAGTTGGAAGAAAAACTGGGAAAAGAAAGGAGAGAGATGCAGGAAAAACATGAAAATGAAGTCAGCAGCTTAGTCAAGGAAATCCAAAAAAATGCTGAAGAAAATAGCATGCTAAAAACCAGCTTAGGTTAAATGGGTAAAATAGTTCAAAAAGATATTGAGGAGAAGAATGCTTTAAAAAGAAAAATTGGCCAGATGGAAAAAGAGATAAGAAAACTCTCTGAGGAGAACAAATCCTTCAGACAAAGAATAGAATTCAGGGAGATCGATGAATTTACCAGAAATCAGGAATCAATACTTCAAAACCAAAAAAATGAAAAATTAGAAGAAAATGTGAAATATCTCATTGAAAAAACATATGATATGGAAAACAGACTTAGGAAAGATAATTTGAAAATTATTGGAATACCTAAAAGTCATGATCAGGAAAAGAGCCTTGACATCCTTTTCAAAGAATTACTACAGGAAAACTGCCCTGATATTCTAGAAGCAGAGGGAAAAATAGAAATGGAGAGAATCCACCGATCCCCCAGAGAAAGAGATCCCAAAAAACCAACCCACAGGAATATTATAGCCAAGTTCCAGAACTCCCAAGTCAAAGAGAAAATATTACAAGCAGCCAGAAGGAAACAGTTCAAATATCGTGGAGCTGCAGTCAGGATCACACAGGACTTAGCAGCAACTACAGTGGAAGCGCGTAGGGCTTGGAATACAATATACCGGAAGGCAAAAGAGCTTAGAATGCAGCCAAGAATGAACTACCCAGCAAGGCTGAATGTCCTCTTCCAGGGAAAAAGATGGACTTTCAATGAACCAGGGGAATTTCAAAGGTTCCTTTTGGAATGGCCAGAGCTGAACAGAAGGTTTGATCTTCAGATACAGGACTCAGGTGAAGCATGGAGATTGGAGGAGAGGGGGGAAATATGAGGGACTTAATGGGGATGAACTGCATGTATAGAAAAATGATACTGATAATATTCATACGAACCATCTCAGTTAATAGAGCAGGTAGAGGGAGCTTTTATAGTTGAAGCACAGGAGAAAGCTGAATTCAAAGATAAAATATGGTGTAAAAATGGAGTCAATAAGAAAAAAAGGGAAATGGAATGGGAGAAAGTGGGGATCAGGTGGCTTGCATGTCATACGGCTGGGTGATTGTTGGGTTTACAAGGCCAGATATGGACTTGGGTGCTCGTGGCTCCAGGGCAGGTGCTTCGTCCATTGCGCCACCTGGCCATACCTACAATTATTACTATTATTTTTTTTATTTTAATTTTTTCTCTCCCCTTTACTTTTTTCACCCAAACAAGTCTATATTCATGGGGGGAGGGGGTATTTTGTTTACCCGTAAACAAGAATATTTTATTAATGTAAAAAAAAACACATTTGTACAAAATGAGAATAAAAAAAATAAATTAAAAGTACAGGATGCATAGAAGTGGTTGAAACTTCTAGTCCATCAAAGAAATAGCCTGTTAGAAGGCTAAAAAGATATACTGTGTGATCTTGGGTAAGTCATTTAACCCTGTTTGCCATAGTTTCCTCATCTGAAAAATAAACTAGAAAAGAAAAAGGCAAACCACTCCAATATCTTTGCCAAGAAAACCCCAAATGGGGTCATGAAGAGTCAAACACAAATGAACCACAAACAACAATAAAAAATGTATGTTATTAAAAAAAAAGTACATAGAAAGTCTTTGGTCTTTATTCAAACTCCACGATTCTTTCTCAGGATACAGATGGCATTCTCCATTGCCAGACAGCCCAAAATTGTGCCTGATTGTTGCCCTGTTGGTATGAGCAAGTCCATTAAGGTTGATTATCACCTCCATGTTGCTGTTAGGGTGTAATACATTACTTTTTTTTTTTTGGCAAGGAAATGGGGTTAAGTAGCTTGCCCAAGGCCACACAGCTAGGTAATTAAATGTCTGAGGCCTGATTTGAACTCAGGTACTCCTGACTCCAGGACGAGTGCTCTATCCACTGCACCACCTAGCTGCCCCAGTACATTACTTTTAACAGTGAGTAATTCTTGCATTGTTTACATCATTGCCTTATCTACCTATGAAATGATTGGCTTATTGGGCCCCCCTGAGGGTCTTATACTCTTTATTCATGCCCTTTTAGGTTCCACCCTTTTCCACTATGAAAGAATTAAAGTATTGATAAAGGCAGGAACTTCATTTACTTCCTCCAGCAGTATAGAGACTACTAATTTTAGGATAGAGAGTCATGTCAAAGGGCATGGGAGACCATGCTGGTTTGGACATCTCTCTTTCCATGCTAGAAATGTGTGAATATTAGTGGCACATTGGATAGCGTGCCAGACCTGGAATCAGGAGGACCTGAATTCAAATCCATCACTTCATGCTCTTGCCTGCCTCAGTTTCCCATCTGTAAAATAACAACTCCTCCCTCCCATAGTTGTTGTGAGAGCCGAATGAGACAATGATTGTAAAGCATTCAGCACATAGTAAGTTCTATAGACGTTAGCTATTATTAGATTCATATTAAATTGAACAAAATTGTAACTGTCAAACATGAGCCAGAAACTGCAGGCAGTTTCTTTGATGTGACAGAGCCCAGATTAGAATTTAAGTCTCCTGACTCCATCTATTCCCATTCTATCATTCATCAGACTTTTTTGAGCCCAAGACTTTAAACCAAAGCATCAGTCTCATTTTTCATTCTATACCAGAAACACACCTCACAGAAGACCTTGTCACTTTTTCCCTCAAAGATCTCTCCCCCTCCCCTCCAAAAAAAGATCTCTCCCTGTCTCTCTTAAGTCTCCAGCCATGGCAAGACCTTACAAATTATTGCTCTTGTTTGATCTTTTTAAGTAGTGTCCAACCCTTCATGATCCTGTTTGGGGTTTTGTTTGGTTTTATTGGTAAAGATACTGGAAATGGAGTTTGGCATTTTCCCCTCTCCAGTTCATTTAGGAAATTGAGATAAACAGGGTTAAGTGACTTGCCCAGGGTCACACCATTATCAAGAGTCTTGAGGCCAGATCTAATTCCAGTAAGATAAATCTTTCTGACTCCAGGTCCAGAGCTTTTTGTGCTTTGGCACCACTTAGATTACCTCCTTACATTTATAACAGATCCTCAATAAATGCTCATTTACAAAACTAGATCTGGGGCCTGTGTGCAAATCCTAGCTGTGCCACTTATTAGATCTGTGACTTTGGGCAAGTTTCCTCTTCTGTGGAGAGAGGATGTAAACTAAAGCCAAGGATTCTTTTTTTTTTTAGGTTTTTCTTTTTTTTGCAAGGCAATGGGGTTAAGTGGCTTGCCCAAGGCCAAACAGCTAGGTAAGTGTCTGAGGTCAGATTTGAACTCAGGTACTCCTGACTCCAAGGCCAGTGTTCTATCCACTTCACCACCTAGCTGCCCCCAGGATTCTATTTTTAAAATTTTTTTTTAGGTTTTTGCAAGGCAGATGGGGTTAAGTGCCTTGCCCAAGGCCACACAGGTAATTATTAAGTGTCTGAGACCAGATTTGAACCTAGGTACTCCTGACTCCAGTGCTTTATCCACTGCACCACCTAGCCGCCCCTATTTTTTAAATTTTTTAAAAAGATTTTATTTATTTTGAGTTTTACAATTTCCCCCCTAATCTTACTTCCCTCCCCCTATCCCCCACAAAAGGCAATTTGTCAGTCTTTACATTGTTTCCATGTTGTACATCAATCCAAATTGAATATGATGAGAGAGAAATTATATCCTTAAAGAAGAAACATAAAGTATAAGAGATAACAAGATCAGACAATAAGATATCAGTTTTTTTGTCTAAATTAAAGATAATAGTCCTTGGTTAAAGCCAATGATTCTTAACCTGGAGTTTGGGAACTATTTTTTGACATTTTTGCATTTCAATTTGTTTCCTTTGTAATTTTATGCATTTAAAAATTTGATCCCATGAAGAGGTCCAAAGGAATTATCTATGATGCAAAAAAAGCTGAAGAAATCCTGAGCTAACTGATCTTAATTATCAAATTAATTACCAAATTATAATCCTTTATAACCTGGGTCCTTGCTCATACTCCCCTCTCCTCCCATGTTCTCTCTAAACCACTAAGTAACACCAGTGACCTCTTTGTTGCTCCATCTCTTGACATTGTCACTATCCTCCATCCCTAGAATTTGCTCCTTCCTCACCTCCATCTCTTTTACGTCCTTCAAGTTTTAGTTTAAAATCCTGTCTTCTGAAAGAATTCTTTGCCTCATCCTTCCCTCTGTTAATAATCTCCAGTTCATCCTGCATAGATCTTGTTTGTATGTAATTGTCTACAGGTTGTTTCTCTTGAATCCATTTTTTTGTCTTTTTTTGTATCCCCATCATAATGTTTGTTGTTTATCCTTCATTCTCAAAGAGGTTTGTGCCATCTAGGAGGTGATGCCATGACATGCAAGTGACTTGGATTTAAGTGGGAGGGGGTGCAATGCAAAGTCACCTGCCTCACTTTCTCCTCCAGAGCCATCAGAATCCAGTAGCCAGATCAGGATGACTGGAAATGGTCCCAGATCAAATGGGAGACCTTGACCTTTTAAAGCTAAGGTCTTTAACAGTCTCAGTTTGACTGAGGTAATGCCCAATCGGTGAGTAAAGCTGGGTAAAAATAAAGTATAGAATGACCTCTTTCACATAGTGTAATTAAGAAAAAATAAGTCTGAGAAGATTTTCTGGCAACAAATAAACACTTATCGACTGTTGACTGATGGGTGTCCCTTCTGGCTCTAAATCTGATAGTCCTAAAAAACCCCAATTAATTCTAATTATTTGCCTTCCCATTGGTTTGTCTAGACGTACTGTTTTCAGTCGTGGCCACTCTTTGATGACCCCATATGGGCTTTTCTTGGCAGAGGTACTGCAGTTAAGTATAACTTATTTATTCAGTTATTTAGTTATTTAGTCATTTTTTAGTCATGTCTGACTCTTTGTTATCCCATTTGGGTTTTTGGTTTGTTTTTGGCAGAGATATTTGGAGTGGTTTGCCTTCTCCTTCCTGTTCATTTCATAGATGAGAAAACTGAGGCAAACCAGGTAAAGTGACTTGCCCAAGTCCAATACTCCTGTCTTCTTATTCCTTGTGATTCTGCCTCCTTTTCCCTTGGTGATGCTGTAACCATCCTATGGATACCTGGAATTCTACATTTCCCCCTTATCTTTGTCCAGCTCCAGTGCGCCCTTATGACCCATATATCCCACTCACAGTGTCCTTTCTTTTTCTGCTTGGCCACCCCCTAATGCTAACATCCCCTTTCTTGTACAACGACCCACCTCCCCACTCTAGTGTGACAAAGGACAAGTCACAGCTTCTCCCTGGCCATTAGTTCCCTCTTTTTTCATATAAAGTGGCGAGCCCAGATGTCTGCTCAGGTCCATTTCAGGTCTGAGTCTATGATCACCTTTTCTTTACAGGAGAAGGAGGGGCCGAATGGAGTCATCCAACTGTTCCATGTGGCATCTAGAAGGTGGACCAAGGGACTGATCTGAACATGAATAGCCGCTCCAAGAAGTCTCTCTGGCTTATTTCAAAACTCTAAAGTCCTGCTGAGGCAGGGTTGGCAATTTGAATGTTGCCTGGCAACAAGAATGGACCACAGAGGAGATGGACTTCCAGAACAACCCACTCACCACATATGAATTAAATCCACTTGCAAGCATTTACACAGCTCAAGAGATTGTATGAATTTCCTGGGTTAATGGATTTGGGTTTTCAAGGCTGTCACTTTTCTCCCTCCCTGCCCCTGCTCCCCTTGCTTTTCCTTTTTTTGCTTTGTACTTTTTCTCATCCACTTTCCACTGTTCCTGTCTGTGCCAAACCTTTACCTGACAAGTGTTTTGCTCCTCTCCATTTGCAGCTGATTAAAATGAGACAATGCCATTTACCAAAACATGCTTTCTGGTGCTAAAAATATACCTTTGATGATCTGTTAATTTGATACTAATATTAGACATAATTTGCCCCCACAATCCAGCCAAGGATGACATAAAATGCAATCTTTCTCACACACATCCCTTCTATGCACTCACTCTACAATAAGCAGGCAGGTAATCAAGAAACATTTCTTTAGTATTTTGCATGTGCAGGCACTGTGCTTAACACCAGAGACACAAAGAAAGACAAAGATAGATAGAATATTTATTATGTGCTTATTTCATATTAAACACTATGTTAAGTGCTAGGGATTACAATCTAATCAATTTGAAAAGATGCCCCCAAAGCTATTAAACTGTATATACCCTTTGACTCAAAAATACTGCTACTAGGTCTACACCCCAAATAGATCAAAGAAAGAGGAAAAGGATCCATAGGAACAAAAATATTTAAAGCAAAGGGGAAGCTAGGTGGCATAGTGGATAAAGCACCGGCCCTGGAGTTCCTGGGTTCAAATCCAGTCTCAGACACTTAATAATTACCTAGCTGTGTGGCCTTGGGCAAGCTACTTAACCACGTTTGCCTTGTAAAAACCTAAAAAAAAAAAATATTTAAAGCAACTCCTTTTGAGGTGGCAAAGAATTGGAAACCGAGGGAGTACTCATCAATTGGGGAATGGCTAAACAAGTTATATTATTCTGCAGGGTTGATGAAAGGAATGGTTTCAGAGAAACCTAGGAAGACTAGTATGGACTGATGCAAGAGTAAGTGAACAGAGAAAAAAATTTATATAACAAGGTAATCAACTTCAAATGATGTAGGAACTCTCATCATCACAATGACCAAGAAAAATTCCAGAAGATTCCTGATAAAACAGAATATCATCTCTTGACAGACAGCTGATGGGCTCCAGACAAATTGAGCTACAATGGACATGACCGATACAGGGACTTGTTTTGCTTAACTAACATGTTTGTATAGGGGTATTATTTTTATAGCTTTGTTTTGTTTTTTGTTTTTTGTTTTTTGCAAGGCAGTGGGTTAAGTGGCTTGCCCAACGCCACACAGCTAGGTAATTATTAAGTGTCTGAGGCCGGATTTAAACTCAGGTACTGCTGACTCCAGGGCCCGTGCTCTATCCATTGTGCCACCCCCTTTTTATTGCTTTCTTAACAGAGGAGGTAGAAAGATAGAAAAGATAGAACAGGAATCTTCATTTGAAAATAAAATAAAATTTAAAAATGGGGGCAGCTAGGTGGCACAGTGGATAGAGTACCAGCCAGAGTCAGGAGGACCTGAGTTCAAATCTAGCTGTGTGTCCTTGGGCAAATCACTTAATCCCATTGCCTTGCAAAAAACAAAACAAAACTCTTTAAGCAACTAAGACAGTTCCTATCCTCGAAAAGCTTATATTCTCATAGTGCAAGAGCACAAATAAATCAGAACTGGAAAGAAGGGGAACTGTCCAGGGGAGGAGGGAGGTAAGAAAATGTAGAATTCAAAATTTTACCCAAGATGTATATTGAAAACTATCTTTGCATGTAACTGAAAAAAATTAAATAAAATTTTAAAAGTTTTTTAAAAATAAATCCATAAAGGGACAGCTAGGTAGACCAGTGAATAGAGCATGGGCTGAGGAGTCAGGAGGATTTGAGTTCAAATTCAGCCTCACACACAGTAGCTGTGTGACCCTGGGCAAGTCACTTAACCCAATTGCTTTACCAAAAAAAAGAAACATGTAGAAATGTTTTGTATGACTATGCATATATGACCTATATAAATTTGTTTGCCTTCTCAATGAATAACAGAAGGGAAGAGGAAGAAAACTTGGAATTCAAACATTTAAAAAAAATGAATGTTAAAAATAGTTGGGGAAAAATAAAATATTAAACTTTTTAAAAAATGAATAAAATAAATAAATGCTCAAAATAAAATTTAGAAAAAGAGAGAAAGGGGTGTTGGGCCTCAGAAAGATTAAACAAATTCTAACTATCAGAAATGAGAGACTCTGAAATGGAGACTAGGTTTGCTGTGGAGAGTAGAGGGGGTATGCTATTCCTGTTATCAAGGAGTTCACACTCTAATAGAGGAAACAGCATGCAAATAACTGTATAAATGAAATAAGTACAGTGTATTATACTCGACACAGCATTAATCCTGGAGCTGGGAAACCCGGGCCCTGACAGGTGCTGGCTGTGTGACCTTGAGCAAATGACTTAATCTCTTCAGGATTTTTTTTGGGGGGGGGGTGTCACAAACAGTTAGAGGGAGTAGGGATTAGAAGTAATTTTCTCTTGAAGGAAAAGGATTCAGTGAATCAGGCATAAATAAGGAAGGAGAACATTTCCACCAGGCATGTTGTATAGCAGAATGAATGAATGGATGGAAAAATGGATGGATGGATGGATGGATGAAAGATTAAATAAAAGAAAAAATAACCAAAATAAAGCCTTTTTAAAAAAGAAGTGATGTGGAGTCTGAAGGAATAGAGAAAGATGGGAGTACAGCCTGTTGAAGAACAGAGAGAAGACAAATTTGACTAAATCAAAGTGAAGAGAAGGAAGAATGCCCAGGAGCAATAATAATAATAATAATAATAATGATAATAATAGCATTTATAAAACCCTTAGTATATCAGACCCTATACTAAACCCTCTCCAAATATTTCCATGTTTTGATCCCTTTGATCCCCCTTTGATCACATATTTGATATAATTATATTTATCTTACAGTTGATAAAATTGAGGCAGACAGAGATTAAGTGACTTGCCCAGGATCATACAACTATTAAGAATAATAGCTAATATTTTTATAGCACTTACTCTCTGCTAGACACTGCACAATTGTTTTTTCACTTGATCTTCACAATAACCCTCAAAGGCAGGGGCTATTATTATTGCCATTTTACAGATGAGGAAATTGAGGTACATAGGAATAATAGATTTTCTAGGCCTAGTTAATGTAGCATTCTACGATTGTTTCCTCATTTCTAGGACATGTAAGAAAGATAATGTCAAACATCAGTTCTCAAGTTGCTGCTGATTGATTGGGGGTTTTTTAAAAAATTTTTAGGTTTTTTTTTTTGGCAAGACAGTGGGGTTGAGTGACTTGCCTAAGGTCTCACAGCTAGGTAACTATTAAGTGTCTGCACCTGGATTTGAACTCAGGTCCTCCTGATTCCAGGGCTGGTGCTCTATCCGCTGCACCACCTAGCTGCCCCAAGTTGTTGCTGATTTAAAGGTTTTGGGGGTTGGAGGGAATGTGAAGGAATTCACTTTGAAGACCAACTCTTGAGCCAGAAGAATAGAGATAAAAAAGGTTTATTTTCACATATACTATGGATAATTTAGTAAGAAGGAAATTGAGGAGTAAAAGGAGATGTGAGGGCATTACAACTGGACTGAAAAAAGTAGTCATCAGGGAGAAAATCAGGGGTTATAGAGTCCTTGCTGAGAAAGGGATAAGAGGTTAGGATGGAACTAGGGAGGAATAAAGAAGTAGGTAACAGACTGTCATGTTCTGAGGGGTCAACTTAGTGGTATCTATAAGGAAAAGGGGAAAAAAGGTGCAGTACCTCAAGACTTAATTCTTTCAGGTTAGGGCAGGGATTTATTGTTTTTGTTGATAGGGGCTTGTCTTGTCCTGAGGGCAGGGATTTACTGAGTCCCTGCCAGGGCAAGGTACTTCCCTAAAGTTCATTGATGTTATCAAAGTCATTTTGGAGTTTAGGGGTTCAGAAATGGATTGGGATATTTGTGAATGTCCTTTATACTTTTATGGGACTTGTCAAACCCAATTTCTCTCCTGACCTCCAGTCTCCTATTTCTTTTTTCTTTTTTTTTTTTTAGGTTTTTGCAAGGCAAATGGGGTTAAGTGGATTGCCCAAGGCCACACAGCTAGGTAATTATTAAGTGTCTGAGATCGGATTTGAACCCAGGTACTCCTGACTCCATGGCCAGTGCTTTATCCACTATGCCACCTAGCCGCCCCTTAGTCTCCTATTTCTAACCTCCCAATTTAGCCATATAGACTGTGAGTTCCCTGAGAGCAGACTGTTTCTGCCTTTCCTGTCTTCTAGACTAATGCTGGTCTTACAAGGCACAGCCCACTATTAGCCAAGGAGACTACTGGTAGAAAATCCCTTCTCACCAAGCCAATTACTCCATTGCCATAGTCCCAGTCAGGACTCTTTGGTGCAACACTGTAATCAGGTGACATCAGCATATGGTCTTTATAAGTCAAATCTAGATCTTGGTTCATTTTCACATGGATGACCTTGATCTCTGTCAATTTTTAATACTGTTCAAATCTATTAAATACTAAGGCAGACCTCATCTTTAATATCAGCAATTTTCACAGCCATCTGCAGAATTTTTACCTTGTAAGCTTATTTAAATAACTTGTCTTTCTTTATATATAGAAATGCCTCTTCTTCATCCTATCTTCACACCTTTTGATTGGTAGCTAGACTAAAAGCAACATTTTGTTTTTTGCCTCAGTCAATATAATCATGGACTCATTAAGATTGAAGGCTGGGAAGGCACTTTTTCAGATGAGGAAACTGAGGGTTTGAAAAGATATTTTTTTAAAAGCTTTTCTGTTACTATCTTTTATTTCAACATGTGTGCTTCCCTCCTTCCCCTTTTTGTATTCCTATCACTTAGCACAGTGCAAAAGTGCTCAAATCCTAATTTAAGTTTTGAACCAATGAAAAAAAATACCCAGCTCAGCCAAGCCAAGCAACAGGACTTGGTCTGCTCACATGCAGGTGTAGCAGCACATCCCCAGGCTGCCTTCTTCAAAGGGAAGGTAGAGCAGTATAGTAAAGACCAGATCTGAGCTGAAGCCAGGTCACCACTGCCAATGTCTGTCCAGTGCACCTGTTTACACTAAGCTTAAATCAAAGCAGCGGCTTTATTTCCAGCGGAGCCTCTTTTGAAGGGATCCGGGTCCCCAGGGTTTGCCTGGGTGTACTCGCCACACCCTACAGACTTCTTGAATGCTGGTTTAGGGTCAGGGATACCCACCTCTCCCTTTGGACTCTTGGTTCAAATCTAGACTTTGGTCTTTTTCTAGAGGACCAGAAGGAACAAGTTAAACCTCAGCACTTAGTAGGTGCTTTTTAAAAGCATGGGGTGGACTTTTAAAAGGTCAGTGGGGATCAAAAGGCTAATAAAGGGAATGTCCGTATCTTAGAGATATTTCCCTTCAGGTTGCAAGCCTTTGGACACAGGAACCCCATCATTGCCTAGACGTGGAGGATGGACCGCTTAGCCCCCACCAGCCAGCACCAGCTCTCCCACCCCCCTCCACTCCCATAGTTCTCAGGTTTGGTTTTTAAATTATCTTCTCCCACTAGCACCAGGTCCTCGAGGACCCTACTGCACAGGGTCTGGCACACAGTAGATACTTAATGTTTGCTTACTAGGGAAAATGAGATTGGCAGTTCCATTGCATCTTTTCATTTGTTCCAGTAAAATCTTTTATCAAGATTGTTCCAAAGAACTTACACCAGCCCCACCTAGTGGTGACATGCATTTCTTCTCATAAATCAAGACCCTCAGGCACAGTCTTGATACCATCATGGTCCTTTCCACAAGGAATAATAAAAAAAAAATTTGCATTCTTTTGTTGCTAACTAATTTGCACAAGTTCTACCATATGCAGGTTTCTTAAGTCTATCATAAGTACAGCCATGACGGCAATAAAACATCTATATGTAGTAGGTACACAAAATCATCAATGAGAAAACAATTCACCCAAAGCCTACAAACAAGAAACAGATGCGAAGACTGGCATATTAAACATACATGTTTAAGTACAGCTAGGTAATGCAGTGGATAAAACACCAGTCCTGCAGTCAGGAGGACCCGAGTTCAAATCCAGCCTCAAGACACTAATAAACTGTGTGACTTTTGGGCAAGTCACAACCCCATTGCCTTGCTAAATTAAAAAAAAAAAAATTAAATGGATGTTTAGAGAATCCCAAATGACTCAACCTTTCTGCAGATCAATTTGCAATTTCATAATATCCTAGAAGAGGGAAAAATAGAAATTGAGGGGCAGCTAGATGGCCCAGTGGATAAAGCACCGGCCCTGGAGTCAGGAGTACCTGGGTTCAAATTCAGTCTCAGACACTTAATAATTACCTAGCTATGTGGCCTTGGGCAAGTCACTTAACCCCATTTGCCTTGCAAAAACCCCCCAACAAAATGGAAATTGAGAGAATCCACCAATCTGCCCCCCCAAAAGAGATCCAAAAAAAAAAAAACCAACCCCCAGGAATATTATAGCCAAGTTCCAGAACTCCCAAGTCAAAGAGAAAGTATTACAAGCAGCCAGAAGGACCCAATTCAAATATCATGGAGCTGGAGTCAGGATCACACAGGACTTAGCAGCAACTACATTAAGGGCTCATAGGGCTTGGAATATAATATTCCGGAAGACAAAGGAGCTTTGAATGCAAAACTGAATGTCCTCTTCCAAGGATAAAAGATGGCCTTTCAATGAACCAGGGGAATTTCAAATGTTCCTGTTGAAACAACCAGAGCTGAACAGAAAGTTTGACCTTCAAGTACAGAACTCAGGTGAAGCATGGAGCAGAGAAGGGTACAATATGAGGGACCTGCATGGAAAGATGATACTGATAATGCTTATATGAAACTTCTCATTTAATAGAGCAGGTAGAAGGAGCTTTTATAGATGAAGCACAGGAGAGAGCTGAATCTGAAGATTACTATATTGTAAAAATGGAGTTAATGGCTAAAAGGGAAATGCACTGGGGCTAAGAAAAAGGAGAGGTGGAATAGGATACGATATTTTGTATAGATATTTTTTTTTTACAATGAGCTTTTGCAATGATATGGGGGGAAGGCGAGGAGAGAACCATCACTCTCATCACAAATGACTTAGAGAGGAAACAGCATACACACTCAAAAGGGTAGATATCTAGAGTAAAAAGGAGAGGGGGGGAAGGGAGGAGGGGAGGGATATGGGTGATAGAGAGGGTAGATCATAGGAGAGAATAGTCAAGTGTAACATTTTTTTTTACTTCTTGCAAGGGGCTGGGATTGGGTGGCCTGTCCAGGAACATGGGTGGTTACTAGGTCTCAGGGGTGATATGTGGGCTCTGGGCCTCCTGGCCCCAGGGCCAGTGATCAGACCACTGTATTACTCAGCTACCCAACAGCACATTTTAGAAGAGGGACAGCATGAAACAGAGAAAATATAGTATATGGTAGTGGGGAGGAATGGATGGAGGGAATTACAATCAGCAAAAGCAACAGTGCAAAAATATGGAAACTTATGAACTGATCATAAAAAACCATAACCCAGACAGAGCTTATGGTATCAGAACACAGAACGACATTTTTTTCCTTTCCTTTATTTCTCATGAGTCTATTTTTTGGGGGGAGGGGGTATTGTTTACTCTTTAAACAAGAACATTTTAGCAATGTATAAAAAATTATTTGTACTAAAATATTCATAGCAGCTGTTTGTGGTGGCAAAGAATTGGAAATTAATGTAAATGTCCTTCAATCAGGTAATGGCTTAACAAAATGAGGTATATGTACTAGACGGAACACTTTCGTTCTATTAGAAGCCAGGAGGGATGGCAAAGATTTGCATGGACACTGAGTAAAATGAGCAGAACGAGGGGAACATTGTGCACCCTAGCAGCAACATGGGGGTCATGACCAACCTTGATAGACTTGCTCATTCCATTAGTGCAACTATCAGGTGCAACGCTTTTTCTTCCTTAAGGATATGATTTCTCTCACCACATTCAACTTAATAAACCATGGAAACAATGTAAAGACTAAGACTGCCTTCTTTTTAGGGAAAAATTGTAAAAACAAAAATTCAAAATTAGTCCTCTACAAATTTGTCCCCCTCCCCAAAAAATAACTAGGCTCTAACTGCAGTAACTCAATCAGTTAATTCTTGAAAGAACTAAAGTTAATTGTCATCAACTGGGTAACGGTTAGAGAGTTCAATAACCCTAACTCTCCCAACTCCCAAAATGTGCAATATCAATGTACAATAAAAAGATGAATAAGCCAACTTAAAGATCCTGGAGAACTGTTAAAAAGAAAATCTTTCCACCTAACAAGGAGTATATATGGCAGAATGTCAGAAATGACTGATGTGCTGTTTGTAAGGGCTGAGAGCACTGTCCTCAACCATGCATGTGATTGGGGAAATGATCAAATGAAATGCAGGTAGTTGGTTTAATTAAGGAATGCAGAAATGAGTGATGAGCTAGCTTTACTGCCAAAGAAGTTCATTGTTAATTTAAACCCTGTTAAAATTAAGGTTCTAGGGGCAGCTAGGTGGCACAGTGGCCAGAGCATCTGCCCTGGAGTCAGGAGTACTGGAGTTCAAATGCGACCTCAGACACTTAATTACCTAGCTGTGTTGGCCTTGGGCAAGCCACTGAACCCCATTGCCTTGCAAAAAAAAAATTAAGGTTCTAAAGGGGCTACTGGCACAGAAGCGGAAAGTAGAGCTAGCAATGTACCAAGGGGATGTTATAAGGTCACCTACCAAAAGTACCCTAACAGAAAAAGAACCCCCCAAACCCTCTTCCCTTTACTAAGGCTTAGGTGAAAGAAGCCTCTGAGTGGGCTAATTGGCTGTTTTAAAAATAGAGTACCCAGGGGTGGCTAGGTGGCGAAGTGAATAGAGCACCTGCCTTGGAGTCAGGAATACCTGGGTTCAAATCCGATTTCAGACACTTATTACCTAGCCAAGTGGCCTTGGGCAAGCCACTTAACCCCATTGCCTTGAAAAATTTAAAAAATAAAAATAAAAATAAGAGTACCCAATCACTGAATAAATGGTAAAAAAAATCTTCAGGACAGGTCATGTCCAACAAGGAAATTAAGGCACTCAATGGCAACAGAACAGCTGAAGGCTGTCAATAAGAGTTGGATCAAGGTCAGGTGTTCTGTCCCCAAGACCCAAGCTTCTGTCAGCAGTATTTGTATGGACCACAGAACCTAGTGAATGGCCCAGAGTGGCTTTTTAATCCCTCTCCAGTTCTTCGCAGCTGATCCAAGACAATGTCACAAATATTTTGAATTATTTTATTAATTAAAGTTCTCAGAAGCTGTTTACTTTTTCTTCTCCACATCTTGCTCTGCAGCCTCCTTGGCTCGCTTTGCACGGATTCCAAAGAGACGGGCATTGGCCCTGGCCATACGAAGACTGGCAAATGCCTTGAAATTCTTCTCGTCTTCAGTAATGACACGAGCTTTCTCTTTCTTGTAGACCTGAAGGGGCAGAAAGACCTCTAACTTATCTCATTGGACATTATTTCCATCTAAGTTCCCCGATAACCTGACAGTGTGAATAAGCCCTGTAGACTTTGCTGGGAACCCCTGGATTTTAATTGTTACTAACAACTTGAGATGATCAAAACAAAACTTTCCATTTTGTCCTATAAAGACACCACCCAATTGTAGCTTCTGTGTTTGGCAATGTCTTTCCCTCTTTCATCTCCTCCAAAGAATCATGTGGGTTCTGACCCACCTCTGCTCATTAATATGTTCACTTACATTTCTGATGGGCATAACTGGTCCTGTAAGCTGAGATGCCAATTTGAGTTCTTCAGCCTGTAATAAGAGAATCAATATTTAGTATTTTGACTACATTAGTAACACTAAAATATTCATATATCTAAGACTGCTTTCTTTGGTCAGATATGGAAGGAAAGGGAAAAATTTGATGTAACTTGTCATATTAAAAATTAAATAGGATTTTAGACCTTGTTCAAAAGCAAGACATACATTTTGCAAAGTGTTGCTGCAAAGACCTCCATAACCCCAAAGAGTAAACTTTATGCAATAATGTGCCTGAGACAGGGGAAGGAGGATATTCTCCCAAATTCAAATGTTCATCATTATCAACAGAGGTGTCCTCAAATATCATAAAAATTTTTTGCATAGAGCTCTGTACTTTTCAGACATCAATGAATTTGTATCACTATTGATTTCATTCTTGTTAGTGTCTAGTAAAGAGCATAGCGTTTTCATTTGCTCCTTCCAGGCCAGGAATATCCCCCCCTTAATCACTTCTCTACCTCTTTCCCTCCCAACCTAAAGTCCAGTGACCTGTAGGAAGCCTTTGTTGGTTAGACCTACTTATGTCATTGCCTTTCCTCTGTTGGTTATTTTCCCTCTACTATGCCTGTCCTACACTTACAGAGCTGTCACCCTTCTTGGGTGCAGAGGGTTTCCTTGGGAAGAGGATCAGTTTGGAACGATATTCTTTCAGTCGCTGCACATTTGCCTGAAGAGACTCTGTAGACTTATTTCGGCGCCGAGGGTCCACAGAGATACCAATGGTCCGGGCCACTTTTTTATGAATTCCAGCCACCTACAATCCAGAAAGAGATATATTAATGCTGTTCATATCCTATGACTTCTACATCCTAAAGAAAGCCCAGTCATCAGATGGAAAAGGGTTCAAATATAATTCATCAGAAGCAGTACAGAGATTCCGGAGATTTTGTCATCATTGACTGTGCAACCAAACAGGAAGTACTATGTTGCATTTACTTAAAACATTTAACTTACCCGAAGTTCTTCCAAGCTGAAGCCTCTACCAGCACGTACTTTGGTATGGTATCGGACAGTGGGGCATCTAACAATGGGTCGGATAGGACCAGATGCAGGGCGAGGAGCAATTCGACGGGCTTTTGCTAGACGGACCTTCCGCCTGTTCAAATAAATTTAGTTAGTTTCCTTCTTTTCCTTGAAGATCAGTCCATGAATAAGGCAAAAAAAGTTATGTCTTCAAGAAATTTTGTTTTGCACTGATACACAAACATTAACTGCTATCAAAAGCCTGTGGTTTTTATGTGCCAATGTAAGAGATCACAACAGTCATCAGATGGAAAAGGGTTCAATTGTACTTTCATCAGAGGCAATACAGAGATTCCGGAGAATTTGTCATCATTTGACTGTGAGACCAAGTTTCTGCTAAGATATCAAACCTCTGGTCTAGTATCAGACTACAGCCCAATTCAACCAAAATGAAAATTAAATATAACTACAAAAGGACCAAGAGGTATGCTCCCCATTTTAACAACTACAAGGGGTATAAAGTGGATGCATTAAGTTCTATCTTTCTGAACCAGAATCAGAGCACTAAGACCTGGGATGACTTCAAATAGAAAAGTAATGGGTCAACTAAAACCTCTCAAATTACTTACCTTCTGATCTTCCTGGCTGGCTGATTAAACCATGTGGCGACTCGTCTTTGCCAGTCTTTGTGAAAATGGGGCTTCAAAATCATGCCATTTCGGCTGGGCGCCATGGCTACTTAGAGCCCTGAAGACAAGAATGCCACGTTATATTCATAGAAAAAAAAGACATTCAGGACTACCTAGTTAGAAGTTGTATTTGCCATTGTAGCTTTTGGTCCACTTTATGCTAAACTTATGCATCCTATTGTTATAACCTACTTTTATGATAAATTCAATAAACACTTCCTAAGTACTTTTGAAAAGGTGCTGAGCTAGATGTCAGTTGAGTCTTTGTTCTCAAGATCTTATACTAGGGAAGAATGTTGTATTCCCAAGTATAAGCATAAAGTAGTGCTAGGAAGAGATCTGGGAACACTGGGGCTGAAGGATAGATAGGAACAATTTTATCATTTCTATTTTTTAGTTTTTGCTAGGCAATAGAGTTAAGTGGCTTGCCCCAGCTAGATAATTATTCTGTGTCTGAGGCTGGATTTGAACTCAGGTACTCATTCCTGTGCCACCCTATTTTTATTTTTTAAGTTTTATCTTGAATTATATCCCTTGGAAATGATAAAACTTAAAAAGCTGATTCTATTTGAAGGATCAAGGATAGAATATGAGGTTTCAAAAGTGAGTGATGAAAATAATATCTAGTTGTACATGGAATACAAATGCTAGAAAGATAGGAGACTATAACATGTTTGATGTCTTTATGATGTCCAGCAGGCAGCTGAGGAAAAGATCGAGAATTTATCTGCATGAAAATATTTGAAATTGGGAGCTGAGGACACAGAGGTAGAAAAACTAGGAGAGTAGTTGCAAGAAAACTTAAGACAGTGCATTGTCTTCCCCCCTGCATTAAAATTAAAATTCATCTGGGCCTCCCTTGCCCTTCTCTTTAGGCCTGACAGGTACTTTTCTCCAGTGCAGTAACACTGGCGCAGCAACTTACTCCCCTTTTGCTAGTCTCACCTTCCCTCCTAACAGTGGAGGAAAATAAAGCCTAACTGACTCGCCCTGGGATGGTATCTAATCAATTCAAATCGTTCCTCTGTTATCTATGAATCAACCTATCATTGGAGTCTTTTAAAGCTTTTAAAGTTAGTCTCTTCGGCGTTTCCGGGCAGAGCTCCAGCCATGTCCCTCCTTCTGGAGGGGCCTTCCAGGGCTCCGCAGGGCTTCAGAATTCCAATCCACTCGGGCGGCCCCGGTCCGCGGGGCTCCGGCGGGCACTCCGGGTCTGGGCACGCCAGCCGGCTCCTCCCCGGCGCCACTCTGCCCTCGGGAGCCCTGGGGGCACGGACAAGGGCCAAGCTCGACTTGAAGGCCGGGGACAAGGAGGCCCGGGGCTCCCGGGGCTAGGCCGAGCCGGTCCGGCGTGGGCCCCGAGCGCAGCGCCCTCCTCCGCCCGGTCCCCGGAAGCCCAAAGCTCCCCCAAGCCCCGGGTCCGGAGGCCGCCACCTGGGGGCTGCAAGAGCCGCCGGGGCCGGTCCCCACCCAGGAGGCCGCGTGGCTCTCCCTGAGAGTCCCGCTCCCGCCGGCCGCGGTAGGCCCGACGTCTCCCAAGGCCCGGCGCCGCGCGCCCCGCGGGCAAACAAGAGACCCACGGAGGTGGCCTCGACTCCGCTCCAGGGCCTCACGGCCCACGTCCAAGCCCATCACTGCCGTCCGGCTCGAGAGCCGGGTGCGATGAGCCAGCCTGAGGCCGGATGGCAGCGGATAGCTTCGGCCACGACGCGCCCTTACCTCCTCACTGCTACCTCAGCCGAGCGGAAAGGAAAGCTGCGCCCCGAAGCACGCTGGGATAGCGATGATTTCAGCCTATCAGAGCCCTTGATGCTTGCTAGCCAATCGGATTCTAAAAGCAGGCGGAAACGCGAAGCAAGGGCAAAGGGCAACCTACAGACTAATGATTCCCTTCCCAAAGATGGCGCCAACCTTAAAGGTCCATGACTTTATTTTCACCACTTCCGCTGCAGTAAAACTTGAAATCACCCAAGTGATATGGTCGGTGTTACTTCCTGTTGGTGTGCAAGAAGGCACAAATTCTCCTTCCTTAAGGATGTGCCTCCCCCCAAAAGATGCCAATGCAGGGAAAACAGCAGTGTCCTAAAGCAGACTTGGTGCCTTTCTGGCAGTGAGCAAGTCTTTTCATTACTGGACTGGCCTGGTAATTTAGGGGTCTTTTTTTTTTTAATAGTACTTGTTAAAAAATTTTTATTTTTTTAAGGATCTAGATTTATTTTATATTATTACAATAATTTTGTTATAAGAGTAAACATAACACCCCCCTCCCCCCGAAGATGAGAAACCTCAAGAATAGGGAGAGAGAAATAAAAATATTTCAGTCTGTGTTCAGATTCCACTGGCTCTGTCTCTGGGCTGAGCTGCCTTCATCATAAGTCCACCAGAGAAGTTGCTTCAATATTTTCCCCACAGTTGCTATCACAGCTGTCCCTCCACCCTATTCCTCCCCACTCTCATGTATTCTGTTCTCTCTCTCCTCATCCTGGCCCTGTCCAAAACTGTGTTGCTTCTGAGTACCCTCTCTCTCCATCCTCCCTCTCTTCTATCACCTATTGCCCCCTTCCCTCCCCCCATTCCCCCTTATCCTATCCCTTTCTTCTCATTTTTCTCTAGGGTAAGACAAATTTCCTCACCCTATTAAATGTGTATATTATTGAGTCATTTATTTTTTTTTGGCAAGGCAAATGGGGTTAAGTGGCTCGCCCAAGGCCACACAGCTAGGTCATTATTAAGTGTCTGAGGTCACATTTGAACTCAGGTCCTCCTGACTCCAGGGCCGGTGCTTTATCCGCTGGGCCACCTAGCCGCCCCTCTGAGCCATTTCTAATGAGAATGAAGGCTCACTCATTCCCCCTTGCCTTCCCCCTTTCCACTCCATTGATAAAGCTTTTTCTTGATTCTTATGTGAAATATCTTGGCCCCTTCTTCTCCTTTCCCTTCCTGCCAGTACTTTCCTTTATCACCTATTGACTCCATCTTTTTACTATATTATACCATCATATTCCACTCCTTCCTTTGTCCTGTCTATATATGCTCCTTCTAACTGCTCTTACAAATGAGAAAGTTCATATGAGTTATCAATATCTTCTTCCCATGTAGGAATACAAACAGTTCAACATCATCAAGTTCCTCATAGTTAGTCCCTCTCTTCCACTCCCTCTATGGTTCACCAGAGTCCTGTACTTGGAGATCAAACTTTCTGTTCAGCTCTGCTGGTCCCGATAGGAAAGTTTGAAAGTCCCATTTCATTGAAAATCCATCTTTTCCCCTGAAAGAGGATATTTCTGGGTAGTTGATTCTCCATTATAAACCAAGATCTTTTGCCTTTTGGAATATCATATTCCAGTCCCTACAAGCCCTTAATGTAGTTGCTGCCAGATCCTGTGTAATTCTGACTATGGAGCCTTGGTAGTTGAATTGCTTGTTTCTGGCAGCTTTTAGAATTTTCTCTTTGATTTGGGAGTTTTGGAATTTGACTATAATATTCCTGCAAGTTTTTCTTTTGGGATCTCTTTCAGGAGGTAAATTCCTTCAATTTCCATTTTACCCTCTGCTTCTGGGATCTCAGGGCAATTTTGCTGTATTATTTCTTGAAAAATGTAGTCTAGGCTCTTTTCCTGATCATGGCTTTCAAATAGCCCAATAATTTTTAAAATATTTCATCTGGATCTATTTTCAAGGTCAGTTATTTTTTTCAGTGAGATAGTTCACATTTTCTTCTAATTTTTGGCTTTTTGGAAGAGTTTTATTTCTTCCTGCTTTCTTGCAAAGTCATCAGCTTCCTTTATTTCCATTCTGCATTTGAAGGAGTTATTTTCTTCAGAGAGCTTTTTTATCTCCTTTTCCAGTCGGCCAATTCTGCTTTTTAAGGCATTCTTGTTCTCATTTGCCTTTTGTTTTGCTTTTTCCATTAGGCCTAAACTGGTTTTTAACATATTCTTTTCCTCACTATTTTTTTGTATTTCTTTCACCAAGCTGTTGATTTGGTTTTCATGATTTTTCTGCATCACTCTCTCCTCCCAATTTTTCCTCCACCTTGCTTCTCAAATTCTTTTTTTGAGCTCATCCATAGTCTGAACCCATTTTCTATTTCTCTTGGAGGTTTTGGATACAGAAGCTTCGATTTTGTTGTCATTTGAGTATGTATTTTGATCTTCCATGGGACTAAAGTAATTCTCTATGCTCAGATTCTTCTTTTTCCCACATCCCAAGAATAATTTGCAACACTTCCAAGGCTTTGGGGTTTTTTCCTTAGAACACCCCACTGGGATCTTTATTCCTCCAAGGTCTTATGCTCTCTTTCCTGTGCTTTGATATATAGATGGCCACAGACTCTCCCCTCTGTCCTGGAGGTGTGAGGAGGGTCCAGACTCAGCTATCTTAGTATGGAAGGTCAAACTACAACCTGGATCTAAGTGTGGGCAAACAGCAGAGTCCTGCCCCAGGGAGAGCAGAGAGACTTCTTCAGTCTCCCTGGAACCCCTTAGCATCTGTGGGCTGTGCTCTGGAGGTTCAGGCTGGCTTCCCCGATTCCTGCTTCATGTTCTCACTGCAGGGCTGTTCCTCGTGCTGGCGCTCCTCACTCCTCACTCACTCTGGTGCAGCAGAGTTCTCTCACCACCCCTTCAAGATGTTCCTGTGATCCCTGGGCTGCACTGCAGCCGCCGCTTTTTTTCCAACCCTGGTCCCGGTGAAACACACCTTTCCCGTGGAATTTCTAAGTTATCTTGGACTGGGAAATTGTATCACTTAGTCTTTCTGTGGCTTCTGCCCCTCTAAATTTTGGCTAGAGTCATAATTTGCCAGCTTTTGGAGTTTTGGGGGGAAGGAGTTTCTGGGAAATCCTGCCTTCATGCTGCCGTCTTGGCTCTGCCCCCTGCTAACTTGTTCAGTCCTTACAACATCCCTGTGATCTACTCTTACAGATGAAATTGAAGCTTACTAGTTGTGTGACCTTGTGAGAGAATTTAAGTGACTTATGCAAGGTCACATAGCTAGTAAGTATCCCATGAATGATTTGAAGTCAGGTTTCCTGATTCTAACACTTTATCCACTGTATCCTGAGTTTCTAATCACTGGGAATCTCTTAAGTGGTCACTGGATGGTCATTTGGTTATTTATCTGTTATATTATATTGATTGATTGATGATTGATGTTTGTCTTTTTTCTCCAAGAAGATCATGACACCAGGGAGGTGACACCATGATAAACAAGTGAACTGGATTTGAGTGTGCTAAGTCACCAGCCTCACTTTCTGTTTCAAAATCATCTGGGTTTCATGGCCACATATGAATCAAGACAATTGGAAATGGTCCTGGATGTGAGGCAGTCAGGGTTAAGTGACTTGCCCATTGTCACATGTAAGTTTTATATATACATATATATGTATATATATGTGTGTGTGTGTGTGTGTGTGTGTGTATGTGTGTGTGTGTGAAATGTTATATAAGAGATTCCAGATTGTTCTATGTGATACCAAGAGCAGTCCTCAACTTGAGGTTCCATGTACTGAAAAAAAATCAACAAGAAAAAATGATTTCGATATAATTGAAATATATAATCCTTTTTATTTGATTTTGTACATTTAAAAACATTATTCTGAGATTAGATCTAGAGACTTTCCCAGGTTACCAGAAGGATGTTTGACACCAAAAATCACCAGAAAGTGATTAATCACTTAATTTCCATTTCAATAGCAATAATAGATGTTTAAATCACTTTCCTCTCAGCCATAGGTGAGATCAGTAGTACAAATATTTTTATTCTTATTTTGCAGATGATGAATCTTCACTTGCCTAAGGCCACTAAGTAATGGCGGATCTGGGGCTAGAACTCTGGCCTCCTGGTTCTTTCTTGAACAAGACACTGTTTCTGGACTCTGGCTATTTTCTCTGGCCATAACCCAGATCTAGAACTCACTCTCTCCTCACCTCTTGCCTTCCTACCTCCCTGGCTTCCTTCAGGTCCCAGCTAAATCCCCACCTTCTACCAGGTTTCCCCATTTGACTCTATAATACTGGTGCCTTCCCTTATGGATTAGTTCCACTTGATCCTGCCTATAGCTTGTACATTTTTGTTTGTATATATTATCTTAGCCTGTGACCTCCTAGAGAGTAGGACCATCTTTTACCTTTCTTTGTGTTTTCAGTCATTAGCAGTGATGCCTATTTACAAAATAGGTGTTTAATAAATACTTTTTGGGGACGTTAGGTGGTACAGTAGAGTGCTGGACCTAGATTCAAATTCAGCCTCAGACTCCTTTTGCATTTCAGCCAAGTCATTTAACCCTGATTGCCTTCTCACATCCAGGGCCATTTTTAGTAGTCCTGATCCAAATCTGGCCACTGAACCTAGATGGTTCTGGAAGAGAAAGTAAGGCTGGTGATTTAGCACAGCCTCCTTCATTCAAATCCAATTCAGGTGCATTTTATGGCAACACTTCCTTGATGTCATGGGCTTCTTGGAGAATGAAGGACAAATAACAAAATGACTTGGAGAAGAAAATGTCAAACTACTCCAGTGGTTGTCAAGAAAACCCCAGATGGAGTCACAAAGAGTCGGAAACGACTGAACAATAACAACAAAAATAAATATTGACTGATTCCATAACTAGTATTCACTTTCAAAATCACAGATAATTCTTGATTATCAGGGGATGTTTATTTAAGCAGAGGGTCTTAGACAACTCCAGGGG
Organism: Macrotis lagotis; assembly: GCF_037893015.1. Taxonomy (NCBI): domain Eukaryota; kingdom Metazoa; phylum Chordata; class Mammalia; order Peramelemorphia; family Peramelidae; genus Macrotis; species Macrotis lagotis. The sequence continues at coordinate 51,010,028 of NC_133658.1, forward strand.
TTCTTGTATAATTCAAAACCGATGAAGAAATAATTTAGGGTTCTGGAAAGTGCTCACCCACTCTCTTCTCACCTGTCAGCCAGGAAGCCAAAGGAAAACAGCTCTGCCGGTCTGGGGCTGAGGGGTGAGGATCTTCCGGAGGAACTTTGGGGCTAGTCATGGTGATGCTGGACAGAAAGCCACGGGTCCTTTGCCTGTGCTGACCTCCCCAGGCTAGGCCAGACTGGCCACCCCCTCAGCCCACGGAGGGCAGTGTGCATGACTCTGAGACCTCCTCCTAGAGAGGGGTGGGTCTGCTGCCCAGTGGCCGGGCCCCTCCTCTGCCTGCCAGAACCCCGCACCCCGAATGTACCATGCCCAAACTCACTGCACCATGGAGTGTGCTCACTGCCCCTGAATGTGCCCCCTTCCTCCTGCTTCCCTGTGCTAGCAGAGGGAGCCCAGGGTGGCACCCAGGCCCTAGGCCTGGCCCCAAGTCCTTTCTCTGTCTGTCTGTCTCTGTTGCTTCTCTCTCCCTCTCTCTCTCTCTCTCTCTCTGTCTCCTCTCTCTCCTCTTCTCTTCTCTCCTCTCTTCTCTCCTCTCTCCCTCCCTCCCTCTCTCTCTCCAATGTCTCCCTATCACCTCCACAATTATAGATTTCTCTGTTTGACTTTTAAAGTCCTTCATAACTCCCACTCACCACCTTTCCAGAGAGGTCCAGGTTCCACAAATAGGATATTACCTAGTACTCTGTAGGTGTTTTATAAATGTTAATTGACTCAGTTTCTTCAGTCATAAATTGAAGGGAGGAGGGCAGGTAGGTGATACACTGGTTAGAGCACTGGCCCTGGAGTCAGGAGGATCTGAGTTCATATCTACCCTCAGATACTTGATACTTTCTAGCTGTGTAACCTTGGGCCAATCACTTAATCCCATTGCCCTACCAAAAAAAAAATAGATAATATGAAAGGCTATGGACTAAAGAAGCTATAGATCTCTACACTGTGCTGGTCTATGGGGATACAAAGAAGCTCCCAGGGAGCTTCACAGTCTAATAGAGGAGACATGAAAATAATTATGTATAAACAAGATAAATATAGAACAAACTGAAGGTAACTACAGCTACCAGTATTAAAGACTTCTTGTAAAAGGAGGGATGTCAGCAACCTTTGAAGGGCTCCAGAGAAGCCAGAAGTGAGAGATGAGGAGCGGAACACTCCAGGCCTGAGGGTGTGTGTCTAGGGGGGTGTGTGTAAATGTCTGGAAGCAGATGAAGTGTCCAGCGAGGCAAAAATGGAGGATCCAAGGTTACTGGCTCAAAAAGCCTGCAAAGTAGGCAGGAGGCAGGTGATGAGAATGTTTAAAAGCTAAAAGGAGAATTTTGAATTTGGTCAAATGGGATATGTATGTTATGACAGGGTAAGACCTTTGCTTTTAGAGAGATCATTTTGAAAGAGAAGATGAGAAGGACTGGAACAGACAGAGATTTGTGACAGGGAAACCAACTAGTAGGCCATTGCAATTGTGAGGGCAATGAGGCCCCTGCATCAGGGGTAGAGATGTCAGAGGAGGGAAGATATTATAGTAGACTTGGCTATAAATTCATAAGAGATGAATGGGAGGAGTCAAGGTTTATCCTAAGAGGAAAGAGAGATAGGGGCAGCTAGGTGGATAAAGCACCGGCCTTGGAGTCAGGAGTACCTGGGTTCAAATCCAGTCTCAGACAATAATTACCTAGCCGTGTGGCCTTGGGCAAGCCATGTAACCCCGTTTGCCTTGCAAGAACCTTAAAAAAAGAAAAGAAAAGAAAAAGACAGAGGAGAGAGATATGCTAAGTAGATCCATGATTCTAAAATAAAATATTTTAGGGCCTTAATGATTCCCTTACTACAAAATTCATGACTTCTTAAGTAATTTTTTAGTAAATCAGTCCCTCCGATGCTGATGATCCCGATATTTATTTTCTACTCCAGAGTGCCAGTGTTAGATGGACAACTTTATCTCCATCTAGATATTCTAATAGTACTTGAAACCCATCCTCATCAAAAGTGAACAGGTTGGGGCAGCTAGGAGGCATAGTGGATAGAGCACCAGCCCTGGAGTCAGGAGTACCTGAGTTCAAATCCAGCCCCAAGACACTTAATAATTACCCAGTTGCATGGCCTTGGGCAAGCCACTTAACCCCAATGCCTAGCAAAAACCTATAAAAACAAAAAGTGAACAGGTTGCCATTTTTATAAATCCTACCCTTCCTATTACCTCTCTATCTCTGATAAAATCCTCCTAGTTTCTAGGGATTGAAACTATTTTATTATTATTTCAGAATTATTTTGGTCTCATCCCCCACTTCATCACTTTCTAATCAATTGACAAACTCTTGTCCTTATCATTCTCTAGTATCTTTCATATACTGGCTTTACTGTTACCACTAGGATTTGGCAGAATTTCCTTTCTTTAACTCCAAAACTTAATGTTGTATTAGTGTTTACATTTTTGTGATACCCATTGCCCCAACCAAGAGTTCTTGGGGGTTCATAAATTCCTTGGGAAATTTAGTGACAACTATTTCTCCCACATGTTAAAAACAATTTTTACCATTTTTTTTAAGTTTTAAGTTTTTAAGTTTTTTAAGTTCAAAATTCTATCCTTTCCTACCCTCACCCTGAGAAGGTAAATGATCTGACAGAAATTATGCATGTAGAGTTATAGAAAATATTTTCATATTGGTGATTTTGTACAAGGAAAGGAAGAAAAGAAATGAAAAGAAAGAACAAAAAAGAGAAAGTGAGAAAGAAAAGAATGAAAAAGGAAGGAAGGAAATAAAGAAAAAGAAAGAAGGAAGGAAAGAAAGGAAGGAAAGAAAAAGGAGGAAGGAAAGAGAATGAAAGAAAGAAAAAAAGGAAAGAAGGAAGAAACTAAAGAAAATGAAGAAAAAAAGCTAGCTTCAGTCTGTATTCAAACAACATCAGTTATTTTTCTGGTTATGCACAGCATTTTCCTAATGAATCCTTTGGGACTGTCTTGGATCACTGTGTTGCTGAGAATAACCAAGTCACTGAAGTTGATCATCACACAATATTGATGCTACTGCAGTGTTCTGCATCAGTTCATGTAAATCTTTCCAAGTTTTTCTGACATCATCCTACTTATCATTGTACAACATGATAATATTCCATTACAATTATATACCACAACTTGTCCAGCCATTCACTATGGTTGGATCGGTTCACAACTCTACCAACATGCATTGGTGTCTCAGTTTTCCCACGTTCCTTCCAACATTTGTCATTTTCAATTTCTGTCATTTTAGCCAGTCTGAGTTGGTTTTGATTTGCATTTCTCTAATCAGTAGTGATTTGGTTCTTGTCCATTATTGAAGAAGACCAAAATGACCTCACTATATTAGATGAGTTACAGTGTGTCCAACCGTGGCAGATCAGACTAATATAAGCTCAGAATGCTCTACCACAAGTGGGGCACAATTAGTCCATGTGAACATCTGGGGTGATTACTCTAAACTCATTTATCTCATGTAGTGATTTAGAGAATTTTTATATGAATATCTATATACAGATATTTATTTGTCTATTCATAACCTTTAACCATTTCTCAATTGGGTAATGACATATATATATTTCACACCGTTCTCTATATAATTTAAGAAATGAAGTCTTTGGGGTGGCTAGGTGGTACAGTGGATGGAGCACTAGCCCTGGAGTCAGGTGTACCTGAGTTCAAATGCCACCTCAGACACTTAATAATTACCTAACTGTGTGGCCTTGGGCAAGCCACTTAACCCCATTTGCCTTACAAAAACTAAAAAAAAAAAAAAAAAAAAAATGAGACCTTTATCAGAGATACTGCAATTTTTTCTACTTCCTAATTTTGGTTACATTGGGTTTATTTGTGCAAACACTTTTTAATTTTATATAATCAAAATTATCCGTTTTACATTTTGTAGTATTTTTTATTATATCTTGTTTGGTCCTAAATTTTTTTCCTTAACTAGAAATCTGGCAGGTAAGTTATTATGTGCTATTCTTTGGGAAACCACTGCATGTCCACCTGAGAAGGGGTAGAGTTACATATCAACAGATATGTACATTCCCAGGAATAAGTAGTTTGTGGGCAGAGACTTTCATTTTTGCTCCCATTGAATATTATTTTATTGTTTTTTAGGAAATGGAACTCCGACCCTGTCACTGTCCTATTGAACAAACTCCAGAGCTCATCATTACTCCCAGGATCAACTACTAAATCCTGTTTGGCCTCAAAAACCCACCTCCTCCCTTCCCCTCTCTCACACCTGATTGGCCCATTGTACTCTGCCATCTAGAGATAATGGTCTCCTTGCTTTCCCTCACACAAGATGCTCCATCAACCTGAGCATTTTCCCTACAGGTCCTCCATACCTGCAGAGCTCTTGCACCACATATCTATCTCTTGGCTTCTTTCAACCTCAACCTTTCTTTACAAAGTTGAGCCGACTTGATTTGATTACAGAGGAAGCTAGGTGGCGTAGGAGATCGAGTATTGGCTTAAGCGTCTGAAGCCTGGAATAGCTCAACAAGCCACACTCCAGGAAACAGAGCTCGTACCCATCCCTCAGGGATGCTACGAAGATCAGGTGAGATAACGTATGGGAATGTCATCTGAGTGAATATATCCTGCCAATGAAGAAAGGGACTGAGAGACAATATAAGGGAAAGGCTATGCCATCCTTGAGAGTCATATATACAGAAGAGTTAATATTCTGGTACAAAACTCATCTCAAAGGCTCAATATAGGTTGAATTGAAATGTTTTGATTTCAGGGCAGGGTTGGTTCCATTCCCTTCCTCTCTCTACACTGCCTTGGGCATACCCCGAGGCCTTAGACATTACATATTTAAGGTCTAAAAGGAAAGAAGTTGGGAGAATAAAATGATATGCCTTTGTACTAAGCTTTCCTGTAAATTTGGGAGGTAGCTTTGATATAGTCAATGGAGGCCAAACTGAAATCATAACCAGAAAGCCCTGGCACAAGTACCATCTCTGACCTATAAGGTATCTCAGTTTTCTGCCTTGGTAAAAGAAATTCACCTAGAAAGCATTCCTTCTGCCAATGATATCACAGAAATGGTACCAAATATGGGCAGCTAGATGGCTCAGTGAATAGAACATCAGATCTGGAGTCAGGAGGACCCGAGTTCAAATTTGAACTGACACTTAGCTGTGTGACTTTGGGCAAGTCACTTAACCCCATTGCCTTGCAAAAACCTAAAAAAAAATGGTACCAAATAAAAAAGTTCCTGCCCACTGGATGTTTGGCTATAGGCTTAGGTTTGCTGCAAATAATTTGGTCAATTATTACTTGATTAAATTTAGGAACTCCTTTCCTAACATTAGTAACTATTTCCAAACACCTACCTGCAATCCTTTAGCATCTTAGTCCTTCATTTCCAGTGTTCACACTAACTCTGGGGAAGATTTGGTTCTTTCCTGATACTGATAATCTTTTTTAGTTTTTTTTGCGACTCTGAATAAACCTACCCAAATATCTAGTGTCTGAATTCCTAATTAGCCAGTCACAATGAATGTTTGAATAATCGAGGTGACCAATTTGTTTATAGATGCTTCAAGAAGTTTATATCCTTTTAGACATTTAACAAGGGTAAGCATGTCAGGAAGGACAATTCCTTTGCAAGCCTCCTGGAGAGCAGGGCCTGTCTTTTAGCTTTCTTTATGTTCCTGTACCAACTTATAGTAAATTTGTTGACTTGCTGACTTGTTATTCTTCTGGATTATACTTTTTGATCTGCTTTGCTTAATCATAAAAAAAGAAAATTCAAAAAAGGGCCCATCTTTAGAAAAAAGAGCAAAGAAAGCTTCATAATGTGAAGACAGCTTTGACCACCAATGCTGTGCACATTGACATAAGGTGCTATCTACTTCCATGTTCCTAGTTCAAATCCTTTATAAGAGTTGCTAGTTCTTTGGGCATTTACCACACTATCAATTGCTGATTATTATTATTATAGTTATACCTAATATATTTTAGTTTCAATTTTCAAGTAACTCATGCCTTTGGCCTTTCAAAAGGCAGGTAAATCAAATGTTTTCTATTAAAATTTAAAGTTTGAGCAAGCTAGTATACAATGGTTAAGAAAAGAAATGGTTCTTTTCTTTAGGCTACTTCTAATCTCTACTTTGGAGATGAAGCTGGTATAAAGGGTAACACAGAGATTTAGACCAAACTTGAGGAGAAAGCACTTTTAGTTGGGGAGACAAGAAGGGTTTCCTCAAACTGCGCCTGGAAGAGTATTTAAACTGGTAGAGATGAAGGAAGGGGGAGGATTGAGAGAGAAGGTTGACTGGACAGGGATGGTCTCTGAGAATGCCAGGTGGTGACTGAGGCCTCACCTAAGGTAGTCTAGTGAAGGTGACTATAAAATAAAATTGGAACATGAGGGTAAGGAGTAGGTATTTCAACACAGAGGAAACCAGGAGCCACTGAAACCTTCAAACTTTGGTGGGCAGGAATTGAATTGTTTCTATTTTTTTAAGATTCATAGTAATCATGTGAAAGATGAATCACATCAAGTAGGAAAACAAAATTAGAGATAAAAACAATACTTAAGAAACTTTTAAAATTGAAAATAATGAGCTTTGGTCTCCATTTAAACTCCAGTTCCTTCTCTGGAAATGGACAGTATTTTCCATGGCAAGTCTTTTAGAATTGTCTTTGATTATTGTACTGCTGAAATGAACAATTCACATTCATATACCACAATTTGTTCAGCCATTCCTCAAATGATGGATATTCCCTCAATTTCTGAATTGAGTCATTTCTACCAAAAACAATTAAGTTCTAATCAAGTTCAATGAGTCCTCATGCTGGACTAGTCCAACAGATTTTATGAATGTCCATTCTCCATGGGGTTGCCCTCTGTGGGTCATTACTCTGGAGAACCTTCAGCAGTTCCTCCTTGAGAATACATCATGAGGGATAGCTAGGTGGCAGTCAGGGGAACCTGAATTCAAATCTGGCCTCAGACACTTAATGATTACCTAGCTATGTGCACAAGTTACCTAACCCCACTACCTTGCAAAAACCCAAAAAAAACCCAAAAATCAAAAGATTAAATCATGGCCTCTGTTTGGCAAATCAAGTCCTTCACCAGCTTGATTACAGGACACTTTTTCAGTCTCATTTCACATTCCCCACTAGACGGTGGCCAAACCCAGGGACTCTAGGTTTGGTAACCACCTCCTGCCTCCTCACCTCCTCCCTCAGGTGTGGGATTACTCACTTCTGCTTCTTAGAATCCCTTATGTTGACCTCCTACAACATTTTCTCTTTCCTCAAATTGTCATCCTTAGTTAAATTTACATATAGCATTGCTTCCAGTAGAACGTAAGCTTCTTGAAGGCAGGAGCCATTTCTTGGTCTGTATCCTCAGTATCTAGCACAATTCATGAACTTGAAAAATGCTTGTTGAGAGGCAGTCAAGATGATGTGAAGGCAGGATTCTCCATTTACTCCTTCTCCCCCAAAATTCCAAAAGCTGTCAAATTATGACTCTAGCTGAAATTTAGAGGGGCAGAACCCAGAGAAAGACTGAGTGATACAATTTCCCAGTCCAAGACAACTTAGAAGTTCCACAGGAAAGGTGTTTCACCGGGACCTGGGGTTGGAAAAAAACCTGCAGCCGTAGGGCAGTGCAGCCCAGTGCAGCCAAGTGATCACTGGGAACATCTTGAGGGGGCAGTGAGAAATTTGCTGCACCAGAATGAGTGCGGGGTGAGGAGCACCGGCCTCAGAACAGCCCTGTGGTGAGGACTTGCAGTGGGAATTGGGCAAGCCAGTCTGCACCTCCAGAGCACAGTCCACAGATGGTAAAGGGGTCGGGGGGAGACTTTAGAAATCTCTCTGCTCTTCCCCGGCTGTTTGCCCACACTCAGATCCAGGTTGCAGTTTGGGCTTCCATGCTAAGGTAGGCAAGCAGGGAGCCTCCTCATAGCTCCAGGACAGAGGGGAGTGCTTTTGGTCATCTCCATATCAAAGCATAGGCAAGAGAGCATAACCTTGGAGGAATAAAGGTCCCAGTGGGGTGTCCCAAGGAAAACCCCAAAGCCTTGAAAGTGCAGTAAATTAGTCTTAGGCTGAGGAAATGAGCAAGCAACCAAAAGAAAAAGAAGAATCTGACCATAGAAAATTACTTTGGTCCCATGGAAAATTCAGAAGACAACAAAATCAAAGCTTCCATATCCAAAACCTCCAAGAGAAATAGAAAAATGGGCTCAGACTATAGATAAGCTCAAAAAAGACTATGAAAAGCAATTAAGGGAGGTAGAGGAAAAACTGGAGAAGAAATGAGAGCAATGCAGATAAATCACAAAAACCAAATCAACAGCTTGGTGAAAGAAATACAAAAAAATACAAAGAAAAGAATGTAAAAACCAGTTTAGGTCAAATGGAAAAAGCAAGAATTCTTTAAAAAGCAGAATTTGCCAGCTGGAAAAGGAGATAAAAAAGCTCTCTAAAGAAAGTAACTCCCTTAAATGCAGAATGGAACTAAAGGAGGCTGATGACTTTGCGAGAAATCAGGAAGAAATAGAACTCTTCCAAAAAAGCCAAAAATTAGAAGAAAATGTGAAATATCTCACTGGAAATACAAACCAACCTTGAAAACAGATCCAGAAAAATAATTTAAAAATTATTGGGCTACCTGAAAGTCATGACCAGGAAGAGTCTAGACTTCATTTTTCAAGAAATACAGCAAAATTGCCCTGAGATCCTAGAAAAATGCTTGTTGGGTCCCTTTGGTAGGACTGGAAAACTACGAAGGGATTGTCCTTCAGTTGGGAATAGTTGAACAAATCAAGGCACATGAATGTTCTATTATAGTGCAAATGCAGAAAAAAAAATGGAGGCCATTCTCAGTGAGCTCTCTTTTCTTTTCATCATCTCCTCTCTGTCATGTTTTCCACTACTACTCTCTTCTCCTTCAACTATAGCATGATAACTTGCCCTTACTCTTAGCCAAGGCTAATCCCTCTAAGTTGTTCAAGTGATCCCATTCTACTCTTCCAATAGACTGAGCCCTTTGTCTTCCCCACCGTATCAATTTTTTTTTAAGGTTTTTGGAAGGCAAATGGGGTTAAAGTGGCTTGCCCAAGTCCACACAGCTAGCTAATTATTAAGTGTCTGAGACCAGATTTGAACCCAGGTACTCCTGACTCCAGGGCCAGTGCTTTATCCACTGTACCACCTAGCCGCCCTTGTCACTTATTTTCAATCTCTTGCTCTACTGGCTCATTTTTTTTCTACAAATATGCTGTTTCCCTCATCCTGAAAAATTCCTCACTTGATTCTACTATCCATGCTATCATCCTGTATCTCTTATGTCTTTTGGAATTATAAAGTGCCTCCAACTTTCTCCCCTCTCTTCTTAACAACTCATAATATGGCTTCCAACCATATTTCAATTTACCAAAACTACTCTCTAATCAATAATCTTAGTTGCCAAATCCGATAGCCTTTTTTTCAGTCATTTATAAACCAATTTATAGACCTTGACACTATTGATCACTCTCTCCTCCTTGAAAGTGTCTGTTATTTAGGTTTTCCTCCTGCCTAGCTAACTATTCCTGCAGTCTCCTTTTTGCTGAATTAACCTTCCCCCCCCACAGACCTTAACTTCTCACTATTGGTGTCCCTCAGGGTTCTATGCTGATTTGCCTTTCCTAATATTATTAGTGGAGAGGAGGAGGGTTTAGTGAAGATAATGAATTGTTTTGAGCACACTGAGTTTAAGATGTCTACTGAACATCTAAGTTGAGATGTCTGAAAGGCAGTTGGAGAATTCAAGATTGGTGGTCAGCAGAGAGTCTGAGGCAGGATAGGTAGATTTGTTAGTCATCAGTTTAGAGATATAATTAAATCCATGGAAGCTGATGAGATCACCAAATGAAGAGGGACATAAAGAGAGAAGAGTGAAATTAGCAGGAAAAAACCCAATTTATATAAGAACATTGTAAAAACAGAACTTGAAACAAAAAAATTGATCAAAGCAATGAAATGGTTCCAAAAGATCAATGATGAATCCAAGTCATGGATGCAAGGTACAGAGTGAATCATATTTTTCTGGACATGGCCAATGGAGGAATCTGTTTTGCTTGATATATTCCTTAGTATTAACAATGTGCTTTTCTTTTATGTTTTCTCCCCACTATTTTTGGGGGGGAGGGAGAGAGGCATTTTGAGAATATCAGAAAATCAATTTTTGTTCAGAAAACTGTTGGCTTGGATTAGTACCAGAGAAGTAACAATGTTTAAAATACATCACTCCAAATTTTTAGGAGATGGTACCCAGAACTGTCTACTATCCTGTCTTCCTTCTTTCCATCTTTACCACACATATTTGTGAATGTTATAATCCAAGTTTCCTCATTGTAAAAAAATTTAACACTTTCAGAGGAGTGCCATGCAAAATCAACAATAAATGATGTTGAACTGAATTTGATGAAATACATGCTTCACTTTGCTATTCAATAGTTAGCAATATATTGAAGTAATTTGCAACAAGTCTCTTGCCCTATGCAGTATTTTGCAAAGATTAAAATCTTTAAATCATGTGCCAAATAGTTATTTTTTAAAAATCATATAACTGGGGGGAGCTAGGTGGCACAGTGGATAGAGCACCGGCCCTGGAGTCAGGAGTACCTGAGTTCAAATCCGGCCTCAAACACTTAATAATTACCTAGCTGTGTGGCCTTGGGCAAGCCACTTAACCCCATTGCCTTGCAAAAACCTAAAAAAAAAAAATCATATAACTGTAAAATTAAAACAAGTTAGCAAAAGACAGAAGAAAATTATGTGCAACTCCTGAATTTGGATACAACCATTCTTTTCAACAGTCAATAAAATGTATATTGGTAGAGACAGCAGATAAATGACACCAAATGGGTCTCTTTCAGTTCAGGAAGGGGTACTTCTGTCCACACAATGAATTGGTTCTTAAAATCATATGTGAACTAAATTTTTGAGATGAAAGACCAGAAAAATTTAATATAAATTTTACCTTGAGTGCCTTGCACAACAAATGAAACTTTTTTCCAGATCCTCTCTTTCCTATTCAAGGTTAGAGATTAGATAGAAAGAGAGAGAGAGAGAGAATTTATGTATGTATGTATGTATGTATGTATGTATGTGTATATATGTGTGTGTGTGTGAGTCTATCTTATTAATTCTACTCTAGGAAGTTTCTCTCTGATTTTGACACTCTTCCTGGAATTTTGTCTCAGTGATTTTCAGCCGGTACAGAATACCTCCCTCAAAATTTGGGCTAGGATCTATCAATGAATAAAAAACAATCTAAGACCCTATCCTGTAAGATTCTAGGAATATGAGGGGCAGCTAGGTGGCAAGATGCAGAGTACCAGACCTAGATTCAGGAGGACTGGAGTTCAAATTCAGCCTCAGATACTGGTTACCTACTGGTTGGTGACCATGGGCAAGTCACTTATCCCAATTGTCTACCCTTCCACCCCTGCCACATGCCTTGATTCTAAAATATACCTGAGCATAGCAGGAAGAAATTTAGTATTCCATTGCATGGCAGGACTCAAGTGAGCCAGAGGCTTCACTGTAAGGCCAGGGCATGTTCATCAACAGCTAGCTTTCTTTCAGCTATGTGTAGTGCCTGCAGACTCTGGACAGATTCCAAAGCTAAGCCAACATGGTGCTGTCTTAGGAAGTTCTGGATCAGCAGTCTGGAGGACTCCCAGGAGGGTAGATCAATTCCAGGGCTTTTGGAATTCCATCAGTACCCTTTCCAACATGCACAATTGCCATTCTACAAGTGTTTACAATTATTACACAACTGGCATTTCTTCCTGCAAAATGATTCCTAATCCAACACAATGAGAATATTTAAATAACATTTAAAGGTTTACAAAGACATATATGTGTATGTATGTATATATTTATCTGTATATATACACACACACAAATGTATTTATAATCTTAGTCTTCATCACAACCCTATGTCACCTCTGTACACAGATGAGAAAATCAAGGTTCCAAGAAGTGACGTGTACAAGGTCACCCCACTCACAGATGGTCTCTGCCAATTCTAAGTGTACCACTATTCCCACTACATCAGGTTGCCTCTGTTATGTCTAAATCAGAATTGGGTTTATTTCATTTCCTGAACTCCTCCAGACTCATAACAGATGATTTGCTAAGCTTAATAGGAGAATAATTCACTTGGAGATTTAGTCACAGGGTGGCTGTGAACTAAATTGGATGCCCTTTGGAGGCTTTTCTGGAAGGTCATCTGAATTCTGCATACCAAAATCAATTGTGAGCCCAAGCTATCCTGAGCTTAGTCGAAAATATCTGGTTAAGAGGGGGCTAGGTGGAGCAATGGATAAAGCACTGGCCCTGGAGTCAGGAGTACCTAGGTTCAAATGGGGTCTCAGACACTTACTAATTACCTAGCTGTGCGGCCTTGGGCAAGCCACTTAACCCCATTTGCCTTGGGAAAAAAAAAATATCTGGTTAGTCCAAGTTTCTGGTGGGCTATGGAAATCTACTAACTTCTGGAGGCCAGTAGAGTGCTGTCTGTGCATAAAGCAGCCCTTGATAAAAATCAATTTGATTTAATTGGGGCTTATGCCCAAAAGCAATATGGCAAATCTATTTCAGTGCCCTCTCAGAGATAACAAATTTGCCATCCTAGAATTCCTTCCCTGCAGGTATTTGTAACTGTTACTTGATTTCACATACCTAACACAAACAAGACATTTCTTCTTCTACAATGATTCTGAGAATAGCAAATTAATATGTTAAATCTGATTCCATCATGACAGTACCCTCACATCCATGCCTCAAAATAGTTTTTTGTAAATAAAATTGAGGGATTGAGAAAACGGTCAAACACATCAGAGACATATTTTTATACAGTTGTTTCCCCTTCATCAACCAGGGAAGAATTATTGCATCTCTATCTATTAATAATAAAAAGGGACTTTTAGGGGCAGCTAGGTGGCACAGTGGATAGAGCACCGGCCCTGGAGTCAGGAGTACCTGAGTTCAAACCTGGCCTCAGACACTTTAATAATTACCTAGTTGTGTAGCCTTGGGCAAGCCACTTAACCCTGTTTGCCTTGCCAAAAACCTAAAAAAAAAATAAAATAGAATGGGCTTTTCCAGATAGTATATGATGTTTGTATTGAGAGATTAAAAAATTATTTTAATACATGGCTCCTACAAAATGGGCTTTTTACTAGAGCTACTCTAACAGTGGAATCTACAACTTATTATCAAAAATAAATAAATAAATAAGGGGGCAGCGTAGTGGATAAAGCACCGGCCCTGGAGTCAGGAGTACCTGAGTTCAATCTGGTCTCAGACACTTACTAATTACCTAGCTGTGTGGCCTTGGGCAAACCACTTAACCCCATCTGCCTTGCAAAAACCTAAAAAAAGAAAAAAAATTAAAAAGACACATAAACTCAACCACTCCCCTCAATGAGGTCTGTTAAGTTGTGCACAGCTGAATGTCATCCTGCAAAATTTATTATTCAAACATTACAACAGTTCTCCAGTAAAAAGGAAGTTGTCATAAATACTTTGAAAATAAAGCATTAAGAATATCTCTGTAAACATAATATCCAGTTAAATAGCATCAGGTGAAACTATTTTAATTCCATAACTTTGATCTCATTTACTGTAATATTATAAGCTCATTTACCAGGTGACACAATGAGAGGGCTCACAGATAAGAGGTGCAAAAATGATCAGATCCGTGTAATTGTAGAGTCCTTTCTTGAGCATTTCATTATTCTGATAAAGTCAGAAATCAGGGGAGATGGTCATATATCAATTGTCAGGCAGACATGGGATTCTTAAGAAATATCACTATTGCTCTTCATGAGCAACAGGTCAGCACTGCTCTATGTGTTTACAAACCTCTAAATACTAGGTAATATGCAATACCTGTCTTCTGTGATGGAGCGTGTCCCCGTAGGGGAAAAGATATAAAAACCCCAAATCCTCTGCAAAGGGATTTATTAATGGTTAATGATAGCTCAGACCTGTATCTGGCGATTTGTGTGATATTATTCTAGGTTTCAGGGTATTGTTGGACACAAGAAGCCTGGTTTAAATGAAAACTAGTAGGTCAAAAGATTGAGATGTTTGTTTCCTGCTTTCTGGAGGAAACGCTGCCTCCTTTGCTAGCCTTCTGAGCAGGAGTTCAGACTATTTTTGTTGGGATGATTCTTCCTCCTCCAAGTCCTCCTCTCGGGGGTGCCGTGGCAGGGGAGGATCTTCTTCCTCGGTGCCTTGTCTCTCTTTCTCTGCATCAATCCATTTCTGCGGAGTGATCATTTTTTTAGGCCCATGGGGAGGTGGACCAATCAAAGCTTCAATGTCCTCATAGTTTATCACTTCCTTCTCCAACAAGGCATTAGCCAACTAGAAAGAACAAATATACCAGTGTATAAGCAGTGAGAGCAGGCTCAAAGATATAGACAAGAGCCTTTTGAGATCAGAATATCAATGAATGAAAGAGAAAACCATTCACCAGAATATCTATGCAGGCTAACAAACTTCAGAGTAAAACATCTCTCAGCCTTCCCAGGATCCAGGAAATGAAGCTCAAAAGGGTATTTCTATGAGTAGTATATATCAAGCTCTAGGACAAATCATTTTCCCATGAAAGCAGGGAAAAAATACAGGCTGGGGGACAGAAGAAGGATACATCCTGAGAATGATGCTCTACCTCCCTCATTCCTCATTTTTCTGGCATTAAACTTTTTACTGGCAGTCAGGGTTTAGGATATATATTATGAATTTATTTTATACATATATTTACATTATACATTAGGATTATTTATATCTATATACATACATAAAACACTCAGTGGAGCTGGGGAAAGAGAAGGGTACAGTCAGCAATGGACAAAGAAGAGGAAGGGGAAGGGGGAAAATCATCCCTGACACTAATTATAGTATAAATTTCAAGTAAGTAGAGCTTTAAATTAAGAGATAAAGGAAACTGCAAAGCAAAATTAACAGGACTAGCTCTATTGTTCCTCCACCCAAGTGCAAAGAATGCCACCAGAATAATACATTTCTTGTTTCTGGTTAGCCAAGTCCTTGCCCTCAAGGAACTTAAAGGGGGAGATTAAAAGACAAATAAGGGTAAATGTGATAAATACTCCTGAAAGAGGTATTTGTGATGGGACCTGAATGGCAGGATTTTAACAGACATACATAAGGGTGATTGGAGCAAGGAACAGAGGTAGGAAAATTCAGGCTTTGATAAGTTCATGTAATGAATGAAGTTTGATTGAAATACATTGTACATGAAGAAAAATGGTGGAAGCTAAGATTAGAAAGCAAGGGTTAGGGCCAGACTTAGAAGAGGGTTTCAACATCCACCATGACTCTCTGATGATAGGATTTCCAACAACCACCCAACACATTTCTGCTCTGAAGGACCCTGGAGGCCCCTTGTTCAGGGGCTATTGAGAGGGCAAATTAGTTAAACTACTGTTTTTGTGATTCTTAGCTCAAAGATTGGGTTCCAATTCAAGCAACAGATAAACTACAACTATTCTAAGGTGGTTATGAAAAACAGATTAAAGATAGTTTTTCAAAGCTTTAATCTTCTTGTTCCACAGCTTACCTAGCTACTGCTGTAGTGACAATTTGTATCTATTTTTCAATTCATCCTCAGAAAGCATCCCATTCCTTATACCTTCATTTCTAGTAGTAGGAGAAAGCTAAGAAATGGGGAGTCCCCATTGAGGACTCAAAGGAGACAAGAATGAGAAAATGGAACTGTCTTATTTCACTTTTGATTCTGCAATCCTAAGAAAAAGAATCAAGATGTGATCTGGAAAAGCTATTTTAAGGATTTCTCATATGAATAAACTGCAAACTCACAAAAAAGTCAACAGCAATCAAAAAGAAGAGTTAACATTTGGACCGCTTCTCCTGCTAAGAGCTTTATCCTAGAGGAAAAAACTCATGGGCAGAACAATGGATCACAGACTAAGAGCTGGAAGGGACTATAGTCAGTCAGTAAACACATACTAGGCAGGGATGATTTGCTGGGCACTGTGCTAAGCTCTTGGCAATGCAAAGAATGGCAAAAAGCATCAAGCCCAATTCCTTCATTCTATATTTTCTATGTAGGAGCCAGGAGTTGCAGGAGCCGACCTCACCTTAAACTCTGGGGACACCGACTGGAAAGGTGGTGAAGATGGGTGCCCTGACTCCACCCCTTTACCACCCCTGCCTTCATCAGGACAACTCTGCCTTGTTGTCTCTGTAGCCCCCAGCTCCCCACAATGTATGGCACATAGTTAAGTACTTGTTCATTTGTTTGTTCATTCATTCATTCATCATTCATTCATCTGTTCTTTCCTTCACAACACTGCCCCCCTTGGAAGATGGAGTGAATGGATGAGAGAACAAGTGAGAGATGTTAAGGTGAGGAGTTTCTGAAATGCAGAGGTGGGCTTCCTCTGGAGCCACCTTTGGCCCCTCCTCACAATGGTTGGAAAGCTTGCTCAATGATTCTGAAATTTTTCTCCATCTCACAGAATAAATCAAAACCTTCCAAAGGGACAGAAAGGAGGAGTCTGGGCTTGTAGGTATGGGATCAGAGTCAAGTCTTAAGCCTCCCTTCCAGCCCAGCCCCTCCTGCCTCAGTCAGATCCATACTTGATTCAGCCCTCCACATTCAGCATGTCCATCATGGTCTTATCTATTTTCTGAATCTCCTCCTGATGTCATGTCTACCAAGGGCACATCCCTACCCAGGCAGCTTGAGATTGAACTCATGATGTTGTCATTGCCTCTTCCCGCCTCTGACCTCTCAAGAGCCCAACCCTATCAATTCTGTCACAATAAAATGCGGTCATCTAGAGACCATCTCTCTTGAGATGCCCTCTTGTCAGGAGCATTTTTCTTCAACAATCCTGCTCTATGCTAGAAATTCCTTTGGTTTTTCAAGCTTCCTCCTTGTACATCTGACATGAGTTCCATACCATAGCCAGACCCTCTTCTACCACTAATATCTCCTCTTTTCTGCAACCTCAGCCCCACATGATGATAACCAAAAATACTTGAGCAACCCTGGCCACTGGGTCACCCTGAAACATGACCTTTGAGGAGCCAAGCCTCAAATTCTTAGAGTAACATCTTCCAAATTTCCTGGGGAATAATAACTGCTCATGGAGCCTGCAGACTATGGGACTAGAGGCTCTAGAGAAGTCATGGGTAGAATCTTTACCTTCCCCATTCCCAGATCCTCTCTGGAGTTATCAGTCCCAGACTGTCTTGAGCCTACTCTTTTCTTATGGTCACTTCTCTGGACTTTCTCTTACCCAGAACTGACAGAAAAGTCTCCGTCTTGGGCACTGGTTGGCTTATTCAATTCTTCTGCAAAGCTTGCCAAGGCCTCCTGCTAAGGACCTGTGCTATTCTATCTGACATCACTAAAAATACCAAGTCGTACAGATCTAGAGTCAGAAGAGACCAAAGGTCTCATAAGCCCTTAAGGTCAGCCCCTGAGAGGGCCAATTAATCAAACCACAATCACTGATCAGGTTCTTAATCTAAAGCAAGTAGAGACAAAGAAGGAAGGAAGTTCTTGTCCCCTAGGAGCTTCCATCTAAATGGGAAAGACAATACATGCATACCAGCCCTTAACAGGGCCACAAACTGTGCTAAGGCAAGAGGCAAAGGATAACCCCTGCTCTCAAGAAGTTCACAGGGGAGACAACACACAAACCACACACACAAATAAGATTTCCAGAATGAAGAGTACAATGTAGGTGAAGAGGGAGAGTACCAGTAGCTGGGCTGATCAGAAAATCTTCCTGTAGAAAGCAAGGCTTCCAACAGGGAGAGGGAAAGGGAAAGGGGAGAGCAGGGTAGGAGCTGGGGACAAACAGGGCAGAGGCTCAGAGATGGGAGATGTAGTGTCTTGTGTGAGCAAGTGAGCACAGAGACCAGTATGGTTGGACCTTGGCATGTGTAAATAGATGATAAAGAACGGAAGCAGTGACTGGTCCAAGGTTACACAGGGAGTCACTAGCAAAGGTGGGATTTGAACTGGAGTCTGACACGCCATCTGACTGCCCACATCATGGAGGTATCCTCCTGCTACCAGGCTAAGCTGCATAAAGGCAGGGCCTGGATTTTAGGTTGCTGTTGACTCTGAACTACCTAACAATCAGTAGTTCCCAATGTGCCACAGTAAGGCAATTTGTGACCATCCAGTATCATCCATATTTCACCCAGTCTTTCCTTAAAAAATTCAAACAAGGGGGGGACCCATGACTATAGCCTATTCTACTTTGGAGGAGCTCTGAAGTCAGAGGATGTGGGTTTAAACCCTGCCTCTGAGCCTTACTCTGCTGCTGTAACCCTGGCAAAGTCACCTGTTTTCTCCCTTGTAAAAGGAGGGGCTGGACTAGATGGTCCACGTGCCTTCTAAAACTCTAGCTATTCTGGACACTTCAGAATGAAGATTGAAGGAGACAAAGCCAGAGATTCCTGAGTCTTCAGAAAGGACTGAAGCTGACTTGGGTCCCTCCCTATAGGCCCATCAGCCCCAGATGGGTGTGTAAATGTCTGTTTACTTAGTTACCTAGCAGCACCAGCTCTAGGCAGACCAAGTTATATAAGTCTACATGTGATAACCTGAAGGATGGGAGGGGTCACCAGGAGGCCTCAGAGACAAAAAAAATCACAAGCTAAACATCACTAACCTTGCAGGTTTTTGTTTTTAATTTTAAAAACCAGAATCCAATTGTTGCTTTCTTTCTAGTCCTTTGGATAAAATGGTATTTCTGAGTCTTCCCACCTTATACAGTCTGAGAATGATGGTGATAGGTTAACCCTGAACCCTATATTCTCCTACAATTTTGGGAATCTTTATGTGGGTTAGGCTTAGGGGTTCATGAGATTGAATAGAGTTCTTCCCCTTTATAAAGATAACACAGGGGACAGAACCAGGAAAAATGGTCTCTTTATTAATAGGCTCTCAATCAGTACAAGCAATTTCCTTTGCTCTGTGAGGGAGGTATGCCAAGACATGCATGTGTTGAGTGAAGGGGTGCTGTGCTAAGTCACTGTCATCACTTTTTTTTTTAAGGTTTTTGCAAAGCAAATGGGGTTAAGTGGCTTGCCCAAGGCCACACAGCTAGGTAATTATTAAGTGTCTGAGGCCGGATTTGAACTCAGGGACTCCTGACTCCAGGGCTGGTGTTCTATTCACTGTACCACCTAGCCACCCCCACCTTCCTTAGCTCTAAGGGCTACCAAACATTTCTTATGGATACTACTAAGGAGAAAAGAAGAACAGAGCAGATGAAAGAAAAGAGGCAGAAAATGCACTTAGTGGAGAGGGAGAACCCCAAGCTCAGTGGGCCACTGGTGCTTTCCCCTATCCTTAGCCCTGGTTCTAACTGGCCCAGATCCCAGGGAGATAGCTTACCGAATGCAACTTGGCCTGGTTTTCTTGCAGAACCTTCTCTGTGTGTCTGTATGCTTTAGCCACCAGCTGTTTTGCTTCCTGGAGGAAAAGAAGAAAGGATTCTATGAGGTGAAGTTACAATAGACAGCTGCAGCTCCTAATTTATTTTTTGCTTTAAAAAAATAAATTTTTATTTGAGCAATTCCCTTTAATTTTGGGAGGGAAAGGGTTTCTTAATCAGTAAAACAATAAGATGAGATTAAATAAACTCTTTAAGATCCCACTCCCAGCTCTAAATCCTAGAAGTCAAACCTCCTGGGAAGCTCAGATTTGGTCTGCTCCTGAGGCTGTCCCTTCCCTCTCTCCCAGGAGGCATACAGGTCCTCTTTGGCAGCAACCTAAGGTACAGGCACAGGCTCTTTTCATAAACAGAGCTAAGCCAAGCAAGGTGCAGTTCTCTCTGCTGTGGTCACTTTAACTCCAAAGGTGGTTCAGCTCCCTCTCAGGACTCTTCCTAGGTCATGGTGTTCCATCTTCCTAGCTCCCTGACCCAAAGATAACTTTAAATCTGGAAACATATTAAAAAATAATAAAGTCTAGATAAAATAGACAGCAGCCTGAACTGGTTCGTAGAAGTTGGAGAAATCTTAGAAAAATAATTTTTTTACTTCCCAATGTTGGTTAGGGAGGAGAAAGGGGAGCTATTTTTTGTGATCTCACAGTAAACATAACAGTTGGGACAGCACTATATATTCTAGGAGGGCAGACAGTACTCACTTTTCCAGAATAGGATCTGATCCTCAATCCGGAAATAAGATAAAAACCAACCAAACAAAAAAGGTAGATGACACTGAGTTGATGTTAACTTCTTGTCAAGTGTTGAGAAGATATTTTCATTATTTACTCTATTTAGAGTGAGTTTATGGTCCTGAGTACTTTTTGCTTTATTTTTTTATCCCTTCCCTTTTGTTCCCTTTTGATCCCTTTTATTTTTTTCTGGTTTTTATAAGGCAGTGGGGTTAAGTGACTTGCCTAAGGTCATACAGCTAAGTGAGTATTAAGCGTCTGAGGCTGGATTTGAACTCAGGTCTTCCTGACTCCAGGGCCAGTGCTCTATCCACTGCGCCACTTAGCTGCTCCAGTTCTGAGTTTCTTTCGCTCCTTGCTAATTTTAGTTTGTATTTTATTTGGGGGGGGGGGGGAGTAGAAGAGATAGTAAGAGTTGGCTGATTCACATTTTTCTTTAAGGTTACTTAGGGACTCTAGGCAAATCTCTATACTATATACTATAGTGAACCTTCTTCTATCACAAAAGAAACTCATCAAGGATTAATTATTCTGTGGAATACCCTTTGAAGGAAGGGCTAGAGTTTGGGAGGAGCCAGACTTTTCTATTTCTGAGGATATGATCTTGGCTAAGTGTCTCCTCGAATTAGATGCTTGATGTGCAAATTAGTCAAAGTGTCATTGACTGCTGCATTTCATATAACAAGGAGCTCACAAATATTAAAATATAATATTCCATTTGTCAAACCTTTTCCATATAGAAAAGAAATACTAGGTAAGTAAAGGAATCAATCAGTCATCTCAGTATTTCTCACATATGGTTCATTTAATTTTATCCTGAAAGAATGACATTGTCTTGTTTGGTACTGGATTATCTCAATGGTTATTGGTTCTACTGAGCAGTTGTTTTCTGTTAATTTGTGATCAGAATTTGTATCACTGGCATAGAGTAGTTTAGCTGTATAAACTCTAGAGTCTCTTTCCATAAGCAATTCTTTGGTGTCCTGAATTTCAGTCTATGGGTAGCTATGATAAAGGAGCAAGAAAGGGAACATAATACTGATGTGTTACATGCTAATCTGTCCACTTAAATGAAAAAAGAAAGTAAATTTATTATTTTCATGTATCTTAAAGTATAACAAAAATCAACTCTAAAACAAAAAAAAAATCTTAAAAGGAAATCTTCCAGGATTTCCAAGCTGAGGGTATACTAAGCTTTTAAGCAATGCCAATCACTTTGTTCAGAGATCAGTAAAACAGAAAGATGTGAAAAGATATGGAAAGCTAGAATCAACTAGTGTTAACACTAGGTAGATAACACTGAATGGTGGGAAATCCTGAAAAATTATCAGTTTTATGAAGATAAAATATAGTAGTGAGTGAGCCTTTACACATTGCCCTCTCTGCTCTCCTGGACAATAAGCTTTAGGGTTCTGGAAATGAGGAAATCAGAGCTGCTCATACTGATGGGGATAGGAGCATTTGGGGCTCATTCCTAGTGAACTTGGATTCCCTTGCTAGGGAATTTGCACATTCAACTTTAGTAATAAAATATCTGTGATCTTGCAGTTAGATGCCTTTGTATTCTTACATGATCCATCATTTGTTGAAGGCCTTGGCTAAAAGGTCGTCGACCTATGCCCGAAGTACTCTCCTGCTGCTCAGGAAAGGAAATAGGACCAATGCTAGGCACCATCCCAAATTGCTTCACCATGGAATAGGCAATTTTAGTGACTTTCCTGAGGTCATCCTGTGCCCCTAAACAATCAGATTCAAAAGAAATAAAAGATTTTTTATGTTGGTCAATTTAATGGATTTCTCTAGTTAAGACTTCATTCTGAGCACAAACATGAATCTCAAAATAGAATTTAAGACATTCCTCGATGTGATTTCCCATTAAAAAAAACCTAATCAATTATTCCCATATCTAATTCTATCACATAAATAATGGGGGAAATAAAACTTAATTTTCTAGTGTTATTAAAATCAAGCACTAGATAAATGAACAATAATTATGAAATATGTACTTATATGGCAATGGAGATAGTTCCTTTCACACTATCTGATTCATTAGATTCACATCATTTGATAAAAAAAAATTCAAGTGGGCAGGTAGGTATTGCAATGGATAGAACACTGACCCTGGAGACTGGAGGACCTGAGTTCAAACTCGGTCTCAGACACTTAATAATTACCCATGTGACCTTGGGCAAGTCACTTAACCCAACTGCTTGCCAATGACCAAAACCAATAAAAAGTTGCAAGTTAATGCTATTTTGTGAATTTAGATTAAAATCCAGTACCAATACAGCAAATTTCCAGAGTAAGTCACCATGAATTCAAATCAGATGAAGATTTCACAGCTGAACTTCAGAAGATACTTGTTTGGGTTTGTGCTTTAAGGCCCCAAAGAGTATTAACATCTGTAGGTTCTTAATATTTGAAAGAGGATCTGTACTCAGCACTAAACCAATATGGATTTTTCATGTTTAAATAAATGTTCTTCTTCTTTTTTTTTTTTTGGTTTTAATGTTGAGACTCATGTGGGTACCAAAATAAAGGTTCCATCTCAACAAAGTGGTCATAAATAAGCTATTTGGCTTCTTTCTTACTCCTGGGAATAGATGCTATCTCTATGGTAGATAGTAACTTGATTATGTGGAACTGATTTTTACTGAAATATTTGAATCCAGAATTCTCAAACAACAAAATTAACTTACAGATACAGAATACATATACACAAAAATAAATACACTTTAACTTTAGAGAGTTTTAAAAAATTATTTTCCTAGTTCCATATTTTTTTGGTTATATCTTCTCTTTTGAGCACCTGAATAGGATGAATATTCAGGAAACAGTCTAATTTGTTCCAAATTTTGTGACCCTATTCATGGACACTGACACTGAAAGAAAATAATCTGGCTTTGAAGTTGCTTCTGTAAAAGAATATTATTGTAGTATACCCAATGCTAAGAAACTTTTCACTGATTCACCTTAGAGCTAGCTTCTTACCTGAAGTAACCTTATTAAAAGAAATTGCCTCAGATACTCGGCCTCCCAAAGCCATGCACATCCGCTCAAATAGCTGCTCTTTAGTAAAGAGATATTGGTCTTTAGGGAGAATCTGAGAAAATCCCAGGGCAGCATTTGTCCGTGGTGCTATGGAGACCTGCAAAATGTCAAAATGGACCTCAAATTTCACAAACATAATGGAGATTTCAAAAAAATAAATAAATAAAAGACTCAATCTGAGAGGAAGTAATGAAACACTGATGCTATTTTTAATTTCAGGATCTAAAGAAATTAAAACATACATACGAATCTTAAAAATCAAATAGAATTCCAATACTGAAATAGCATAGTTCAGAGAAGTAGAAAGGAACTTTCAGTTTAGAGTCACTATAACAGTTGTTTGGGGGCTGAAAGTATTCTGAAGCATGCAAAGTGCCAAAGAAAAAAGCATCAGAAAATAGTATCAATTACTAACCAATCAGAAGACATACTTTGTAGTGGGGCAACTTTTATAACATAGATCCTATATTAATCCATTGCTTCCTTAATTCCAGGATAATTCCCGAAATATAAACATGCAGAATAGAGCCTATGAAATCACAAATACCAACACCCTACAAACTGGAAATAAATGACCCTGTACCAATTTGGAAACAGTACATCTCTGTCCCTGGCACAAGTAGACTCTGAGACAAAAGGAAATCAGGTAAGATGGTCTGAATGGTAGTTTTGCACACCCTCCCAACCTTAGCTATAGTACTTCCCAATTTGATGTCCAAATATGGGTTCCTCCTCTCCATACCTGTAATCAGATTACAGACTTCCCTCATCACCTTTCTAAATCTTTCCAGGTGTAAGACTTTCAACAGCTGCAGTTTTCTCTCATACTTCATCCCTCGACCCACTTTGGTAATGTGTGGTTTCTTGGAATACATAGGCATTATCATGTTCTAGATGCTGGCCATGTGATAATGATCATCATTCTAAACATTTATTTTAGACTACACCTATGACTTTTCTTGGCAAAGGGAATTCCTAATGAGGAAACTCCCCTTCCCACTACAGGTTGGCACTCACAGCACTGCTGGGGCCCCAAGGGGTTGAATGACAGCCCAGGGTCTGTTCATGTGAAAGGTGGCCCTTTAAGCCAAGTCTTCTTGCTTCTGAGGCTGGGTCCCTAAACATAGAGATGGGATAATCATTTCTGTGTTGGGAGCCAGGGTCTCTCACACCGCCTGATGGAACAACATTTCCTTCTTCAATATATATATATATATATATATATATGGATTCCATGTATACCAATATTTGTAGGTCTAATATTGATTGTAAAACTTACTCATCCTAATAGTGGAATGACTATAAAGGAAGGCTTTCAGAGAAATTCCTTGAATAAAACAGATTGCAAACTGTCCAAATGATAGGACTGCCTCTCCCTGAGGCATACAAAAGGCTTCAACATTATGAAATCTCTGGAAAACCCAACACTGGGAATTCCAAGGAGATGTCAGAATATATACAGGGAAAATAGACACAAGATGGGTCAGAGAGAATTCCAGGGAAATTAACAGTTTTGCCCCCCCTTACCATCCATAGGAATATATGAAAAAGATGATGAGAGAATAGTTAGTATAGGTGACTGACAAGTGAACTCTAACAGCCTTAATTTCGTGGGGAAAAAATAAAAAAGTCACAGTAACAGTGGTTTCTACCAACAAGGGCTGAAAGGAAAATTGGTTATTGAAGAAGTCAACGGATGGGTGGACAAACATAACTACCCTTACTATAGGTTGTCAAGGGAGAGTATCAAAAAACATTACATATGCAGAAACATAAAAAACATGCCATTAAGCAAATTGTATCAGAAGATTATTATTAGGAGAGACCCTGCTTAATGAATAACTTCACATGCAGCAACAAACTAGGTAGCAGACAGGTTGAGGTCATCATGGCCTGAGCAGGGATAAAAATTAATTAACTACATGATTGATAATCAAACTTGTAACCACTACATGATCAAATTTGTAACCATATGAATTATATGATTGATAATGAAAATTGTACATTTTTGTAACCAAGGAAATGACCTTAGCTTGTTTGCTTAATGCATACATGATTCTGAGACTATAAAAATAAATCTGAGCAGCTGATGGTCAGTCAACCTGCTCCTGCCTTTAACCTTTGTGTTGACTCAACTCATTTCACCGACTCTATCCCTCCTGCCAGGTTCCAAGGACCCCACAGAGGCTGGACCTCCACATTTCTGTAGCCCAGGGAAGTCTGCCAAGTATTTTATACATATATATTCTCATGTGTGGGCCTCACTTGGGCTGGGAGGATAAAGACTACAAGAACTCTTAACCCAAATTTAGAAAGTAATAAACTGAGGCTGAAGGAGGTTAAGTGCTCACACAACTCCAAAGGGTCAGAGAGGGTTTGACTCCAAGTCTACCTCTCTACCCACTAGATTTTCTTCTAAACAATCAACAAATAAGGATAAAGCACTTATTAAATACACCAGGTACTGTGCCAGGCCCTAGGAATAAATTTTTTTTTTTTAAAAAGGGCTTTTGGGGTATTTACAACACATATAGTAAAGAAAAAGGGATTTTTGGGGGGGGCGGGAGAGGAGGAAGGGGATGGAAAGGGTAGAAAGAGTTGAATAAAAACTGGTGGAATCAGTGAAGTTCCCTTGAAGGACAGAGAGTCTGTGTAGTCTTGACGGAATCTAGAAGTTCCAAGAGGGAACTATGAAGGAGAGCAAAGGTCAGAAGACTGCAAGTAGAAGGTTGGGCTCGGGGCCCAGAGCCAAGAGGTCAATTGTGTGTGTGTGTGTGTGTGTGTGTGTGTGTGTGTGTGTGTATGTGTGAGTGGTGTGCATGAATGATGTGTGTGATATGCACATGTGTTGTGTGAGACATGCATATGATGTGAGATACACATGTGGTATATATTATGTGATAGGTACAAGTATATAATGTCTGCGTATGTATCTATGCTTGTGATATGGGTGTGGTTATGTGTGATGTGTAACCTGCCTGTAAATACAGGCTGGAGCTGGTCTATGAAGAGTTTGAAATGCTACACAGGGATTAGTATTTTACCCCAAAGGGGTTGGGGAGCCACTGAAGCTTATTGAACAGGGGGAGACCTAGGCTTTAGAAGCTTCCACTGGGCAGCTGTTTGGAGGATGATTTGGAGAACTGTCAGGGCAGATAGAGGTAGGAAGATGACATGGAGACATGAACTCCAGTAGCTGTGGTGTGAATAGAGAGAAGAGGACTGAGACAAGAGAGATTGGCACCAATCAGCTAAGAGAGGGAGATGAATGAGGGTCCAAGTATCATAGATCTGTGTGCCGTCGGCAGCTTTACCTTCATCACTGCCTCGGTGTGCTCAAGCAGCCAGCCAACCAAAGCATGGCCTGACTCGTGAAATGCCACAATCCTTAGCTCCTCCTTGGACAGAATCTTGCTTTTCTTGGCAGTACCTAAAGAAGCACCAAAGATTTTAGACCTGTCATGCAAAAGTAAAAGTCCTTGGCAATACCTGGGTGAAGTCTACCAGGCACTGTCTTGCTCACAGGTCCTATCTCTACCTTGTATAATCTAAGAAGTGAGGTACAAATTATTCAATTTCTCCAGCCATCTTGCCCTTCTGGATCAGTCTCCCATAACTTCTGTTCACTTAAAAAAGGTTAAAATAGGGCAAGATGTAGTTAGAAACATTTTCCTATTCCTACTCAAATTGTTTAATTTGCCATTGAGTATTCCTTAGCCAATGATGCATATTAGGAAATAGATCTGGAACTTCCAAAATGGCAAGGACCTGAGACCACTAAGTCCAATTCCTTCCTTTTACTTCTAGAGAGTCTCTGATCCACAGATATTAAATGATTTGTCCCAGGTCCCCACGTTAGCCACAGGTGCAGGCCTGAACTGAGAATCTGGCCTTTTCCCATTTATTACATCATACTGCCTAAGAAGCTCAAAAACTTCCTAGAGAAAAAACAGGCTATTTTTCAAATACATTTTAAAATCTCCTTCAGATGAAATTTAAGTACAACATGGCATAGTTGGTTATCACGCTGCTAGAAGTCTCTATTGGATATTTTAAGAAGTGCCCATTAGGGTCGAGTTTGAAAGAATTTATAGCATTATCATAGAACTTGGCATTTGGATGTAACAGATGGAAAGCACACTTCTCAAATATGGGTCACAGTTTCAGATTAGATTTAATTATATGTGGCACATAAGGATGTGATGATTTATGAACCTCCATCAGGAATAAGTTTGTTCCAGGTCACAGAGCCTATGGCATAATAAAAATGTTGCTGAAAAAAAAGTCACTACAAAAATTTTTAAAATAGAAGGGGAATGTCTACAAAATTCCTCCAAAATGTAGGATACGGGGTGGGGGGGGGGAAGGAAGGGATTGGAAAATCTGGGTGCTTTGTCTTGGTCCTACCCTGGGTGTGCCTTGGGGCAAGTAGCCACACTTGGCCTTAATTTCTCCTCACTCTGCTGACCTTACAAAACTATTATCTCCAGTATGATAAAAAATAAAAAAGCATTTTGACAACTGTGAGGCATGACACAGATTTAAGGCAGTATTAAGATTACTGCTTTGACAAGATGAGCAGATCCAGAAAAACATTATACACCTTAACAGCAACATGGGGGGTGTGATGATCAACCTTAATGGACTTGCTCATTTCATCAATACAACAATCAGGCACAATTTGGGGGTATCTGTGATAGAGAATACCATCTGTACCCAGAAAAAGAATTGTGGAGTTTGAACAAAGACCAAAGACTATTACCTTTAATTAAAAAAAAACACGTTATTTTATAATATAATTTTGTTATCTTTTATATTTTATTTTTTTCTTAAGGATATGATTTCTCTCTCATCACATTCAACTTAGATCAATGTGTACCATGAAAACAATGTAAAGGCTATCTTCTGTGGGGGGTGGGAGGAGAGAAGCAAGATCAGGGGAGAAATGCAAAAACCCAAAATAAATAAATAAATAAACAGCTAAATAAAGTTTTAAAAAGATTACTGCTTTGAACTAGTACCACAAGCCTAGTCCTCAGCCTTCATCTTTTTGTTGTTCTAGAAGTGTTGGAAAAACCAAAACTGTCTTCTAAATAAAGCAGTAATCATCTTGTACTGTCCCCCTTTCTCCTTTTGGAAAAGCATAACATCATCAGCCAAATGTCAGTCCTGCACTTAGGAGGCCTCAGAGAGTCTTTGTTATAAAGCACCAGAGGTTCATCTTCTTTGTTCATTTGGTTTAGTTTTGTTTTGAACCAGTGATTTCACTGGTAGAAAAAGGGAAAACCTTCTACTGCCAATGCAGGTCAGTAACTTTTTTGATAGGGATCAGTCTGTGACACAGAGAGGTTAAGGAAGGGTCCCAAAGTCATACAGATCACATCTGTGAGAAAGGGAATAGGAAAGCAGGTCACCCAGTTTGAGGCAGGACCTCCACCAATTACACTTTTTTAAAAAATTCATCTTAGATCAGACAAGAACTTTTCCATTTTCCCCATCTTAAACTTGTTTGATTCCCCTGTCAAATTGTAGTTACTTTTCCCGCCCAGTTTGCAGGGCAATGGGTTAAGTGACTTGCCCAAGGTCACACAGCCAGGTCATTATTAAGTGCCTGAGGTTGAATTTGAACTCAGATCCTCCTGACTCCAGGATCAGTGCTCTATTCACTGCATCATCTAGAAAATTGTATCTGTTGTTATGTCCTTTATTAAAAAAAATAAAGTCAAGTCAAATAGGAATCTTCTACAAAATGAAGGTTCTATAGATATATCTTGGTTAAATTCCCTTATTTGACTGAAAGCAATTCCCCAGAGGAAAAAAAGGTCTTCAAAATTAACAAAAAAGAAAATTAACATTTCCCAATATGAGTTATATCTATTTCCCAACATATCTACTTTTGTAGTTAGAAGATTACAAGCTAATGATGAAGAGGACAAGTTTAAAAAAAAACATCCTGACCATTTGTATAGATTTTTTTAAAAAAAGGATATGAGAATATTACAGGTATTTCCTTAAAATAAAAACCTCAAAATCCTACTGCTATTCTTATTTGAATTTACTTAGTTAAAAATGTTGGATACTTTCTAATGACTTATATGTAATTTTTCTGTGTTTTAGTCTACAGACAACTAGAAATTCTCTGAATCAATGGAAGGAAGCATCGCAATGGCTAGTCCAAAAACAAGCAAACATTTATTAAGTGTGTGCTAAGTGCAAATCACTGAGGAAAGAAAGAAAAAGAGGGGCTTATAAAGATAAAAATTCACACACAAATAAGTATTAAAAATGGCAGTTTTAGGAAGGAGCATTTGGTGAAGAGCAGGGCAAGCCACAAGTTAAAGTAAAAGTGATACATCATCTGACCCTTGAAGAGCAGAGAATTCATTTCAAGGTTCACAACTATGGCCAAAGGGCCAAATCCAGTCCTGTTTAAAGACACTAAAATGCTATTTAAAAAATATAAAAATCCTTTTTAGCTGGGGAGAGGGGAAGGAGGAGGCAATTTGGCCCTTAGTTTGCCAAATCCTGCTCTGATCTCAAATTTCTTGCTGTTTTCTGTTCTGTTGCTGTTCAAATCTATTCAAACCCTAGATTGCTCCCATCATCCACATTCTCCTCTCCTACTCATGTATTGCTCAGCTAGATAGATTAAGCTGTATAAACTTAACTGAGTTCCAACAAACTAATTTCAATCTCCATGTGTTTCAATTACCAGCTCCATACTTCAGATGTCCTGTTAATGTATGTTTGATTGTATACACATGATCTCCCCATCCTCAAGGCCCTATTGGACATTCTAAGTGGATGTTCTATAGGCATCTCGAAGTTCTGTGAGCATCTCAATATCCAAAAGACAACTCACCCCTCTTCTGAACTTCTTATCTTTCTATTCATTCAGGTCACAACTTCAGAGCTATTCTCAACTTCTCCCTCACCTCATATATTCATTCACTGCAAAATCTTGTCATCTCTATCATGACCAGATCTCTCACATACATTCTGTTCTCACAACCACTATCCTGTACAGGACCTCATTATCTCTCATGTGGAAGGTTGGCAATGGCCATTTAGTTGGTCTCCAGTCTTTCCCTACTCCTGTCCCTTATTGAGCCCTCCCCTCCAGTGATTTTAGTAAAGTTGAAGTTTGATTGGGTCACCTCCTCTTAAATTCAATAACTCCTACTATGTTGGAGATAAAATATCATCTCCTCTGTTTCACTATTTTACATTACTGAAAGCCTGGTCTTATCCTATCTCCTAATCCTCTTCAGGCATTTCTTAAGCAGGTCTTCCAATTCATCTTATTCATCACTCCTTTCTACACACTCTATGACCAGCTAACTTGTCTTTCAGTTGCTTAAAATGACTCTCCCATCACTAGTATTTATCCATGATTTTGCATTGGTTGTCCCCACACTATTTTTCCATATCATAGAATCCATCCCTGATTTCCTTTAAGACTTTACTCAAACACTATCTTCTGAATGAAGTTTTTCTTGGTCCCTATAAATTCAAGGACCTTTTCCCTCCATGGTTAACTACTGTGTGCCTTCTGTGTTTTATATATGGCAGAGATGAACTGAGATATAATAAGGAAACTCATATGGAGACAGCCCACAATGGGTCATCCTCTTGATTGAGTGTGCATGGAACTTTCCAGGCAACTTCTGGGCAAATATCTGGTTTGAAGCTGAAGACCAATGACAGTAGGCTAGGGATAGTGCATTGAATTGACTACAAAGAGAAACAGCTTCCTTTTTGTCTTTCTTTTATTGCCACTACAATGCTGAAGTGAACTGTTCTCATGTGGAAGCCAGCACATGGACTGACTTAGGCAAGCTAGAGACTGGAGCTCACAGGCCACAGCTGCCACTTCTACTTGGTGTCTCTCTTGAATAGATGACTGAAGAGGGTTTGAGTGAAGGATGTCTAGCAGGTTTTTTGATTGTTGGGATTATTGTTTTAATCTTACCTACAATTTGTTCAGTCCAATCAGAAAGTACTGTTTACTTAGATCTGAGATTTGCTTCCTAATGTTTTGTTTTATTGTTTCATGAAGTTAAGAAGGGAAAAGATCCTGAGTCCATCAGTCAGAGGTGACTATAAGCAGCTGAAATGTTTTACACTGTTCTTGGAGAAAAGGATGACAAGACAGTTAGCTCAAGCCCTAGTCCACCTACCAGAAGACTTGGTCTTAAAGCTGAAATGATCCTGAAACCCTGAATTAACTTTCTTTTAAAATGTTTCCAGGCGGTTAGGTGTCATAGTGGATAGAGCACTGGCCCTGGAGTCAGGAATACCAGAGTTCAAACTGGCCTCAGACACTTAATAATTACCTAGCTGTGTGGCCTTGGGCAAACCACGTGACCCCATTTGCAAAAACCTAAAAAAAACAACTTTTTCAGAGTAATGTTGTTACCTCTCAACCTTTTAGGAGTTATACTGCTACTTGTTTATGTCCCTGTTAATATATACTCATGAATCACTCATAGTAAACATTTCTTTTGTGTGGAGAAAATAATTAAGTGTCCTACATCTAATTTATATTGACATTACATACCTCTGTACTCCTCTCCTTGAGACCCTCAGGCACCAACCAAGTCTAAGTTTGTTTTTGTTTTTTTTTTTGCAAGGCAAAAGGGGTTAAGTGGCTTGCCCAAGGCCACACAGCTAGGTAATTAAGAGTCTGAGGGCAAATTTGAACTCAGGTCCTCCTCATTGCAGAGTCAGTGTTCTATCCACTGCACCACCTAGCTGCCCCCAAGCCTAAGCTTTCAATGATTTTTTTCCCCCTAGAACTTTGGGGTAAGGGTATAAAGAGTCAGAGTTCAAAAAAAGAATCTAACCCTTCTCTTATAGAGGCTAGATCATCCACCAAGACTGCATCTGGGTCTTTTCATTCCTACAGATTCAGAGCTAAGAGGGAACTTTAGTGAGTTAGGGAGAGGACAAAGACCAGTACCAGCTATTTGTGTTACCACATATATCTGTCCAGGTATAGGCTATTTCTTCTGTTAGGACATAAACTCTGAGGACAGGACTGTTGTCTGCCTTGTACAGTCTTCATCCCTTTAAGTACTTAATTAACACTTTCTGATTAATTGGTCAAAGAGTTCATGAGAAATGGTTTGAAACAAGGCTGGAAAGATAGGCCAACAGTCTGTGTGAGATGGGCTTTAAAATACCAGCTAAGGAGTTTGTGTATAACCAAGAAGGCATGGCCTTTAGAAGAACATATAGTCAGGCCTTAGGAATATTATTTTGGCAGTGATATGAAGGACAGAATGGAGAATGGAAAGCCTGGAAACAGGATGAATAATCAGGCAAATACAGGAATGCAATTGCAATTGAATAAAAAGAGTAAATAAAAGAAAATGAGTTCCTGAACTAGGGCAGTGACCATGTGGATAGAAAGAAGGGGGCAAATGTCAAAATTTCTATATAGAAAAAATGAATGAGACTTGAAAACAACTAGATAGGGAAATTATAGAAAGGAAAGATTCAAAGATGACTACAAGCTTATTAACCTTGGGTGACTAACAAGATGAGAGAAATAGGGAAAGCTGGAAAAGGATGGGTTGTAGTAAGATAGGGGAAGAAAAGGCAAGAAAAAAAATAATCAGTTCTATATCAGACATATTGTATTTGAGATGCCAGTAGGCATTCTCAGAAATGAGCAACTGATGACAGCAAATAATCCAAATAGCAGTTAATCAAAAAATAATATTTTAGAATTTATCTTAGTGTTACTTTTTCAGTTATGAAATGTTAATCAGTAAGATAATAGCTATACTGTGAAGAATTCATAGACTGATAAAATTTTACTGTTAAAAAAGTTCTTAAAATTCATTAATAAAATCCAGATGCATGAATAATACTAAATTACAATCTTTTTTTAAAAAATATCCCACTAATAATAACCTATTATATTAAGAAACATCTATTTCCATTTCCAAACAACTCTAGTGGTTGGAAGTGTTTTCTATACAATGTCTGCAATCCCATTCTTACAAAGACTTTGGAAATTCCATGTGATAAGAGCAATTCCTCTAATACATAAAAGTTGCTCAAACATCTGAAGGGGAGTGATGAGAATCTGTCCCAGATCTATTCTTCCTTGAAGCAATCTTCACATGCATGGCTCTATAAGCAGATTCCATCCCCATCTTGGCTATTCTAGTTCATATCCATTCCAGGTTATCAATGATCATCTGAAAATATGCCAACCATGACCGAACTTCTTATTCCAATGTAGTTTAATTACTAGAGAGCAGAATACTACATTTATTTTTTTAGGTTTTTGCAAGGCAGTGGGGTTAAGTGGCTTGCCCAAGGCCACACAGCTAGGTAATTATTAAGCGTCTGAGGCCGGATTTGAACTCAGGTACTCCTGACTCCAGAGCCAGTGCTCTATCCACTGTGCCACCTAGCCGCCCCAGAACACTACATTTTTATTAATGTAGCTTGATTTCTCCAGGCAAACTCCCTCCCATTCCTCCAATTAACCTTCATATAGCCTGAGTTCCCTGCCTGTCCTTGTAGTTCTCTTCTGCACATAGTCTTCATATCATATTCTAAGAAAAAGAGGCTAATTGATGTGAATTTCCTCTTATTCCCCCCACTCTAAATCTCAGCTATTTGACAGAATATTCTACATCCTACTCCCTATCTTCTCCTTTAATCCATATACTGATAAAGAATGAATGAAAAGGCATCTTTATTAAGCAGAGCACTATGCTAAATGCTGAGAATACACAGAAAAGAGTAAGATGGTCCCTGTTCTCAAGGACCTTGCATTTTGGTAGTTGGGGATGGGTGGATGGGACTGCTGTGCCTGGGGTTTGAGAACTTACCTGCCAAAGATGACTCATACCTTCTGTCATGTCTAGAGAATTGCCCTTACAAATCATTTCCAGTACTACTAGTAAATTCACTAGCTGTCTAGAAATACTACTAGGTTTCCTCCATCCTTAAAAAAATGCACACATGACACTTAAAGACCTTAGCTATCATATTATATCTCTTCTCCCTTTCTCAAATTCCTAATAAAAGTTATTAAAATTTGTTGCCTCCATTTACTCTCCTCTCACTCATTTCTTAAATCCCTTCAATCTAGGTCATCACAGAAATGAAACTGCTCTCTCCAAAGTCACCAACAAGCTCTGAATTGACAAATCTCATGGCCTTTTCTCAGCTCTCATCATTTGTGACTAATCTGCAGCATTTGAAACTATGCTTATTCTCTACTTCCTTGGTTTTGATGATATTACTAACTTTTAAGTTTTTCTTGCTGGGTTTTCACTCATGTCTATCCTCCTAACTATAAATGTACCCCAACGCTCTCTCCTGGACCCTATTCATTTCTCTACCAACAACTGCTCTTTTGGTGATTCATTAGCTCCCATGATTTCAATTAGTTTCTCTATAAAAATGATTCTCAGATGTCTATATCCATCACTAGATACTCTCCTGAATTCTAGTAACATGTCACCAATTGGATGTCATATAGGTATTATGAAATAAACCTAAAACAAAAATCATCATCTATTTGCCATATCCGAGCCCTCTTCTGAACTTCCCTATTTCTGTCAATAATACCACCAACATTCTTCCAATCACCCATATTTATTCAACTGTAATCAATTTTGACTATTCATTTTCCCATCACTCCATATATTACAACAGTTGTCTTTTGCATCCCAATGTGGTACAGTGGATAGAGCCCAGGTCTTGGGAGTCAGGAGGATGGGAGCTTGAATCTGGCCTCAGACACTTGATACTTACCAGCTGTGTGACTTGGACAAGTCACTTCATCCTGAATGCCTCACATCCACAGCCATCTCTAGTCTTCCAGATTCATATCTGGCCATTGGACCAGATGGCACTGGAGCAGAAAGTGAGGCTAGTGACTTAGCATAGCCCCCCTCACTGAGATGCAATTCATGTGCTTATCATGCCATCACCTCCCTGATGTCATGGTCTTCCTTTGAGAATAACGGACAAACATCACCACGCTTCTCTAAAGTCACATGGCTACCCAACTAGATCAGATTTTGACCACTTGTCCCATGAGCTACTGAAAATAGCCTCCTAATTCTTGTCTCAATCTCTCCTTTGGTTAATTCATTCTCCACACTGCTGTCAAAGTGATATTCCTACATCACATATAAGATCATGTCATTCCCCTACTTGATATACACCCCATTCCCATTAGAATAAAACAGAAACTCCTTTTTTTTTGACATTTAAAACTCTTCATAACTGGGCATCAGTCTCCCTTTTCCAACTTTTTAAACCTGACTCCCTTTCATAAATTCTGCCATCTGGCCAAGTTGACCTTCTTGCTGTTTCCTATAGAGGCAAAAACATTTCTTCACCTTCTCAGTGCCTTTGCACAGTCTCTATTCATGGAATGAACTTCTCCCCTTCCTCTCTATCTTTTAGAATGTAGCCTTTCTTTTAAAGTTCAGCTCAACTGGCCCCTGCTATGTAAGGCCTTTCTTGATCCATTCAGCTGCCAGTGAAATTATCTTGCATCTCTTTTGTATCTATTTATCTGTGAATGTCTCCCTGAGAGAACCTAAGTTCCTTGAAGCCAGGGACTGTCATTTTTGGCTCTGGATGTCTAAGGCCTAGCACAGTTTTAGGCACTAAGAAATGGGCTTGATAAATGTTTGTTGCTTGATTTCAGAGAACTTAAGGTTGTTTTTACTTATCTTATCTGATTCCTTAACTTTTCTTTTCTTCCCAAATCATATAAAGCTCAAATCTAAAATGAGATGATTCCAGTCTGTGAGGCTGCTGTATGTTTAGGAGGGATAATGAAATATTTTTTATATAATTGACCTCCTCCCATTTTACAGGTTTATCTATTCAGTGGATAGTTCAATAAATATCATATAATATTTATTTTTATTACACAATGAGAGAAAATACATTGTTAAGAATGGAAGATAAACAATTTTACAGAAATAGAGTCTATGTACCTGCAATTACTCGCTCCACAGCATATTCAAAATTAAATGTATCAATTGATTTGTGTCCTTCTCTTGCAGCATGTAGGGCAGCTTCATTACATATATTTGCAATGTCAGCTCCTATTGGCAAAATGTTTGACAACATTTAATATGTTTAGTAAGAAACTAGAATAAATATAGAGAATTCTGTTATAATATTTATATGGTAAAACATAGGAATTGGTGAATGACAAATCCTGAGGCTTTCCCAACAAAAGTGAGACCCAGAATAGACACAGATAGTGATGTATTTAGTTTGTGTATAATATTATTTCATGTTATTATAGTGGTAGAGCTCTAGACTAGAGTCTTCCTGACTGAGTTCAAGGGTGATCTCGATCTTACAGTGAAAACACAAGGGGTCAAATAAAAAGGAATGAATAAATTATAATGAATCATTAGGATAGAAGATAGAATCTGGATTCAGAATGAGAAAGATGTAGCAGTCACTTTTGTGACTGGCAGAATGTGTTGGGATATTCCTAGAATTGCCAAACCAAGCTCTCTTCCCAGAGCAGTGAGAACATATGGTCTGAATTTGTGGGTAAAGGAGGTAAACGCTTGAAATAAATAGTAGAACCAGTGCACCTTAAGGCCTGAGAGAACAAGAAACCAAGGAAGGAAATTCCAAGTCTTATATGTGCAAACAGGCCCTGCAAAGTCCTAGAGGGAACACTGCAGTGAAGTAGCTTAGGGATAGGAATATTGCTGCAGACACTGAGTTCTTTATTTAGGATTGACCTGCAAGAAGTGGGTGGTCTAACTATATAGTAAAATACTCTGTTCATTTCCCCCCTGGGTGGGAAAATGGCTGTTATTTATTTATAGCTTATTGACTTAACTTATCTTTCACCTGCCCTACAATGCAAAACTTATTCTCAACTCAGACCTCCTTTGAATTGTTTCCCTCAAAGTGAGACAGGAAGGGCTGTGGGAAAAATACACAAAGAACAGTTCCATACATACTACAAAGTAGTAGTTACCTACATAGCTGAAAGAACCTCAAAGAATTCTGACACTTCCTCAAGACAAAACTGAATTGTCCATCTCTACTGGCATTAAAAGAGATGACAAACAAATCCAATACAGACTTAAGAGAATTCTTTGAGAAGGGTCACTAAAATTCAGACCTTTAATTTAGCAATCTCATTATGAGCATATATTTAAAGAAGGTCAATGATAGCAAATAAGATTCTCTGTATAACTAAAAATTCATGACATCATCTGAAAACAGATTATTGGAGACAAAGGGGGTGTTCATTCACTGCAACATGACTAAATTGATATAATACTGCAATAAAATATTATTATGCTATAAGAAAGGAATGAGTAATTTAAAGAAATATAAGATTTGTGTGAAGCAAAGTGACAAAGAAGAACCATAACAGAAACAATGTCTATAATACCATAAAAGAAAGCCTAAGTCAAAGGCAGTCAAACTGATGAATAATGGTGAACAACTGCAATCCTCAAGAGCTAATGAGGAAGCACAGAGTGTTGAGGAACACAGATGTGGGACAGGTAGCTAGCTGGGAGGGTTGAAAGTCAAGTGGAAAAGTTAATTGTTGGGGGCAGAGGTAGTGAAAGGCAACAAGAGAACAAAAAGGGAGGGGGAAAGACCTTAGAAGCACAAACTCTAGGGACTTACAGAAGTAGCATAGAAAGAGATCCATGCACAGCACTAAAGGAACAAAACATTCCAAAAGAGAAAGGAATTCCCATACCGCTAAACCCAGGTGTGAGCTCTGCTAGGCGCTGGGAATAAAAACTACCAGTCTGGGTCAGCTTCAGACTCTTCAGATGCTGTTCAAATATTTCCCTTCTTTCCTGTCATAACAAAAGGACAGACAAATATTTTTTTGGGGGGACACAAACAGACTGGGGGGGAGGTGCCTATGGGATTTGTGTACCTCAGCCACAAATCTTTGGAACAATGGCTCTGACCACCCAAGGAAGGGGCCACCTTCCCCGACACTAAGAAGAGACTTGGTCATGGTTTGGCTTTCAAATACAGCCTGGTTGTGCAGGGTTTTGCTGTGTGAGTCACTAATTTGCCTTCCCAAGCTCCTCTCTAAAGGTGACAAGAACAATTTTGACTTTGATTCGGCTCAAGAAACCATTTCTCTGTCCCCACCACCCTTTGCCCCCTTGCTTTTGCTCCCACAGGACCAAAGTTCCCCTGCAGGCTTGAGTTCCTGTTCCTGGAGGTGCTGCTACAAAGACCCTCTTCTACCAGCAGAGGCTGTGTCCAACCTTAGCTGGGGGGGGAAGAGGGGTGGCAGGCAGCCAAGGAGTGAATGACTCAGCTGGTCCAGGAGGTCCTGATTAAAACACTCAGAGCTCAGTTGCCAGGGCTTTTTTCCCCTTCCTCCTTCAGGGGCAGCTGCACAGTTCAGGCTTTCAGTGCCAGATAGTATCAGGCATTTAAGGTATTTAAAATGAAAACTCTGAGGATGTCTACAAAGCTGCAGATGGAAGGAAGAGATGCCATGCAAGAAGAATGGGATTCTTTTACTTTTCCTCTCTGGATTTGGTTTCAGAGAATTTGCTATAAAACTCAATCCAGGCAAGCAAATTCAACCCCAGATGCTCGGGGAGAAAGAGGAAAAACAACAGTGGATGAACAAAAACAAGTTGCAAAACCAAAGAGAGAGCATTGAGCCAAATAAAGTCTGGACAGATAAGAGTAAAGGAAATTCACTCCCTCCATCTGCAGTGGAGGAATGTTACAAACAAGGGCCATCCCTGTGGGGGCAGCGCTCATAGCCCAGCAAGTTTAGGCAGCTCTTCATTACAAGGGAGAGGAGGCCAAAAAGCTGCACTCAGCCAGTATTTCCATGACAAAAGGATAACCTTACACCCTCAGCCCTGGGAACAAGGAACCAGCTAGTGATTGCTCTCTTCCGCTAATTAATATTTCTCATCCCCTCCCCCTTCCATTAATTGATAAGGGCACACAGGCGAATTTTAATTTTCACAAGCTTCATAATATAGCTATTTACCAGGAAAGAATTCTAAAGGGTCTTGCACATTAGCCTACTGAAAGTCAAATTTCTGTTTCTTACTTGTAGGGTAGGGAGATCAATAAAAATATGTCGGTCAAGTCTCCCTGGTCTCATCAATGCATTATCCAAAATATCAGCTCGATTGGTAGAAGCCAACACTATGACATGATCTGTGGTTCCCATTCCTGTTGAAAGAGCAGAAGAGAAGATTTATTTATTTATTTATTATTATCTTTTGGTTTTATATCATCTTTATTTACAAACACACACACACACACACACACACACATCCCTCTTTCATCCTGTCTAAAGAGGCATCCATGACAAAAAAAAAAAGATAAAGCTGACTTTGTAAAACTTTTAAAGCAATGTATAAAAGTTTGTTTCTGTTTTGTTTTGTTTTTCAGCAGAAGATTCAGAATACAGAGCCAGGCAGGAATTTTCTAAAGAGGTCTAACATAGAGACAATGAGCATCCTGAATCGAGTTATTACCTTTTATCCAAACAATTTTGACAAACAAATATTCAACTACTTTTATCACCTAAGGCAAGACTGTGTCAGAGGGGTAGTCACAAATCCAAGTCAGTAATATGCTTCACAGTAACCAGTTCTAAGTTCTAGACAATACTCCTTGGAGGGATTTAGGTTGCACATAAATGCTTAACAAGAGAGATAGTTTTACTGCACTGTTTAACCTAAGGATCTATGGAGCATTTTCTATTTTCCTCTATCTTCATACAATGGTTTTCCATTGCCTAAAGTGACTTTTTATTTGCACCATCTGCAGTATTTTATTACATTTGGTCAGATAGCAATGGTTTTTCAGGCACAGGGCTTCTTAGGAAAGAATTGTAAAAGAGAGTTCATGGAAAAATCACTAATGAATACTATTAAAATTCACTGACCCTGTCTTTTTAAACAATAAAGCTCAGTTGATACTTAAAAAAAAAAATCAGCCTTTAAAATTACCTATCAGGCCATTTCACCAGAGAGAAGGAAGCTCATATTACAGAGATAATTAAACAAACAAACCCTGCTATCTTCAAGCATATTTCTGCCTCTCAACAGATGGACGTCAACAAAACTCAATTCTGCTTTCTCACTAGCAGCCAAACTGGAAGCTGCCACAGCTTTCCAAGTGGAGAGTTCTATCTGGTCCACGTGCTTGGATGAGTCACAGGCCTGCAGATTCCCAGCACAGGAATTGCAGGAACAAGAGATTCTCACGGAGAGGAGCTAATCATCCTCTGAGAGTGGTTTTGCCTCTACATAAGTAATAGGATAGGGTGGCTTATTCCCAAATGTGTTCCCATCTTGGATCACAAACCCTCTCAAATTCTAAGAGATGAGAAACCTCAGTACTGTTTGGTCTGGTACCCAAGGAGAAACTGGAAGGATGTCAGTCACATGAGACTTAAGTTTTATTCATACTACAAGATCTTAAAGATACAAAAATAAATTCTTGTACTTTTGATAAAAAAAACCCCATCTTAATTAAAATTAGAATGACTTATATAAACAAAAAACCAAAAGTCTCAGACAGAGTACAAATGTCTTATTTCAGCCACTGTGTTCCACTTGTAAGGCAGAGTATTCTAAAGCAGAATCAAATACCCACAGATCCAGGAAATCAAAGGGTATGGGCATGGGAGAAAGCCCTAGGAGATAATCAGTTCATTTCCCTGCCCTCTAGGTGGGGCCTATAACTATCAGATAGATAGAAATCTAGTGTACTTTAACAGACCTCTGAGAATGATTCTATCATTTTCCCTCAGGAATCTAGGCCAGTATTTATCTTAGGTTCTGAAATGTTTCTCCTCTAAAGAGGTCAAGCCAGTGAGCACAGAATTTTTAAAATATATCATTTAAACAAGTAGCCAAGATTTTGGAAAAAACCACAGATGGTAAAACAGAAAACATGGTCAAAGTAGAAAGAACACTGACCTCACAGAAGGAAGACCTCAATTATAGTTCTGTCTCCTCCAATTACTAGTTGGGTGACTCTTAAGCAACTCATATAACCTCAGTGAGCCTCAGTTTTATTATCTGTAATGTGGGGATGATACATGTTCTGCATGTCTCACTGGATAATTATGAGGATCAAATGAGAATGTAGGTGAAGGTGCTTCGGGAACAATAAAGCCATGCAATTATATGATATCATGATTAAAACAAAACAGTACAGGCATACAAAAAACTTCAAAACACATGGGGTATGAGGAATAAATATTAATTTCAAAAAAGACCAATAAAATCACTGAAGCCTTTTTCCCCATGGCAGCCTTTCTCCCAATGGTGAGTTTTTCCAGGAAAGATCCACATCAACCCCAATTCTTTTTTTTAACTAGGAATTTGGCCCCATCCACCCAGCACCGCTAACCCCTGCAGGTACTTCCATTTCCCACACCCCACTTTTCTGGTCCCCTTCATGTGCTATCTATTCTGGCATTATAATGGAAGCTTCTTGATGGCAGAGACTGTCCATATATCCTCAAAGGTCAGGGCAGGATTTTTAGTTATTAAAGCAAACCAGATTAGAGCCCAGCAAAGGGTCTGGCAATGGTCACTGATGACTTATTTGGAAGAGGGATGTTTGCAATGCTATACAAAGTGAGCAAAAACTCTCCAATTTGGACCCTCTCCTTCAAAGCAAAACTGCGGGTCAGTTTGACCTACACATTCTGCATATTCCTGAGGCCATGTTTTCCAGGGTTTTTTTCTCCCCTTTTCTTCTGTAGTCTACTGTCATATGTAGAAAAATGTAGTCATATAAGATGTATCCCAAGAGATGGAGGACATATTTCAGAGGCTATTTTTAGCCTGGGTTTGAGGAAGGACTGGCCCAGTCAACTCCCTTTCAAACAAGTCACCATAACTTACAGAGGCTATTAGGCTTATGAACCTACTCTGAGTCTCTCAGAGAAACAAAGCTATCTTAGACTTACTACCTGAGGTCCTAGTGCAGGGTGACTTTCCCTGACCAAAGTTCAAGTGTTTGAGCTGAAAATGGACAAGTGAGTTAGCACTGGGCTAACCTCTGCCACAGAAGTGCCTCCAAATAGAAACGAGGAGATTTTTTTCTCATCCCAAAAAAACCCTGCAATACTGCACACCTCTAAGAGGTGGGCCAAAAAACTCTGGCATAACCTTCACAATGTACTCACCAATTTGACACTTTGAAGGAATGTAGTAAAATTAGAAATTTTCAGAAAAAAAAGTACAGAGAAGGGTCTATACCCTGAAGAGATGGGGGGGGGAAAGGGTAAAAACATCACTTGTACAAAAATATTCATAGCAGCCCTGTTTGTGGTGGCAAAAAATTGGAAATTAAATGAATGTCTTTCCATTGGGGAGTGGCTTAGCAAACTGTGGTATATGTACGACAGGGAACACTATTGTTCTATTAGAAACCAGGAGGGACGGGATTTCAGGGAAGCCTGGAGGGATTTGCATGAACTGATGCTGAGTGAGATGAGCAGAACCAGAGGAACGCTGTACACCCTGTACATGGGGGTGATGATCAACCTTGATGGACATGCTTATTTCATCAGTGCAATAATCAGGGACAGTTTGAGGCTGACTGCAATGGAGAATGTCATATGTCCAGATAAAGGACCATGGAGTTTGAACAAAGTTCAAGGACTCTTCCCTTTAATTAGAAAAGAAAAAACTGCTATCTTATTGTTGGATCTTGTTATCTCTTGTACTTTATGTTTCTTCTTTGGCGATGTGATTTCTCTCTCATCAAACCCAATTTGGATCAATGTACAACATGGAAACAATGTAAAGACTGGCAAATTGCTTTCTGTGGTGGGGGGAGGGAAGTGAGATGGGGGAAAAATTGTAAAACTCAAAATAAGAACTTAAAAAAAAGAATTAAAAAAAAAGTAAATAGAAGAGGTCCAATGCAGACTTCTCTATTACTGAAGTGCAAAAGAGCAAGCAGTTATGGTAGTGGCTATGGAAAGACCTGAAGAGAAGGCACAGCGAACAGTGACTAATGTAGAAATCCCTAATAAGAGCCAGAGCTAAGAAACAAAACCAGCTTCAGTTAAAACAACAACAAACCCCCCAAACTTTAATTATATGGCTAAGAAGGGGAAGAAAGGGATTTTTGAATAAGGAAACTGCCCAGTTGAGTAACAAAAATTTAACGATTTTCCCTTCTTAATTGTAATATAAAAGGATTTTCTCATTTTAATCATGAACCTGCAATGCTATTTAAGTTTCCAAATAGACCAAGGTCATCTAATACAACTATTCTTGGAATTCCATGTCAAAGTTGACAAATTTCAAATCTGCAAGCATCCTTGTTTATGTCCATATCCAGCTGATCTCACCATGGAGATTACAGACTTGCTGACAGATCTTTAAAAACAGTCAAGCTGCTTCCAAAGGCTTAATGTAGCACTTTCACCAGTTCTGCCAAGAATTCCGTATTAAAGATATGATGCACTTTATGTGAGCTTATTCAAACTGTCCCAGCAGAGCATCAATATAGATTCACATTTTCAATTTGTATAAACTTTTACATGATCACACAACATAAATGATCCTTACCTTTCTGACACTCAGACCAGAGAGCTAGTAATTTGAGCTTGGACTCACTCATTACTCCTGGAGAGATTTCTACAGTAAAAGTTTATAGCAGGGCGGCTAGGTGGCACAGTGGATAGAGCACTGGCCCTGGAGTCAGGAGTACCTGAGTTCAAATCCAGCCTCGGACACTTAATAATTACCTAGCTGTGTGGCCTTGAACAAGCCACTTAACCCCACTGCCTTGCAAAAACTTAAAAAAAAAAAAGTTTATACCAATCCTTCTAATCCTCTAATTGTAATTTAGGGTCATATCGTTCCATTATTATTTTCCTACATTAAGGGAGTATCTTCATCAAAAGAAAAGGATTAAAAATTGAAAGGAACTTTAGAGATCTAATTCAATTCCCTCATTTTATAGAACTGAGAAGACTCAGAAAAGGGGGTGATTTCAGACATCTGGGGTTCACAAAAGAACCAGATTTTTACATTCAAGTCCTAACATAGTATTTCTTCTTCTTCCTCCTTCCTACAAAATTTTTCCTTTCACTACTCAACATGTCCAAAATGGAATTCACCATCATCCCCCCAAAAACCATGCTTATTTAGAATTTCCCTAATCTTTTCATCATTCTTCTAGGTATGGTGTCAACCTTGACTGCCCACTCTCTCTCATTCATCATCAATCATATGTTATTTTGTGTTTAATTATTTATGTAATTTCCTTCTCAGGAAAAAAATGA
Organism: Macrotis lagotis; assembly: GCF_037893015.1. Taxonomy (NCBI): domain Eukaryota; kingdom Metazoa; phylum Chordata; class Mammalia; order Peramelemorphia; family Peramelidae; genus Macrotis; species Macrotis lagotis. The sequence goes on from NC_133658.1 coordinate 51,054,653, forward strand.
AAATTGCTTTAGGGCAGGGGACATTTTATTTTTATCTTTTGCCTTCCCCCCTTCCAAAAAGTGATACAAGTTTCTACCATCAAGATGGACATTTCCTAGGTTAAATTCTGATCCTAAAGGGTCTTTTTATTAAATTTTTAAATACAATAAAACTTTATTTTGTAAAAAAAATTCTTAGCTTGCAGGGCCTGACTTGGCTACTAGCAGGTCAGGGCCTATGGCTTGTTGAGTTTTCTGAAGCACAAGAAGTAACCTGAGTATAGAAAGGTTTATTATTGTCCAAATTAAAAAACAAAAAACAAGGACAAATGAATGATTTCTTTCATATTTTGGGGAGCTACATTTGAAATAGGTAAAACTAGACTTGTTCAAGGCTAACAATGATACTAGAGAAGCAGCTAAAACTTTGCCTTTTGCCTTAGATAGAGGAGTTAATTTGGTCAATTCATCTATCTATCTGAGGCTTGTCAGTAAGAGGGAAAGTAAAAAAAAAGTAAAGGTAAAAGAGTAAAATGAATATTCTGATTGTTCAGCCAGTTCAATATTAAAAGGCAATAAATAGCCTTTTGAGTGCCATTTAGGTTGCCCACCTGAGAGAATGCCAGACTCTCAGAGCTGGAAGAAACCTCAAAGGTCTAGTTCAATCTCTGATAAACTAGGTCAATTATGCTCCTGGTGACAAATTAGTTCAATACAGTTCTTATGTCTTAAATATTTATTCTTTTAGGTAGAAAATGAAAAATGAAAATTTTCTGAAAGCAGGGATGAGTATAGTGGTTCAACTTGCCTATTAACATCTAATTCTTCTATCATTAAATGTCTAGTCAAGTTTGCTATGAGCAGTTGTTTGTGTTCCAGATATAGACTTCGATGTTTATCACAACTTTATCATTCCCAGGATTACTTTAAAGTCTTCACTGAGCTTTTCCTGGGAGCTTAACAAGCAGGACCTCTATGACTCTTTTCTCTCTGCTACTGTGACCCATCCCCCAGATAAGAGCCAACTGTCTTTTTAAGTAAGCACATGTATACAAGCAAGAAAAAGACTGTCTCAGAAGATCTTTGTTCAAAACAAGGATATACCAATTTGCTTGTCTAGGGAACTTGATAAATCACTTAATCTCACTGAGTCTTAACATGCTTCTCTGTCAAATGAAAATAATACTTATCTTGCTGCATCAAAGGGTTGCTGTGAGATTCAAAGAGAAATGTAGATGAGGCACTTTGAAAACCTTAAAGCATTTTTATAAATAAAGCCTTATTAACAAGTTATAGAGGTATTTCAGTTATAATACCAATCAAGCAAGTGATACTTAATAAATACTAATAATTACATTTAAATTTAATAGAGGGGGTCTAGAAGAAAGAGGTCTAGTGGGAATTCTAATTCTAATTCTGGTGTGGTATGGGGAACTAGTGGATTTACTAAGAGTCAGAAGACAAGGAGAGTACATTTTATACTGGTATTTCTGAGGGGAGCTAGGTGGCACAGTAGATAGAGCATTGGTCTTGGAGTCAGGAGAACAACTGTGCCCTCAGACACTTGATACCTACTAGCTTGGACAAGTCACTTAACCCTGACTGCCTCACATGCAGGGCCATCTCTAGTTGACTCTATCTGATCACTAGATCCAGATGGCTCTAGAGGAGAAAATGAGACTGGTGACTTAGCACAGCACCTCCTATTCCTCACTCAAGTCTAATTCACTTGCTTGTCATGGAATCACCTCCCTGATGTCATGTTCTTCTTTGAGAACAAAGGCCAAACATTATCATCAAAGAGGGGAGCTAGTTCTCATCTGAGGACGCTTCTTGATCCATAATGCTTAAACCATAGAGACTTTTCTATTTATCATCATTTACAGGAATCATTCTATATTCAGTTCTTTGGGATCTCACTATTCATGAAGTAAAACACTGGCTTTCTTATATAACAGAACTTGATTATTAAACTAGTGATCATCCAAGGTATAAACCGAAGATTTTTAATAGTTATCAATTAACTGGTAGTTAGAAGTAATGAGAGATAGTTAAGAAAGCTGGTCTTCAGGAGCAAAGGTAGAAATCATCATGTAAATACTTAATAATATTAACACTTGGTTTAGGTTCACAATAACAATCCAAGAGATGCAACTTTCCTGGTGGCAGAGGCCTTTTGAGGCATGATTTGGGACCCAAATAAAAGAAATCTTACTGGAAAAAAGCTATCATTTCCCTCACCTATTTTTTTCCTTCTGCAGGGAAACTAGTACCAATTCATTGTACCGCAAATCCCAGCCCTTCACTGCCCTTGCTGCCCTCCTCCAGATAGATATTCTGCAGCCTCCTAAAGATGTCCAAAACTGCAGATGCAGTAAGAGAAGGCAAAAACAAGTGGTGAGATCACCTTTCTCCTTCTGAACACAAATCTCCTCAAAGCATTATGGGACTAGATGGGCCCACAAATTGTGGGACACTGAAAACATACCAGAGAACCAGAATGAGCCTGGGAACCACTAAAACTCTCAGACCTTGTGGATGAACTTCTATCAACATCTGTACCAAACTGTCCATGTGAAAGTGATTTAAAAAAAAAACAAACCAAGTGTAGGGGCAGCTAGGTGGCACAGTGGATAGAGCACTGGCCCTGGAGTTAGTCAGAATCTGAATTCAAAATCCAGCCTCAGACACTTAATAACTGCCTAGCTGTGTGAGCTTGGTTAAGTCACTTAACCCCATTGTCTTGCAAAATCAAAGAAAAATTTTAAAAAACCAAATTTCTCCCCAAATTTCTTTTCTTTTTTTAGGTTTTTGCAAGGCAAATGGGGTTAAGTGGCTTGCCCAAGGCCACACAGCTAGGTAATTATTAAGTGTCTGAGACCAGATTTGAACCCAGGTACTCCTGACTCCAGAGCCAGTGCTTTATCCACTGTGCCACCTAGCTGTCCCCCCTCCCCAAATTTCTAAGAAACCTAGGAAGACTTGTATGAATTGATACAAGGCAAAATGAATAGATTCAAGAGAACAAATCATACAATAACAATATGGTAAAGTCAAATAACTTTGAAAGACTAATTCCAATCATGATTCCAGAGGGCCGAGGATGAGGAAGTAAGCAACTTTCCTCTGGGAAAGGTGATAGTCCCAGTGCAGAATGAAACAGGTTTTTTTGGTCAAAGTAAATATGGGAATCTGTGTGCTTCATTATGAATATGCTACAAACATTTTGGTTTTTTTTCTTTTCCTTTGGGGAAGGAAAAACAAGTTTTTAATTGAAAAAATTTAAACCATTAATCTCTCATTAAATTTCATCCTATTAGACTCAACCTAGTAAAGGCAGCAGGATAAACTGAAGTATGGGGAACCTTTTTTCTGCCAAGGACCAATTGGCTATTTATAAAATCATTCACAGGCCACACAAAATTATCAACTTAAAAATTAGCCTGCTATATCTGGTGAAACATTTAATTAATTCACCCCCAAAAAGCTTCTAGATTTAGTGAATATCAATTTCTGCCTACAGCTGCTATAGTAGTGTCAGGTCAAACGATTTTAAGGGCCTCATGGCCCATGGGCTACACATTCCCTTCTCTGTCTCTGAAATTGCAGGTAGAAAATTAATTTGGTCTCAGGAAGATGTAGGTTCAAGTCTGATCTCTGATACTTTCTCTCTATGTAACTTTTATTTTTAAAGGTTTTTGCAAGGCAAATGGGGTTAAGTGGCTTGCCCAAGGCCATAAGAGTTAGGGAATTATTAAGTATCTGAGGCTTATTTGAACTCAGGTACTCCTGACTCCAGGGCCGGTGCTCTATCCACTGTGCCACCTAGCTGCCCCCTATGTAACTTTTCTAAGTAACTTTTCTGGGACTTATCTGCTAATATTTTTTAATTCTAACTTTCCTGTCATTCAATGTATCAGCTATCTTAGTTTTGTGTTATGAAAATGTAACAAAACATTATCATCTAAAATTTCATCATGTTCACTTATGAAAAATTCAGAACAGAAGCAATCATAGATTCTCTGGGGTATTCCATCAGAAAATCTTCTCCAAATTGACATTACCAACACATAAATGAGTATTCTTTGGGTTGAACTGCATACCCAATTAACTGAACTACTATCAAATACACATCTTTGTCTTGTTCACAAGAACAACAGGAGAGTTGTCCAATATTGGTGAAATGTGAGTAAACTATCTACACTGAGACATCTCAAAAAAGAAGAAAAAAGTCACTTCAGAAACCTTTTCTTTAAATTTAAAATATTATTTAAATATATCACTTATAAAAAGAAGACAATTTGGGGGCAGCTAGGTGGCACAGTGGATAGAGCACCGGCCCTGGAGTCAGGAGTACCTGAGTTCAAATCCGGTCTCAGACACCTAATAATTACCTAGCTGTGTGGCCTTGGGCAAGCCACTTAACCCCATTGCCTTGCAAAAACCTAAGGAAAAAAAAAAAGACAATTCTGTTATCTTCTACTAAATAGTACATGAAATAGGCAGAAAAAACTTTTATTTACTGTGTAACCATCTACTTTGTGTCATTGAATACATATCTAGAATTCATGAAACAGGTTGCTTATTAAAAATAAATAAATTTGGAGATGATGTACAGACATGTTGATCATGGTTGGTTTACTTAACTAATGACTGTGGTCAGGAAATCAAAAATGCTGTTCAACCTGGCAAAGTGGGAAATAATGCTAATGTTTCTACTTGTAAGCTGTATCCCTTTCTAATGGGCCAAAAGTCCCAAAGGAAGACAAAACCATTAGACTAAACAACAAAGTGTTCCTACTCATTTGCTCATCCTGGCAACTCCTGAGAAATCTTGGTTTATACACACTCTTTTACATTTAGAAGAAAGGAAGTAATCTAGTAGTCTCGGTGAGGAGAGGGGGCTGGAATATAATTCCATTTATATAAGATCAACTGATATTTAAGGGGATTTAAGTTGTATCAATACTTATTTTTCCTACTATATGTCAATGAATATTGAAGGAATTATCAGGAAGCTTAATTTGCTAATCAAATCATTACTTAAAAGGAAGTCTTTCAGATATTATTTGAAGACAACTGACTCCTTACTCTAAAAGCAACAATGACAGATATGAGGCCAGTATTTAAATAAAAAAAGCTACTGTATGACTGTCTACCCGCCAAACAGAGAGAAACAATTTGTTTTTCATCATGAACACCATAAGTAAAAAATGTTTTATCAGAAAGGATTTATACTAAGTAGAAATGGTTTGATATTAGGAAAACTCTCAACATAATTGAACAAATCAGTTACAAAACCAATAGAAATTATATGATTATCTCAATAGAAGCTGAAAAAGTCTTTGACAAAATACAACATTCATTCCTATTAAAAAAAACCTATACAATCTAAGAATAAATGGAGTTTTCGTTAAAATAATTAGCAGTATCATCTCTAATATTTTATTTTCTCCTTAAGGATATGATTTCTTTCTCAACACATTCAATTTCAATCAATGTATATAGCATGGAATCAATATAAAGATTATCATACTGCCTTCTGAGGGGGGAGGGGGGAAAAGTATAAAATTCAAAACCTTACAAAAAATGATAGGTAGAAACTACTTTTATATATAACTGGAAAGCAAATAAAATATTTTTTAAAAAAATAAGCAGTATAGGGGCGGCTAGTTGGCGCAGTGGATAGAGCACTGGCCTTGGAGTCAGGAGTACCTGAGTTCAAATCCGGCCTCAGACACTTAATAATTACCTAGCTGTGTGGCCTTGGGCAAGCCACTTAACCCTACTGCCTTGAAAAATCTAAAAAAAAAAAGCAGTATCTATCTAAAACCATCAGCAATATGTAATAGGGATAAACTAGGAGCACTTCCAAAAAGTTCAAGGATGAAACAAGGATGCCCATTATCACCACTACTATTCAATATAGCTATGAAGCAGCAATCACCAAAACTGTCTGGTACTGGTTAAGAAAGAGTAATGGGGAGTGGCTAGGTGGCACAGTGAATAGAGCCCAAGAGTCAGGAGTACCCCAGTTCAAAACAGGCCTCAGACCTAGCTGTGCGGCCTTGGGCAAGCCACTTAACCCCATTGCCTTGCAAAAACCTTAAAAAAAAAAAAAAGAAAAAAAGAAAGAGTAATGGACCAGTGGATTAGAATAGGTACAAAAGGAACAGTAGTAAATGACTATAATAATCCACCAGGAAAACTGGAAATACAGCAAAAGCTAGGCATAGAATCATAACTCATGAGTTATGGGAAATGGGAACAGGATTTAGACATAAAGGGTAATATCACAGACCAATAAAGAGATAAACACTCTCTATCAGTTGGATATATGGAAAAGGATGAAATTTAAGAGCATACAAATTTTTTTTATCATGAACATGAGGTGAAAAATTTTTTCCAAAGGCACTTACAATATATGTATGTTGGGGGGGCAGCTAGATGGTGCAGTGGTAGAGCACTGACCCTGGAGTCTGGGGGACCTGAATTCAAATCCATGCATTTGATAATTACCTAACTGTGTGACCATGAGCAAGTTACTTAGCCCTACTGACTTGCAAAACTCAGAAATAAATGAATAAATGATAATATATGTATGCTGGTTTGTAAATTATATATGTTACTATATTAATATAGTATGTATATTATACAGCTTCCACAAAAAAGGAAACTTAAAAAAGAGAAAATAATTATGAAATAAATACTTCAAAAGAAGATATTTTCTTTATTAATGGAGTAAAACTCTTTTTGGTTCTATTTTTATCCAAAGAATTTTAGTGAGAGCAATATGATTAAATATTTAATTATTTTTTGCAATTTTTCTTTTACACTTTATAATACGGGCATTCAAATGTTTGTTTCTAAGTTTGGTTTATTTTAAGACTTGGTATCAGCTTCAAAGACTAAGGAAATAACAGTCCCAATCTTAAGAGTTATGTTGAATTCTGGTAACAAGATTTATGAATAATATTAATAAAGCAGAGATTTTCTTGAGGAGGGCAGCTAGGAACTCCATTTTTTATACAGATTAGTTTAAGGAACTTGCATATTTAGGTTAGAGAGAAGATGGGAGTGGGGGGGGAAGAGGAAGAATATGATAACTGTCTTTAATGTGTCTGAAGGCAGTATATGGAGAAGGAAGGATTAAATTGTTCTGTTTGGCCACAGACAATAGAAAAGCAATGATAGGCAAAAGCTTCAGAGGCAAATTTAGCCTTGACAAAATGGAAGACTTTCTGTCAACTAAAACTGTCCAAAAGGATAATGATCTGTCCAGAGAGGTAATAGACTGTGTCTCCTTGAAGGTCTTTAAGCAGAAGCTAGATGACCAGTAAGTAACTGGGTGGGCTAAGAGTGGGTGTCCTTTTCATGTGTAAGTTGGACCCGATGACTGATGAGATTCTTTCCAAAGTTCATATTTTACGATTCCACCAAATCTAACAAAGACAATCAACAAAGGTAGGCAAATGAAAATAGAAGAAGTACATTACTGACTGTACTTCCTAAATCATGATACTCAATTTTTAATCTCATTCAACAATTATAATTATGCAAAGCTTTGCAATGAAATTTGACCATCGAAGTTCTAGCTTACCTGATGCTGTTTGTGGGTAGGGAGGGAAATGGGTCTCTAGAGGGCAGGAGCCAGGTCCATGTGGGTGGATGTTCCAAATAGTGAGAAAGGGGCAGCAGCAGATCAAATAACAAACTGCTTAGAGAGACTATGTTTCTTGGTAATTGATAAACTTCTGCATTTATTTCCAAGCTATCCCTCCAATGTTTTTCTTTTGGGGGCTGAGGGAGTGTGGGTTGGTAAGGAATCTTGGAAGATCTGAGAATGTAAGGTCCTTGTAAGAAGCGATGATTTTATTTATGATTCTTGTATTTCTAGATTTTAGCACAATATTTGTTGATTGATCCAAGAGAATTCTGTGCTTGCTAATATGCCTCTAGCCTCCTGCCTCTTGCTACTTACTGTTCACTTCTGTCATAGCTTGGCCTGCCCTGCTCCTTCAAAGACTTTCTTTGTTTTGATTCTTCCTCTAAATAGGGGGTAATGGAAGAAGCCAAGCAGAAAATGACTTTCTAGTCCCAAAAATACTGGGTAAAGATGGGAAAGAGGCTAGGGCTAGATGAGGAATGACTTTTGGTCCACCTACTTACCTATCTATCAGCCCATCTGCCTAGGAAGGATTACTGAAAAGACAGGTGGTGGCTCCACACACAATGCTGCCAGGAAGAAGGAAAACAGCAAAGACAGCTGGTGACCACAAGTATGGTCATCAGCTGGACTTCTCTCCTCAGATCTGGTATTTTCTTCCTGAATCCCACTGGAGCATCATGTGGCATCCTATCCTTGAGAAGGGTAGTAGACACTGTTGATTCAAAACTAAAAACTTTATCTATATAAAACTATTTGCTACAAGAGAGAAGAGACTGTCTTTCAGATGAACCAGAAAGTTAATCCCAGGGCCAGCAGCATACTAACCATCCATTTCAACCAAAAGCTGGTTTAAAGTCTGCTCTTCCTCAGTGTTGGAGAAACCAGACATGGTGGTAGAGCGTTTCTTGCCCACAGCATCAATTTCATCAATGTACACAATACATGGTGCCCTATTCTGGGCTTCTCTAAACAGGCTTCGGACTCGAGCAGCTCCAAGACCTGAGAAGAACACAGGAAATTAGAAAATATTAAGAAATAATACCATCATCTTCTCCTTCCAGAGAAGGCATACTTACAATAAGAATTTCCAAACTCCAACAGAATGCCATTATATAGCTATAGACAACTATAGATATATTTATTATTCATTTCAAACCAAACTACAGAGCTCATTACTTGTCAGCCTATTGACATTAAGTAAAAACTATTCATTTTAATAACATGATTATCTAAAATGAATTATTTTAATTTAAAGCTATAGTATTTCGATTTTCTTTCTCTACTTCTTCCCCAACTCTTCACTAATTTTGCATGTGAAGAAGTAAGAAGTACAAAGCAAGAAGAACTCAGAAACAGGTTCAATTTTTCCTTTACCAACTGGGGCAGTACTTCAAAGCTGTAACAACTCCCCCCTCCCCCAATATATGAACACTTTGCTTATGCCTCACCTCCTATCACTTCCACAAACTCTGAGCCAGCCATTGCCAAGAATGGCACTTGAGCTTCTGTAGCTACTGCCTTAGCCAACAAAGTCTTTCCACATCCTGGGGGTCCAAGCAATAAAGCTCCTTTTGGGACTTTGGCACCAAGCTGGAGGAAGCGCTCTGGACTCTAGAGGTAGAATACATGTTATATGAGCATAGTCATTTGGGATTTCAAATAATCTTTTAGAGAAATAGTACTAAGAGGCTCTTTTTCTTCTTTTTTTACTGATCCCTTTTGTTTTTACATCACCTTCACTTCTAAATATATCTCTTCTCTTTTCCCCACTCAGCAAGTTATTCCTTGTACAAAAAAAATCCAAGACATGCACAGATCTAACAATGAATGCAATGTTTCACAGCCACAATCTCTCACTTCTGCAAAGAAGGAAGAGAGAGGGGTGGCTAGGTGACACAGTGGATAAGCACCGGCCCTGGAGTCAGGAGTTCCTGGGTTCAAATCCGGTCTCAGACACTTAATAATTACCTAGCTGTGTGGCCTTGGGCAAGCCACTTAACCCCATTTGCCTTGCAAAAAAAAAAAAAGAAAAAGAAAAAGAAAAAGAAAAAGAAAAAGAAAAAGGAAGAGAGGGACATTATCTAATTTTTCTTCTGGGAAAACCTTGATCATTAACAGTGCAACATTCATCAACTAATTTATTTCCTTACCTGGAAATCTGATGGCTGTAAACTCAAACTGGAAAAAATGTTCAACAAAGTAGCTTCAGAGTAAGAATTGCTAGTATGGTGTGACTTGCCAGAGCATCAAGGGCCTAAATTAGGCAAATTTAGTTTGCTTGCCTAACTCCTTAGCAAAGTGTATCTGGCATATTCAGTAAGTACCCATTGCGTCTCAATGAAAAGAGGAAGGAGGGACAGCTAGGTGGTAGAGTGGATAGAGCATCAGCCTAGGAGTCTGGAGCACTTGAGTTCAAATCTGGCCTCAGACATTAGTATGTGTGACCTTGGGTAAGTCACTTAACTCCAGTGCCTTAAATTTAAAAAAAATAAATAAATAAAAGAAAAGAGAAAGGAGATGGTAATAAAAAAATTAACTGAATTTTACTGATATACAATACAGATAGTTTGGGGTTTTTACAGTGGAATTCCACTTCTGGAGATGATGCTTATTCTATAGAACATTAACCCGGATGTAAAGTTTTCTTCTGGGAAAACTAGAATGCCTCTCCTTCTGCTTACTTAGGTTACCAAAACTCAAAGGTGACTGAAATGGTTAATCAAGAGACCTCAAGAAAGGTTTTTAGACTGCTTCTATACTTTCAGCTCTCTTTCTGCCTCAAAATTTTTGGTTCTCACCTTTAGATAATCCACAAATTCCTTGACTTCTAATTTGGCTTCATGCATTCCTGCTACATCTTTAAAGCTGATCCCCTTCCCAAGCTTTCCATCCACAACAGTGAAGCGAGCCATTTTCAGTTGGTTCTATGATTAAAAAAAAATAAAACATGCAATTTTGAAAGAATAAGTCTTACAGAGAAAAGAAACAGTATGTCATCACATGACCTTTGGTCTATTCACCCTTCTGTTCACCTCTTACATGTCCATAGACTAATTTCTTTCCCATATTAGTATTGTCTCTGTCCAGAGTGTCCTATAACAAAGAGCAGAACCAATTAAGGACAGAGACAATATGAAAAGAAATGTTTTTCAATTATATATGGAAAAGAATCGGTGTTTAATATAACTAGCAATTAAGAAATGTGACTGATTGGTAGCACCAACAGCAATTTTCAGACTCTTCCTACATGCTTCAAAAAGTTGTTACTTATGACTGCCAGTGTGAAAAAATGACTTGTGAATTATCTCACATACTCAGCTTATAGGGCCTCCTCCACCCTTACTCTTAAGCCAAACTATACTTCAATCTATAGGAATGCATTTAAATTAATCATTTGCTTTGGATTTAGATTTTGTTTGCATAGCAGCAATCCAACCCAAAAGTCCCATTTTGGTTGTCCATAAGAAGACTATATAGAATCTTGAGAGTTTTAAGTGTCATTGATAACAATAAAAATGTAGAAACTAAGGAAGAAGACTGTAGGAATTGTCAGAAAAATAGCTAAGTTAAAATCAAGAGCAGCAGAGTTAAAGGGATTCCAAAAATCTAAAGAACTGGATCTGAAAAATAGATATTTGTGGCTAAAATGCTTCTTTGTTCCTGAGCTCACAGAAGAAACAAATAAATATGTAATTCAAAACTACTTCTGATTAGAAAGACTATATTACATAGTGAATGACTTAGCTCAGACATTCAAGGGAGGAATCAGGGGTTTGAGTGAAAACTAGTTAATATTTAACCTCCAGTCACCCTATCAGAATTAGAAATTACTCAAGACATGATCTTTGCCATCAATTCATTTTCATTTTTTATTTACATTGCAACATCTGGGAAAGAAGAAACAGAGACAAGTTTTGAGGTTATAAATACAAGTGAATATGAATTATGCAACTTACAAAAGCACTGAATCCCCCTTCCCTTCCTGTCATCCCAGCAAGGCGGAAAATGCACCATAATATGGCCACACCTACAGCTGTCATTCCCAGGGCATAGAGTGCACTAAAAAGAACAAAAAAGGCACCATTACAAATGAAACAAAGTAATCAATCAACAAATAGTGGGCAGCCCTTTGACACTCTGAAAATTATTTGAGGCTTTAAAGAAAAAAAAATGTCAGGAATGGAAGTCTTTCCTATCCAATTCCTATTGATTAGTCTCTTAGAAAAGTTTTCATTTTTAAACTCATGTTTTAACATATAAGCAAAATTTCAAACTGCACCATACAAGGTTTCAGCTTAATGAATGCATTCTCTAAGGCAGTTTGTGCTACAAACGAAATCTAGTTATTCCATATATTCATCAAATTATTTAAAGTGAATATGAGTATACATAAGGTATTCTAGATGATGTGCAGAAACGATTCAAGCCACAGGATCAAATGTTCACTTAAAAAAGGATAAAGAGCATAGCAGGAATCTCCTACATCTTTTTCACCCTTGTCAGAACCAGAAATCCTTAAGTTTCTTAAAGAAATATGGTTTTCAGGACCACATGGGACCAAAAGACCCTGAATAAGATAACTGAAGAACACAGGGAATCTAAACACCAGGCAAATTTCCATTCTTTCATTCCGTGGGAAGCCAAGAACTTTTTTAGTACCAGTAAGGAAAGAAAGAGGTCAAGAAATGGGGCAGCTAGGTGTCGCAGTGTACAAAGCACTGGCCCTAGAGTCAGGAGTACCTGGGTTCAAATCCGGTCTCAGACACTTAATAATTACCTAGCTGTGTGGCCTTGGGCAAGCCACTTAACCCCATTTGCCTTGCAAAAACCTAAAAAAAAAAAGAGGTCAGGAAAAAAAAGTCAGAGACTGGGATTCCAGTGAGACAAAGTCTGGCCACACAAGGCCCCTGTGTGAAGCACCACTGCTAATCAGCCACAGCATTTTGAAATAGGAGGTGACATAACTCCTTCCAAAGTGGTGTTTTTGCTGTTGTTGTGGTTTCTTTTCCATGGCTCAGGGCATGCTGCCAGAGTATTACTCAATAAAAAATATTTTTGCATGTCTGATTAAGAAAGGTTTGGTATATTTCTAATGAAGCAATTCCATTTTTAAATCTGACTGAATAAGCGAAAGGAGTAAACTTAGATTTAAGAATTGTCTATCAAGCTCTACATGTTGAAAAACTGAAAAGACAATTATGTGGATCCTACTGTGGAATGATTTACTGTACACATGTGGAAAAGGGTTTTTTCTTTTTTTTAAAAGGGCTTTTTTCTAACAAAGTAATTCTTAACTTAGGGATTTAAAATGGAGTTGTGGAGATTACTGTGTTAGTTACTTCATGGTAATAAATTTTATTATGAAAAATGGGTTGTTCATTTAAAACGAATTATAAAAAAACACTGCAACTGCCAAAATAACTGGAATATCAGCATATGGGGAAAAAAATTTGACTAGATCTTTTCCCTATCAATGAACCTACAGGAAATGTTCTTCATCTCCTCAGTCCCAGACCCCAGCAGGCTCTCCTTTCCTACCCATGCCACTGGTTTTGCTATTGTACCCTAAGAACCATCCTATCTTTCCATCAGCCCTGTGTTGTCTCCAGTCATTTCATCCACTTCCTGGCCCTATTACTAACATTTTGAACCACAAAATTATGCCTTTACTATTGGCTAATGCTGCAACTTCCCTCAGCACAGCAGGTTTCCTCATTGGAAACATCCCACCACCCTGTGGCATTCTTACTACAGAATCTCCCTCCATAAGGCCCATCTCCCTTCTCTCATCATTGAGTTCCTGTTCAAACACCATCCTTTTGAGGGGCCCAAGGCCAGTCTGTCTTCATTCCCCTCCTGATCCCTTTTCCTGACTTCAAACCATGCTCCCCAAACCTGTGCCCTTTTCAATTCATTTTTATATGTTTTCTTCCCCCATTAGAAGATACCCTCTTTGCCTTTGTTTCTCCCAGGATTTATAATGTCTGGCACATGGGAAGCAATTAAGAAATGTATTTTTCCTCTTTGCCTTCCCTCCCCCTTCTTCCTCCCTCCCTCTCTCCCAAGGAAGGTTTCTTTGACTTTTCTACTTGTATGGTCTATAACAAGCTCTGAATAAATAGCTAACCGCTCCATATCCAATAAGACTATTTTCTCTTTCTTCTTTCTTTATGCCTGGAATATTTCTATGGTAAAACCCAAAACTTTCAGTCTCTCAGTAATTTTTTTTTCAATAAAGGTCTACTGGCTGTCAAGGTTAACAGTTATATAAATGTGACCAGAATACTGGATTTCCCCGACACTGTGTCTTATTCTTAAAATGACCTCCCAGGGTTTTAAATTAATACCAAATCTATGTCTGAGCATCAAGCCAGAAACCTAAGTTCAAATCCCAAATTTGTTATTAGTACCATGTGATACTGGGCAAGTCATTTCATCTCTCTAAGCCTCAGTTTCCTCATCTATAGAATAAAAGAGTTGAATGATATATCCCTGCTGGCTCTAAATCTAGGACCCTAAAATCCTATAACTGCTTTGATGAACAAAATCCAAATTCACTTGACTAAATTTGGTTTCTCTGATTCCATCTATCTCTATGAATGAAATCATCAGGTTGCAGGACTTAACTCCAACCAACTCAATCTCTTTGGAATTTTTGCTAACAACACAGTAAAGTTTTCATTTGACCTTCATTTCCACACTTTGAAGGCTCTTCTTTGTGAGAAACTGACAATGTTACAAATTTAATGAATTACTAAGTCATAAAAATTGGAAAATACTAAACTATTTCAAGCCAAGTTAGAGATCTCCTGCTTTCTAATATTTAAATATTTCTTGAATACATTTAATTACTGTTGCCACAAGGAACTACATTGTTATATAAGTGCCCTTGAGATTACCAATTCAAGTTAGTTTCAAAGCTCTTTGGGGGTTTCTTGCTCCCTCACGTTATCCTGACTTAGTAGAAATGAACCTGACCTACTTAGAGCAGTCATGAGAAACACTGAGGCCACAATCATACTTTCCAAAGAAGCCTGTTCGTTTGTAGGACACTGGAATCCTGTCTTTGCTTTCAATGTTCAGTTCATCTTCAGCTGCTCGTAGCTTTTCTTCAAACTTGTCAATATTTGCAACTTGCATCCGGTACATCAAGGTAAATCGCTGGGGATACAAAGCAGAGGAGGCTGGTGATGTGAAAGAGATCCAAACCCAAAAGACTTGACAGAATCCTATAAATCTACTGGCACTGTTTATTCCATCACCTGAATGGTCAAGCTTATGTGGAACATCACAGATCTTTTCATTATTTCAAACTCAAAAGATCACATTGATACCTTGAATCAACTATAGGAAAATACAATTGACAAAAGTACTGTATCAGATGAATACCCTCCTTCCTTTTCCCATTAACCCAGCAGAAAGATTCCACTGTTGCAAGAAAGATTAAATGAAAAGAAGCTGATATTATGAAGAAGCTTATTTTTAAATCTCATATCTTGAGCTTAATATAAACACTGCCTAATTTCTGTAACATCCACAACTTTATACAGCAAAATGAGGTCTCAAACTTGAAAATATTATGTTCAACATTCTCTAATTATTGAGGCATTAAGAAAGCATATTATCACATTCCAGAAAAAAAACTGCCACAATGAGAGGCAACAAGACAAAGCAGAATGAGCTCTGAACATGGAATTAGATCTAAGTTCTAACAGTAATTCTATCATTTACTACTTTTGTGACTTTGGGAGACTTCACTAAACTGGGGCTCTGTTTCCAGAGGGTTTTCCAACTTCCTTCCAGTTCTGTGACTGGAGTTCTGTTTCATCTACCTGGGACTGTGAAGAAGGAATCTCTACTTAGCCTTCAAAATTTAATTATTCAAACTATTTCCATTCTCCTCAGGATTCCTGTCAATGGAGGTTTTTGTTGTTTCTATTATTCTAAATTCCATTCCTTGAATACCTGCATAAAAATCTTTACTCTGAAATTTTTACTCTTCAATTATTTGTAGGCAGCTACAATGTTCTCCCCCTAGAAAATTTACCTAAGACCCTTTGCTTCATCATATCCAATCTTATCTTCTATTTCACTCAATCAAAAAGAATTTATTAAGTGTTTATTATATGCTGTACATCGTGCTATGTATTAGGAATACAAAGGCAATACACTATTCAAAAACAGTGCCTACCTTCACAAAATACAAGAAAAATAAAAAATATCTCAGAGAAAATGATATTAGCAAATGGAAGGGACCAGGAAAATCTTAGTAGAGCAGATAGCACTTGATCTGAGTCTTAAAGGAAATCAGGGGGGCAGCTAGGTGGCACAGTGGATAGAGTACCAGCCCGGGAGTCAGGAGGACCTGAGTTCAAATTCAGTCTCAGACACTTAATAATTACCTAGCTATGTGACCTGAGGCAAGTCAGTTAACCCCACTGCCTTGCAAAAATTAAAATTAAAAAAAAAAAAAAAGGAAATTAGGGATTCTAAGGTTAGGAGGTAACAAGAAGAGCCTTCTAGGAACAGTGAATAGACAGATGCTGAGATGAAACAAGTTTAAAGAATAGTAAGTAGGTCATTATGGCTGGATCACAGGGTACCCCCCGAGCAGAAAATAAGAAAATTAGAAAGGTAGAAAAAGACAGTCTTGTTTAGTGCCAGGGAGAGAATTTCAGATATGTTGGTATTAAGGAGTTACTGGAAGCTATGGTGACATGGCTAGGCTTATGCTTTAGTAAAGTAACTTTGGCTAAGTCCTTTGGATAAGGAACTGGGATGGAACACCAAGAAGAAGGCCAGCAATTTAGAAGAAAGAGATGAAGGTCTGAAACAGAATACTAGCTGTAAAGCAGACAGAAGGGGTGGCACATGAGAAATACATAAAGGCAGAAATGATAATATAGCAACTATTGGGATATATGAAGTAAAAAGGAGAAAAGAGTAGAGAATGAAACCAGGAATGTGAATCTATATTACTAGAAGGATGAGGGTACCCTAGACAAATAAATAATGAAGTTCAGGAGAAGGGATAGCTTGATAATGAAATCTATTTTGGATACTCTTAATTTAAGAAACCTACAGGTTATTCAACCTGAAATGTCCAAAAGATAGGTGGTTGGTGATGCCAGTTCTGAATATGTAGATGTAGGAGACATTCAGATTTTTTTTTAATATCTGAGCTTCAAACTTTATCCTTTCCTCCCACCAATCCCTCTCCCTGAGACAGTAAGCAATCTGATATAGGTGCAATCATGTAAAGCATATTTCTATATTAGTCATTTTGTGGAAGAAAACTCAAATCCTCTTCCTTCTCAAAAAAAGGAAAGAAGGAAAAACAGCTGTCCACACCAAATCCAACATAAATGTGAACCTAGAAGAAGAGGGTCACCAGCTTGCCTAAGGAGGGCCAGGTGAAAAAACAAAATGGAATAAGTCAAAGTTTCCATGCTGATCAATATTGGGACCCGGCAAGTTAGTGACCAATGTACTTTTGGCCTTAGTGATATAAAAAGTCCTGGTATCAAATTTTAAAAAAAGTAACCACCCTACTGTGTTGTTATGTTAATATTTAAAATTAGGGGCGGCTAGGTGGTGTAGTGGATAAAGCACCTGCCCTGGAGTCAGGAGTACCTGGGTTCAAATCTGGTCTCAGACACTTAATAACTACCTAGCTGTGTGGCCTTGGACAAGCCACTTAACCCCATTTGCCTTGCAAAAACCTAAAAAAAAAAAAAAAAATTAAAATTACATTTTTTTTAGATATCAAAAGATAAGTATGTAAGCACCCCCCTTTTTCCGATGTTGGGGAAATACAAAAAGATCAGTAGGAAGATAATAAAGGCACACAAAATGTGGGAATTGCAGGACAAAATCTAACTTGACTTCCACAGAATGCTATCAACAACATTATAAAGAAATAGTATTCTAAGATTTTTCCATCCTGAGGTGGTCATTTAAAATTGATACTTCCAAGTATATGTTCCTTATGCAGATTTATATCGCAACCTAATTTTCGCAAAGACACAATAAATTCTACTGGGAGAGAGAAGAAAGGGAAATTTCCTAGTGCAAAATTATTTTGGGCCCCAAAGGCTTTCCAATTCAGTAAATTCCAATTCAGTAAACAGATACTTTAATTAACATATAATTTGAAATGAGTAAGTTATTTAAGAGTGGGTCAAAACCAGGCAGAATTCCTACAAGGGCACCTAAATTCGTTTGTTTATGAAAATCAAAGGGAGCTATTCATTTTATTCCCATATATACGAATGGTAGTGAGTTGAGTATATGAACAAGAATTATTCATTACAATGAATAACAACCCAGGGGAAAAAGAAACTTTTAAGGGGAAAGCATAAATCACTTTCAAGATCATTCAACTAATATCAGTGATAGTTCCCCAATTGACAAAGCACTTTTCTGAATCAAATTATCTGCTTGCAATGTCAAGATTCTGCACACACACTAAAAGTCTTCCTCTTTAGGGTCAACTAGGTGGTGCAGTGGATAGAGAACAGAACCTGGAGTCAGGAAGACCCGAGTTCAAATTCAACCTCAGACATTCTGGAGAACATTTTGAGAACATTCTGGAAAATAATTTGGAATTGTACCCAAAAGGCAATAAAACTGCACATACCCTTTGATTCTGTAAGACCATTGCTAGATCCTTATTCAAAGACATCATATAAGAGAGAAAGGACCCACATGCACAAAATACTTAGACCAGCTCTTTTCTTGGTAGCAAAATATTAGAAACTGAGGAAATGTCCATCAACTGGGGAATTGTTTTTAAAAATGATAAGCTGGGGTGGCTAGGTGGCACAGTGAATAGAGCATCATCCTTGGAGTCAGGAGTACCTGGGTTCAAATCCAGCCTCAAATACTTAATAATTAACCTAGCTGTGTGGCCTTGGGCAAGCCACTTAACCCCATTGCCTTGAAAAAAAGTCTAAAAAAAAATAAAAATAAAAAAATAAAAATGATGAGCAGTCAGTGTTGAAGCTAAGTGAGTAGAACCAGGAGAACACTGTACACAGTAAAAAAAAATATCATTGGGCCATGATAAGCTACAATTGACTTAGCTCTTCTCAGAAATACAATGATCCAAAACAATTCCATAAGACTCATGACAGAAAATATGATCCACATTCAGAAAAAGATCTGATGGAATCTGCATGCAAATCAAGACATACTATTTTCACTTTCTTTGTTTTTGTCTGTTTTTCCTTTTGCTGTTTCTTTTTTCACAACATGATTAATGTGAAAATATGTTTCATATGATTGCACATGTATAACCTATGCCAGATTGCTTGTCATATTAGTGAGGGAAGATGAGAGAGAGGAAGAAAACTTTGGAACCCAAAATCTTATAAAAAAATGAATGTTGAAGGGCAGCTAGGTGGCGTTGTAAAGAGAGCATGCTGGGCCCTGGAGTCAGGAGGACCTGAATTAAAAAACTGACCTCAGGAACTTAATACTCACTTAGCTGTGTGATCCTGGGCAAGAAACTTTAACCCCATTTCCTTGCAAAAAAAAAAAATGAATGTTGAAAATTATCTTTAATTGGAAAAAATAATATTCTATTTACATTGAACCTTGATCTTCATTGCAATGAGATTTCTTTTTGAAACATCAGAGACAATAGTTGTCATTCTGGCAGCATTGTCTCTTCATCTAAGTCACTATGCTATCGGACAGACAGATGTAATCAGACAAACTAATAAATTGTTACATATTTTAATGACACAGCTAGCACTGTGCTAAGTGAATGATCTGAAACACTGAAATAAAGAGTCATTCTAGCTTCTTGGTATAAAAAAGCTAGTCAGAAATAATCCCTCTGTGTTATAACTTTGTCAAGGACCCAAAGCAAAGATTGTGCCTCAAATTATCATATTCAAATGCTAGTACTTCCCCTCAAGGCATCTCTTCCTCTGAATTCCTACATCACTTATTACTAGATTAATTCGTATAGATTAAAAGCTCAATGAGCATCAATTGAGTGATGTGGTAGCCAAAAAAGCAAATGGAGTCTTCAGCAATATCTCGAGAGGTCAAGGTTCTAGAACCAGAGCAAGCAAAGTGAATTCTTTTGTATAAGGCCCTGGTTCAATTCTGAGAGTCATAATCCAGAGATGAATCAAAGCAAGCTGGGGCAGTGAAGATTCTTAAGTTCAGCTGAAGGAATTTAGGATGTTCAGTACAGAGAAGGAAAGATGTACGGAAATATGACCTGTCTTCAAGTATCTGGAAATGAGATAAGAATTTTTTCTTTTTAGCAAGACGAACTATAGTAAAAGATGAGAGAATATAGACTTGATGTCAAGAAAAATTCCTAACAATTGAAGTCCAAAAGTTCAATGGGCTACCTTGAGAAGTAGATTTATTCTCATCAGAGCACCTTCAGGAAGAGGCTGGATGACCACTTTCAGGATCTATTATAATGGAGGTTTGGTTTTTTTTAATCAGGTTTAACCTAGATGGTCCTATTCTGTGATCCTATGATACACACACACACACACACACACATATATAGTCTTATAAATTTTTATATAAATATTTTATTATTTTTCATAGTTGGCCTGGAATATACATTTAATTAACGTATCATCTTTCTACCTAAACTGTAAAGTTTAGAAAGGGATTGTATATTTTAATCCTTTGTATTTTTCCACAGCATTAAACACAATGTCACATGTATCTCAGACTTTCAGTATCTGTTGATATAAAACAAAAAGCTCAGCCAATATCCTCAGTCAAAAGTATTCCAGGATAAAGAACACTTTTTTTAATTTTTAAAATTCAAGCCCTGCAAACAGAAAATAAAAAACTAAATACAAAAAAAAGGTGGCATTTCTATTTTTGCCTAATCCAAAAGGAATGAACAAAGAAAAGTACCTTAGGTAAGGGGAGTAAAGGTAATTGTCAATTCTGCAGAAGCATACTATGCAGGAAGAGTTCTCAAATACTCAGATGGATCTGTGATCTCATTGATCTGAAGGTTTCCTCCAACAATGCCTCATCAGGGCTTGGAGGTGACCCTAGTTTCTCAAGAACTACTGTAGTGAAACACAATTTGTAGCAGGCTCTGTTATGATGGAAATGTTTTTTAAAAAGTTTATCATCCCTAGGGGTGGCTAGGTTGCTCAGTGGATAGAGCACCCGCCCTGCAGTCAGGAGTACCTGGGTTTAAATTCGGTCTCAGACTCTTGATAAATTACCTAGCTGTGTGGCCTTGGGCAAGCCACTTAACCCCATTGCCTTGCAAAAACTAAAAACTAAAAACTAAAAACTAAAAAAAAAAAAAAAAAAAAAAGAGAGAGAGAGAGAGAGAATATATTTTGGGCGGCTAGGTGGCACAGTGTACAGAGTTCTGGTCCTGGAGTCAGTAGTATAATCCAGCCTCAGACACTTAATAATTACCTAGCTGTGTGGCCTTGGGCAAGCCACTTAACCCCATTTGCCTTGGGAAAAAACCTAGAAGGCCTTTGGAAGTAATCCATTCTATCTCATTTTACATGGAGGAAATACACACTCACAGAGGTAAATTCAGGAAGGCAATGGATGATTTGGAGTCAGTGGTTTGAATTCTGGATTGGACACTTAACAATCTGATCTTCAGCTAGTACTTACTTAGCATTTCTAGGATTCAGTATCCTCATGAATAAAACAAGAGGGGCTAGGAATATATAACCTGTAATTAAGATCCCTTCCAGCTCTTAAATCCACTACCTAAGTAATGACTTTAAGGACAAACAGATGGTAACTGGCATTTAAACCCAATCTAATATGTTTTAGGAAATATCCCAACTTAAGAAAACAGAAAAGGAAGAAACAAGGGGGAGATGACTTAGAAGATTCACTCCCATTCAGTGGAATACCTGAAAATTCAGGGGTTGCTCATCATATGTATGGTGGAAGCTTTTATGTGTCTGATAAAATGTGCCTGGCAATGATACAGTAATGTTAGATGTAAGCTATAATCGTTCCTTTAATCTCATGATTCAGATAACTGAATCTTCGGGTGTTTCTCTTACTCTCTAGAGCTAACCTATCTAACAGTCTACTAAATTATATTCATGGCTCCCATAGTTACACCACATCCTATATGTTTATTCTGTCTCTCCATTAATTCTTTCTTCTAGTCAAACACAGGCTTCCCTTTATCTTGGAAAAATTCTTGCCTGACCCTGCTGCCTTCTCTGGCTACCATCTAAATTCTCTTCCCAAAGATCATGTTCCATTACCCTCTGCTCTTCTCTCTTTGTATTTACTCATACCTGCATACAGTAGGTATTTAAATGTTCATTGATTCTTATGGCTTCAATGCTCATTGCTATGTTGAAAATGCCCTGATTTATACGCAGCAGTTATGTTCTCTCAAATGAACTAGTTCTGTCTCCATTTAATTAACTTATCCCCTCCTCTCTCCTGACCTTTCCTCACCCTAACAATGGCATCAAGAAGCATCTAGGCACGCAAGTTTAGTTACCTTTAATTCATCTTCACTACCAACAGTCAATGAATCACTAAGATCTGTTCACCTATCTTATGAAACATCTTGCATTTATCTTTTCCTCCACTTATCCAAAGTTCCCTATTTCAAGTCCTCAACATCTCAAGTTTGGATTACCAGAGACTCCTAACTGGCCTGCCAAGTGCTTGACTCTCCAATAAATTTCTCACTAATTTGTTTCCCTTAAATACTAATTTCATCATGTCACTTTTCTGCTTAAACATCTTACATAATAGTCCTTTGTGTTGGCAAATGAAGTCTAAAATCCTTTGGTTTTTGCTTTCAAAGGCCTGAAAAGATTAAGTCTAATCTATACAATGAGTCTTACTGCCTATTCTTCGCCAATAGGCATTTCCATAGATTCACACTGGGTTCCTTTCTAGACCAATGGCTATATTCACATTATCCTCATTGCTTGGAATGTCCTTTCCCTAATTTAATATTTAAGATGACTCATCCAAAAGGCCCAACTCAAGGTCTCACTCCTTAAGGGAGCCTTCTCTGACAATTAAATTTCTCAGTAATCTCCTACAATTAAGGTCTAAACAAAATAAGTTAGAACTCTTAGAAATCACATTTTAATTCCCTATTCCATATATGTCAGTAATTTTATTTTTTTTCTTTATTGATTTTAGGGTCCTTGAGAGGTAAACTTTTTGCATTCTAGCTTACAGCAGCAAAATGCTAAGCACGTGTATAAGGAATGAGTATGGAAAACCACCTCCACCAATATAGATCTCCAACTTTTCAGTAACTTACAATCTTGTGGCCCAGGATACTAAGAGGTTAAGTGACTTGCCTACAGTCACAAAGCTATTGGTATATATCATCAAAGGTAGTATATGTCAAACCCTAAATCAAGTTTCCATGATTCACTAATGGAACATGTACTTTAACACTTCTCCTCAAATAATCATGGTTCACAATTATTTTAAAATGCAATAATACTTCTTTTTAAGGAAACTCCCAAATTGTACTTTACAAAACAATCAAATTAGGGTACAGTGATCTACACTACAAAAGGATAAACCCTCAAGGTTTCTATAAATTCTGACTCCTAGACCATGCAAAATTATATGAAAAAACAAAATTCAGATTCACACTAACTTTCTGAACAAGGTGAAATTCACCTATAATTCACTTTTAAGTTGGTGGATTTACTTACAGGTCGGCCAAATACAACAGCTCCTGGGTGCAGATAAATTTCCACTACATCACTCTCTGGTACCACCTGGACCCGTTGCACTTCCCCTTTTGCCAGCATCTCATTCACAAAGTCGCTCCAGGAAATGCTAGCCACACTAATGTTTAGAGAGTTCAGCAGGCTCATGACAACAGCAATGACAAATAAGGTCCGTAACCGTTCACGATACATCTGATCTTCCCGTTCTTTCCGTTTCTTTTCCTCTTTAATAAATGAGAAAACCAATGGAAAAGATTTCAGATCAATACATAAGGAACAGAAGATAAGATAACGTTAATATTTAAAGAGAAGGAAATTAAAATAAATGATGGAGTTGAACTAGAAAAACCCTCAATTATAAGCCTATAAATTATGGTAAGGAATTCTTTTTATTAATCATTAATGACAACTACATCCTCAGACCTGTGCAAGGTGCTTTGTAGGACACAAAAGCAATTAAAGTAGAATCACAGAATACTAGAGCTGGAGAGATTTCTGTAAATAATCTATACTAATAAGCATTTATTAAAAGCTTACAATGTTATGAGGCACCATGCTAAGTAAACTTTAGGGGCACAAAGAACAAAAATAGTTCTTGCCCTCAAAGAACTTGTATTCTAATGGGAAAAACAACCTATACATAAAAATAGTATGTACAAGATAACTCCCAAGTAGATAAAAGGTGAACTTAGAAGGATCAGAGCTAGTGTTCAGAAACCCCCAGAAAGGTTTCCCACCGTGGGTGGCAGCTGAGCTGAGTCTTGAAGGAAGCTGGGGCTACTAAGAGGAAGAGGTAAGAAAGAAGAGTATTCCAAGCAAAGGAGTCAGCCAGTACAGTAGCACAGAAACAGGAGATGGAGTGTCAGTGTAAGGAAACCAAGAGGCCAGTGTAATTGGACAACAGACTGCAAGGAAAGAGGTCAAATTGTGAAGGGCTTTAAATACCAAAGAGAGAACTTTGCATTTATTCCTAAAATTACTAGGGAATCAGTGAAGTTTACTTAGAGGGAGTAGAAGGAGTGGCATGAGCAGATTTAGGAAAATGACTCTAGCAATTATATGGAGAATGAACTGGAGAGGAGAGACTGGAGGTAGGGAGAGCCACTAAGTGATGATTTGCTTAAGAGAAGAGACTGTCTTCTGCCTCCTTTTTGTATTAGTATAGTGCCTGACACATGGTAGACACCAAGACAGACTGACTGACCAAAAGAACCATTAGAAAACTTTGGCAAGGATCCAGGACAGAGATGACAAAGTCTAAACTAAGGTAATGACTGTGAGTAGAGAGGAGGAGATGTAACAATGACAAAATTTGGAAAGTGAACAAATGGGGGCGACTATCCTTGAAAGCAAGAAGAAAGTTGGAGAAAGGTGGCAGCTCTGAAGATCAGGCCTGGATCTGGAGATTTGGGAATGGTGGCTGAACTTCTCTAGGAGCAGAGTCTTGCTAAGTGCTGGACTTACAAATATCCCCCCGAAGCAGGCCCTAGTCTCAGGGAACTCACATCTTACAGAGGAAGACAGCATAGAAAGGAAGTTTCAGAGGCCCACAGATCTTAGAGTGCAGGGGCAAAGCGTAAGAGTAATCAATCTTTCTTTTTTGATTTTTGCAAGGCAAAGGGAGTGACTTTCCTAAGGTCATACAATTACGTAAGTATTAAGTGTCTGAGGTCAAATTTGAATTCAGGTCCTCAACTCCAAAGCTCTATCCACTATGCTACCATAATGAATCTTTCTTAATGTAACTTCTATGAATAGAAACTTATTGGCTTCTGGTGCTCTGTAGGACAAAAAGCAATTAAGGTTCAACCATTTGACAGATCCAAAGACTTTGGAGGCAAGAACCTTGGTTACTGGGTCTTAAGAATACAGAAGCAGCAGGACAAGGAGAGGAAGCTGCCAGATCCTGTTCCTATCAGAGTGGATTCCTGGTCCTTTGGTAATGGGGGCCAGGCTGAAGGAAGGGCCAGTCACCTGAGGGGTACTGCCATTCCTGGAGCACTTGGGCTTAGCTGCCAGGAACCCAGGGGTTGGTCAGGGGTGGTAGTGGTAGCAGACTGATAAACCAACCTGGATCCCAGCAAAGAGAAGAGTGAATGGGATCAATGGTACATGCTGCCGGGTTGGACATGACAAAAAGAGTCTTCTCAATCAAAGATAGGGATCAAAGAAGGGATAATGAGGGATAACTTCAAGCGATTGAGAGTTGTAAAAGAAAAGAAGCTTGAGGCAAATGGCCTCAATTTTTTCAGTCAAGTGTAAGGTAGCTGAGAACTAGGTGGAGAAGGGATGCTATGGGAGGCCAGTTTCTATAGTGAGTGGGATAGAGATTAAATTAAAGAGGAGTGGAATGATTGCCTTGTTATCTAAGATTAAATAACATAGTAGCAAACCCAGTAGCAAAACCCAGTTTTGTGACTTCTTTCAGCTTTATTTAGCAGAATTAATTTAAAAGGAGAAAGATGATAGAAGATGCAGGGTTGAGGTTGCAAAGGCATGAGCAGCAAGAGGACTTGAGGAAAAGATATTTGAGCATAGAGAACAGGGTAAAGTTGAACAAAATCAACAATTTATTGAGATGGAAAGGGAGGATGGATTACCTGAACAAAGTATGATGACTTGGGAAAGTATTGCAGAGTACTGTCAATGGACTTGGAAATTTTTACTATACATGAAACAATTTGCAAACAGCACAAAACTGTACTAACATACCACCTTTACCCCATTCACTAGTACCTCCAAAGTGAATTCCCACCCAACTCCTCCAGTTCATAACTGACATTTCACAACTGAAAAGATACTTATTTACTCTAGACAGAGAAAACACAGAAAGGACATGCATGACAACTTAATTCAAGTATTTGAAGAGGCACCATGCAGAAGAAGGATTAGACTAGTGCTGCGTGGTCTTTGAGAATGCAACTAAGAATGATGGGTAAAAGCTATAGAGACAGACTTAGGTTCCAAGTAAGGGAAAACAGGCTGCTGGCTGGCACAGTGGAGACAGCCCCAAGTCTGGAGTCAGAAAGAATCATCTTCCTAAATTCAATCTGGCCTCAAACACCTACTAAAGTAGATGACACTAGGCAAGTCATTGAATTCTGTTTGCTGTAGTTTCCTCATCTATAAAATGAGCAAGGAAAAGGCAAGAAAAAAATGCAACGGAGTCATGAAGAATAGTGATAAGCTGTACCAAAGTGAAATAGGATACATTAAATAGTAATAGAAAAATTCCTTATTATATGGAATTGCTCTCTGGGAATTTGGGGGAGGAAGAGGAAGATGAGGGGGAGAATTTTGGTGGTATAAAATCAAAGAAAAATTTTTGAGTCATTATATAGAGGTTCTTGATCAGAAACAGATTCAACTATATGAACTCTGAAAGTGCTCTACACTCTAAGATTTGAAATTCTAAAAGAAGAGATCAATGTGGGCTACAAATTATTTTTTAGGTTGGTTTTTTTTTTGCAAGTCAAATGGGATTAAGTGGCTTGCCCAAGGCCACACAGCTAGGTAATTATTAAGTGTCTGAGAAGGGATTTGAACTCAGGTACTCCTGACTCCAGGGCCAGTGCTTTATCCACTACACCACCTAGCTGCCCCTGGGCTACAAATTATTACAGAAGACTTCACAGACTAGATTTGATGGAGCCAAGCCTCAAAGAAAGGTAAGAGGGGGCAGTTAAGTGGTGCAGTTGGTAGAACACCAGCCCTGGAGCTAGGAGGACCTGAGTTCAAATCCGGCCTCAGACACTTAATAATTGCCTAGCTGTGTGACCTTGGGCAAGTCACTTAAGCCCATTGCTTTAAATAAAAATAAAATTAAAAAAAAAAGAAAGGTAAGATTTGGATAGATGCAGAAGAGGGGTTAGAGAATATCAGACCTCTGGTAGGTAAGATCCATGACAGAAAACAACTCCACAGACCACAAAGAATGCAACCCTTATCAGACAAAAAGGCTCTATACCAAATTATAGGAATATGAAATCAGATTTAGTTGGTGAATAAGATCTGGGAGAGGGATAAATCAGGTAAACAAATGACTCTTAAGTTAAAATATGATAGACACAGAAGAGAGACATGAGAAGCTGTCCAAAGAAGGTTGCATCAGGGAAGGTTTCACAGAACAAGTCTCACAAAGGGAAAACAACAAAGTCTAGCTGTAGAGTCTGCAGCATAAAGCAACAGTTCTGACATCAAGAGTCTGAGTTCTATGGATCACATCCTGGAACTCTCTCAAGATTTAGACCAAGGGGCGGCTAGGTAGTGTAGTGGATAAAGCATCAGCCTTGGAGTCAGGAGTACCTGGGTTCAAATCCGGTCTCAGACACTTAATAACCTAGATGTGTGGCCTTGGGCAAGCCACTTAACCCCATTTGCCTTGCACAAGCCTAAAAAAAAAAAAAAAAAAAGACAGACCAAAATTCACCCCTCTAAAGATACCTTGCAGCCTACTAACACTTAATAAGTCATGACAGTCCTTATTGTTGTCTTTCTTTGTTCTTACCCCTTTGGGCTTCTCTTGACCTATTAAGTTACACTCAAACACAGGAGAAGAACAGCTTTCCCACATAGGAGCAAGTAGGCCAGCAGACAAAAAGAGATGAACATATAGCTAAAATAAAAAGAGCTCAGGCCCAGAGCAGGGAGGATGTTCCCAGTCTGATGAACTGTACCTGAAAGTCACAGGCAGAGGACAGGCAAAGAGGTCCTCCTTCACAGGTTAGTGGAACTTGTTCCTGAAAGTGGAGACAAGGCAAGAGGTAGAAAGGAGGAGCCTATAAAAGGAGTGATAGAATAAAGTAATGTCACTATTAATGGCTATAATTTTTGGTTCAGCTTAGGAGAGAAAACCAAATGAGCACAATTGAAGTTGGAAAACAGAAGGGTATTTTGGAACATCATTCAAAGTCTTATTTTCATAGAGTAATCTAAATTCAGGTTCTTGCCTCCAAAGTCTTTGGATCTGTCAAATTGTTGAACCTTAATTGCTTAATTGCTACAGAGCACCAGAAGCCAGTAAGATTGTATTCATGGAAGTTACATTAAGTAAGATTCATTATGGTAGCATAGTAGATAGAGCATCGGAGTCAAATTCTCTTCTAAGTTATAATTTCAGATAAATAGTTTACTATAGCTATAGCATTAGAACATCTGATACATAATTTCAATTTAGTTTTCTAATTCAAGAGACTGTTTCCAAAGAAACGGAGAATCCATTGTTAGAGATGGATGTTTTAAAAAAGTTTCCAAGAGTTAATTAAGTAATTCTTAGTAGTGATAAAAATGAAGATTTTTTTCTTAGACAATTGTATGATCTCAATATTTGATGTAAGAGTAAAGTAACAGAAACAATTTAACTCATGTTGCTGAGCATTTTGTATATTTATTTGCACCAGAGATTAAAATTGAGTAGAAATGATTGTAGCAAAAAAAAAAAATTGTAGCACTATTATTTCTCATGAATCTGTCTTTAATGCCTCTGCAGAAAAGGCGCATAATCCAACTAGCTTGCTGAAATTATCTGCTCTTCAAGCACAAAGTATTTTCTAAAAATTTTATCTGCCTTTTGGTTTAAACCTTTAGAAAGGCAAGGTTTAGTTATAAATAGAAGCACTACAGTTTTGTACATGTAACAATACTGGCTCTCACACCTCCTCAGGGATCTCTCCAAAAAAATCTAGGTCCTTTACTATCGACGTGATCTAGACATTCTAAAATAAGTTAATTAACCATATTAACATAGACTAGTCTTCTTATCACTCATTGGAGGATATTATAACTGAGGCAATCTTTTTCTTTACCCATCACCACATCTACTTTATATTCAAAACTGCTCTAGGTGCTGTGAGGGAAATAGAGAAGTGTCTGTCCTACAAACTACCCTCAGGAAGCCTAATTAAGAAAAAATCATATACTAAGTGTTAATGAGCAGTGAAAGACAAAAAGTAATGAAAAGCTAACAATATGGTACAGGCTACATAAGTGTAATAGGAATCTAAAGAAAGAGAATCAAAGAGATCTAGAAGAAAGGAAGGTTAAAATAGGAAGAGTGACCTAAACTAGGCTTGAAAGGATGCCTAGGTCTTAGAACTCTCTAGAGCAAGGACTCTTAACCTGAAGTCCATGAACTTGTTTCGAAATGAGTAAGTGGAGATATCAATAGAATTGATTTCCTTTGTAACCCTAATATTTTATGTATATTTAAATAGTGCCTTATTATAAGAAGGGATTCATATGATTCACCAGACTCCCAAAGGGGCTCATGACGCAAAAATGGACAAAGAACCCTTACTGTTGCAAGGAAATGGAAGTCAGTTTCAAGCAATGGAAGCAACAAAAGTGAAGGCAAAGAGTCAAAAAAAAGCACTAGATAGTGAAAAGTCTAAAATCTGCCAAAATATAATGGAGGTGAATAAGTGTAGTTAGCCCAGTTTAGGAAAGCACTTTGGAAAATGTTCTGCAAACGTAAATGGCTAATTATAACATAAAGGGGCCAGAATACGGTAAGCATTAAAAGAGGATACCAAGAAGTTAAGCTTTACTACATGAGAAATGGAGAGAAAGAACATGATGGTGGATGGAGAGTAGAACTTGAATAAGGAAGTTCTGACTCCCACATCCTAGCTGTGTGACCCTGAACAAATCACTTATCTTCTTGGAATAGCAGGCAACCTTCAAAGACTTTAAATTGCAGACTAAGAGCTGACAGGCCCTGGCAGAGGAAGTATATCCTCCTATGAAGTTTCCTAAACAATGAAATGACAAGTCTAATTCAAAGAAACATTAAGAATATAGTAAGCAATGAATGTAAAATTAATTTCAAAGAAAAAAATAGATTTAAAGGTCAAATGAATATAGAGAATGAAGGAGAGAACTTGAATCAAGATCTTGAATTAGACAGAGATAATTATTTTTTGTCCCACATTTTACCCTAAAACAAGTTTTTAGAAAGTGCTTTTTACAGACACCTAAGATACTACGTCAGCAATAACAATGCTCACTTCTCATTCCTGGCAAGGGTCTCCTTACTCTCCATTTGCTCGTGGTACTCTCATTCATTCTCGTGACTTTCATGACCCCTTCTACAAAAAGCTGAATCTCAATATTCAGGTGTAATTTCTTTGGAGCTTCATCACCCAACTGTTGGACATCTCGATCTGGATAACTCAAACACATCTCAAACTCACCATTTCCAAAACAGAATTCATTCCATCATCTCCAAATGTACTTGTCTTCCTGACTGCCCAATTTCAGTCAAGGACATCACCATCCTTCTAGTCACCAAGATTGACAGCTTGGAATCATCATACTCTATCCTGTCTCATATCCCCATCTTCTGAGTCTGCCTCCATAGCAACTCTTGTTTGTTTTCTCTCCCCATCCATGGCCACAAATCCCTTCCACCCCTACACACCTCCTTATGGAAAGAGTTTGGTCAGGAAAAAGTTTGGCAACATACATTTGGGACAATTTTCAGATCTGAAGGGCTCCAACTCCACATGGGTGGGTCTTTTTATGGCTTTGGGTGACTATGAAGCTACAATAATATGGCATAGCTAAAAAGACCTAGGACTGTAGGGCAATCAATTACAGGTAACAGTTTTGTCACCCTTTAAAGATCTATGTGGAAAGGGGAGAAGGATACAGATAAATAGAGGTCGTTAAATTCCTCTTTCTATTTTTTCCTTCTTTTGCTCCATTTTCACTCATTGGGGCTGTAATTTCACATCCCCAAAGTGATTGCAGTATTATCACCGAAGGAGAAAATTTTTTATGGAAATTTTTCCAAATCTTTTCCAACTTTCTATGTTTGTTATTCTTCCTTCAGTTTTAGCCTGAAATGCTTTCACAACTATCTAGCTTAACTGATCCTATGTTAGCCTTTCTGCAAACTTCATTTTTCCCTACACTGGTTTTCATTGTTTTAAGAATTGATGACATTCATCAATAATCCAAACTTTTATTCTGAAATATTTTACAAATGAGCTTATAAACTAAATTAGTATTATTTTTTTTAAGTCAATGGGGTTAAGTGATATGCCTAAGGTCACACAGCTAGGTAATTATTAAGTGTCTGAGGCCGGATTTGAACTCAAGTCTTCCTGACTCCAGGGCCAGTGGATACACTGTGCCACCTAGGTGCCCCATATTATTTTTTCCCTAACAGCTCCTCTCTGCTTGGTTAGATGATTAAATGTTTGTTAACTCAAGCTGTTTCCAGATTTTTTTGGTTCTCCTTGAAACAATCACTTTACATTAGTGAAAATTCAAAAACACTTATTCAAAAATATTTATAGCAGTTCTTTTTGTAGTGGCAAAGAATTGGTGATTCAGGGAGATACCCTCCAATTGGGAAATGGTTGGACAAGTTATGGTATATCAATGTTATGGAGTACAACTGTTCCATAAGAAATTATGAGTGGTCAGACCTTAGAGAAGCATGGAAAGAATTACATGAACTGATGCTGAGTGAAGTAAGCAGAAGCAAGAGTACACATTAATAACACTGTGAGATGATCAAATATGATGGATGAAGCTCCTCTCAGCAGTGCAGAGATCTAGGACAAACCTGAGGACTTGCTATGGACAATACCATTCACATACAGAGAAGAAAACCAAGGAATCTGAATGCATACTATGTTCATTTTTTAAAACTTCCAATTTCACAACATGACTCCAGATTGTACCTGCACAACATTTATCAGACTGTTTGCTGCCAGTAAGAGGGGAGAGGGAAGGGAGGCTATTAGAAAAATATGGAACTCATAAATTTGCAAATGGATGAATGCTGGAATTGGAAAAATGGGAAAACAGAATAAAAATTAAATTAAAAAATTCAAGAAGAAATAGTGATACTCTATATATTAATATCTATTCTTTATTATCTATATTTTGCATGAAAAGTCTGTTTAACTGAATCAAATCAACCGATCAAAATACATATAATAAACACCTAATATGTAGCAAGTACTATATTAAGCACCGGGAAAAAAATTAAAAATGTTTACTGGACATTCAGAACATCTGAAAGGTGGTCAGAAGATACAACATTGAACATCAGCAGAGAGATTAGGACAGAATAGTGAATTTGAGAATCATCAGCATTGAGATGGTAATTAAAACCACAGTAACTGATAAGATCACCAAATGAAGTAGTATGTAGAGAGAAGAGAAGAGAAGATGGTCCAGGACAGAACCCTAAAGGATACTCATCATTAGAAGGTGTGATCTGGTAAAGACCTAACAAAAGGAGCAGTCAGAAAGGTAGGAAAAGAATCAGGAGGGGGTGTTCTGAAAACCTAGAAAAGAGTGGAGAGTAATTAAGAGTGTCAAAAGCTACAAAGAGATAAAGGACGATGAAGATTGTGAAAAAGCTACTGGATTTGGCAACCAAGAGATTTAGAGAGAGATAAATTTTGGAATGAGAAGTCAAAAGCTGGATGATAAAGAGTTAAGAAGAGAGTGAGAGGAGGATCTTATTGTACATGTCTTTTTTGAGGAATTTAGTTATAAGGGACAGAAGAGATATATAATGATAGTGTAATAGTGGGGAAAGAAAGAACAAATAAGGATTTTTTTCAACATGGAAAAGACCAGGGCAGGTTGGTATGCAATACAAAATGAGTAAGTAAAGACAGAGAGATTGAAAAATAAGTGAAAGAAAAGGGGAGGACAATAAGGGACAATTTTTTGGAGATGGGATGGCATGGGATCACTTAAAAACAAGTAGAAGTACCTAGCTGTGGAGCCTTGGGCAAGCCACTTAACCCCATTTGCCTTGCAAAAACCTAAAAAACAAAACAAAACAAAAAAAACAAGTACAAGGATTAGTTATGGTAAGGAGTAAGGTCACTTCATTTTGTGAAGTTAAGGAGCAGAGTAACAGAAGGCACCCTTGTAATAAAGGAGAAAAAGGGATTATTCATTGACAATTTTTAACTTTTTTCTAAAATAAGCACAATCTGACCATATACTGACTTCTGAATTAGAAATAACACCCAACAATTATTTACCATTAATATATAACAGTTTTGGGGCGGCTAGGTGGCCTAGTGGATAAAGCACCGGCCTTGGAGTCAGGAGTACCTGGATTCAAATCTGGTCTCAGACACTTAATAATTACCTAGCTGTGTGGCCTTGGGCAAGCCACTTAACCCCATTTGCCTTGCCAAAAAAAAAAAACTAAAAAAAAATATATAACAATTTCATCTCTTGTGGTGGTACATGGTAATTCCCATTTCCAGTCCCTTCTCTCTTATTCAATAGTTTATGATATATTAGATAGATAGACACATAAATGTAGACATATGAATGTAGATTGTTTGGATATATATGTATATAGAGCAAAAGTATTCTGCATAATTGTGTAATGCCTGTATAAAGGCATGAGAGGCCTCTTCTTTTGAAATCAGAGTTTCTATTGTTTTACCCTATCCCCAATGATTTATTAAAGTTATTGAACATTAAATTCTGCCACTTATTAAGTGGTCAATAAAAGTTTATTAAATTGAATGGTTTTTCAGTTATTAAAGCATTTGTTAAGCAACTCTTACATGCTAAGCACTAGGGAAACAAAACATGGAACTCCTAGTTTAATGAGGGAAGGTAATATGAAAAACAACAATATTCCTAAGATATACACACACACAAACACAAAATATCAATTGGAGATAATAAAGAAAAAACATTTGCATTAAAGGGGAGAGGGGAAGAAAGTGTTGGTTGTGGCCTGAAAAAAGGCCAGAGATGGAGATGAACAGAAAAAGTCTGGAGACAGAAGGAAAACCCAGCCTACAGAGTCTCTGGGGAGGTGGGCAAGAAGAGACAATTAAGAAGGAAGTCACAGAATTTTCATGTTTGATTCTGGAGGTGATCAAGAGCAGCTTGAGAGGGGCAGTTAGGCGGTGTAGTGGATGAAGCACCAACCCTGGAGTAAAGAGGACCTGAACTCAAATCCAGCCTCAGACATTTAATAATTACCTAGCTGTGTGACCTTGGGCAAATCACTTAACCCCACTGCCTTACAAAAACCAAAAAAAAAGTGGGGTGGCTAGGTAGCACAGTGGATAAAGCACCAGCCTTGGAGTCAGGAGTACCTGGGTTCAAATCCAGTCTCAGACACTAAATAATTACCTAGCTGTGTGACCTTGGGCAAGCCACTTAACCCCATTTGCCTTGCAAAAACCTAAAAAAAAAAAACAACCCCAAAAAAGAGCCACTACAGTTTACTGAATAGAGTAATGACAACATCAGATCTGTACTTCAAAGAAGTTAACTTGACAGTTGATTAGTGAATGGATTAGAATGGAGAGACTTGAGGCAAGGAAAGAAACAGCAAGCTAAAACAATAGTCTGGGCATGAGGTGATGAGGACCTACATTAATTTTTTGTAGAATGTCTTTCCCAGGATTATTGGTACATAAACTGAATCTTGAAAGTAATTTTTTAAAAAAAACATATACTTATTTTCAACACAAAGCAAGATCTCATAAAATTGTTTTCTGAACAAAAGAAAATTCAAAAAGACATAACCATATTTTGCTAGCTTAAAATATATCATGCAGGGTGGCTAGGTGGCGTAGTGGATAAAGCACCGGCACTGGAGTCAGGAGTACCTGGGTTCCCGTTTGCCTTGCAAAAACCTATACACACACACACACACACACACACACACACACACACACATCATGCAAGTTCAAATCATATTTCTTATTGCTTTGAAAACACAATAAAACCAAACTGGAAACACAATAAAACCAAATCTACCAGGATAAGTTGAGATAATAAAGAAAAAGCATGAAAATTAAGGGGGTTCAAGAAAAGTTTCCTGGAGAAGGTGGGATTTTAGCTAGAACTTGAAGTAACTCAGGGAAGTTAGGAAATAGAGAAAAGGAAAAGAAATCTGGGCATGGGGAAAACCAATAAAAATGCTCAGTCTGAAGATGGAATGTCTTATGAGAAGAAATAAATATCCAATGTTCAGGAAGGATCCATTGTTATTGAATCACAGAGTATGTGAGGGTGAGGGTTCAAAACATCAATGGGGGTGGCTAGGTGGCGTAGTGGATAAAGCACCGGCCTTTGGAGTCAGGAGTACATGGGTTCAAATCTCTTCTCAGACACTTAATAAGTACCTAGCTATGTGGCCTTGGGCAAGTCACTTAACTCCATTTACCTTGCAAAAAAAAAAATCAATGGAAAGAGAAATGCAAATCAAAACAATTCTGAACTTTCATCACATAACCAAAAAATTGGTAAAAAAATACAAATAATAGAAATGATCTATATGGGTGGAATACAAAAATAATAGGCATACTACTGTACTATGAGTGAAATTATGCATTGGTACAAACCATTTCAAAAATCAATTTCAAGTTAAACAAAAGTGACCTAAATGTCAATAAGAGAACCCAATGAGGCATATAAAAATGTCAAAAATGAAAGAAAAAAAGACTGCATAAATCAAAATATTGATAGCAGTGATTTTTGGCATAGCAAAGAACTAGAAATAAACTAGATACCTAGTGACTGGGGAATGGTAAACAAATTGTTGTACATTAAAGTAATGAAATTTCACTACAATCTAAAAAAAGCAAAAATATAAAAAATTCAGAAAACATGCGAAGACTTATATATAAACTAATGAGGAGTAAAGTAAATTGAACCAGAAAAACAATATAAACAATGAAACAATGCAACTGGAAAAAAATAAAAACAAAAAGAATACTATATTGTTATCATGACCAAATTGAGGGCACAGAGAAGAACTAAGAAAATGCACCTCCCCTCCCATTCTTTTTTGCAGTTGTGAAGGACTATGTGTGGGGGAGCGCATATACTCTTTTTTTTTTTAAGGTTTTTGCTAGGCAATGGGGTTAAGTGGCTTGCCCAAGGCCACACAGCTAGGTAATTATTAAGTGTCTGAGACCGGATTTGAACCCAGGTACTCCTGACTCCAGGGCTGGTGCTTTATCCACTGAGCCACCTAGCCGTCCCCCATATACTCTTAAATGTTATTAATGAGTTAGTTTTGCTGAATTGCTCTATTCACTGTTTTAAAATGTTTTTATTACAAAGGATGGCTTACCAGGCAGACAGGGGAAGAGATATATTTGAAAATGAAGGCGATATATAACAAAAGTTATAACTCAACAATTAAAAATTTGAAGAACTCCAGAATTATTTCTCTAATCACCTGTTTCTATCTACCTCTTCCCCTTCAGGCTAAAAAATCATTTGGGCAAAAAAAATTTTTTTTTCCATCTTAAATACAGAACATTTGCAAATGCTTTCTTTTATTCTTTTGCCTTTTTACTTTCTAGTTTATGCAACTAAACAAAAGTGAAGACAGAAGACTTCACCAGGGACCTTCATTCATTTAAACAAAATCATCTGTAAAATTAATTATGGGGAATTCTGGGAAAATGGTGGTACTTTGTACCTAGAAGAGCACGGATTCCAAAAAAACTTGTAGCTAAAGTTCTATGAATGCACAGAAAGAACAACAATAAAACAAACCAAAGAGAAATAGCAATGCAGGTTGCTTCTACCAGGCCAGAACCCAAAACCTGCTATCAGAACAGCAGTAACATCTCACTAATGCCTATCAGGATCACAGGAAGGAAAAGGAGTCCATTCCAAATTCGGAATTGTCCAAGTTGAGAAACACAGTCTATGTTGATCCACCAGGAGACAAGAGCCAAAACTCAGGAATTCCTACAGAGTGAGTCCTTCATCAAGGACCATACAATCTAAGAGTACAAAAGGGAGGTTAAGTCCGACTCAAGTACAATATCTAAATCTAAAGTCTGAGGCTGGAGATAATGGTAAACAGAAGAAAATGCTGAATAAAAATAAAGAAATAGTATTGTTCAAGATATAAATTCAAAAGAGGAGAATAACTCAACAAGATTAACTGAGACCTCAAAGGAAAATCCTGGCCACGAGGACTGCCAAGAGTACTTGAAAGAAATTAAATGAAAGATTCAAATGTAATGTTAAAGGAAACAATTGAATGGGGGTGATGATCAACCTTGATGAAATTAAGTGAATGTCCTTCAATTGGGGAATGGCTTAACAAACTTGTGGTATATGTATGTCATGGAACACTATTGTTCTATTAGAACCAGGAGGGATGGGAATTCAGGGAAGCCTGGAGGGATTTGCATGAACTGATGCTGAGCAAGATGAGAAGAACCAGAAAAACATTGAACATCCTAACAGCAACATGAGGGTGAAGATCAACCCTGATGGACTTGCTCATTCCTTCAGTGCAACAACCAGGGATAATTTGGGGCTATCTGCAATGGAGAATACTATCTGTATCCAGAGAGAAATTATAGACTTTGAACAAAGACCAAAGACTATTACCATCAAATTAGGGGGAAAAAAACCCCATCATATTATTATATAATTTTACTACCTCATACTTTTATTTTTATTCCTTTAAGGATGTGATTTCTCTGTCATCACATTCAACTGAGATCAATGTATAACATGGAACTAATATAAAGACTAATAGAATGCCTTCTGCAGTGGGGGGAGGGAAGCAAGAATGGGGGAAAAAAATTGTAAAATTCAAAATAAATAAAATCTTTCCAAAAAAAAATCCAACTATGTACTGGTGGGAAGGGGACATAAAATATTCAATTATAGGGGGAAAAACTACACCAATTATATTCAAGGCTTTATGTTAATTTGGTGGGGGGTGGCTCAAAACTAAAATGGAAATAATTCCTACTCTCAAAAGAAAATAAAAAGTAAACAATTGAAAAAGACAAAAAAAAATTAATAGCTTAAAAGAAATGGTAGTAAACCTTATCCAAGAACTGAATTACTTGAAAAACAGTATATTAGAGATCATTTCTGAGGGAAAGTGACAGTAATAAAGGGAACTGGAAAATGTTTCTTAGCGTAAGTTGAAATTTCATCCAAGACTTGAAGGAAAACAGGAAAGCTAATAGGCAGGGAAGAGAACAGAGAGACTTCTCGGGACATGGGGATAGCCAGTGAACAGAAAAATTAAGAAGTAGATATATTTCATTAATTAGAAAAGCTCATATGATGAATTATTTTACTTTCCAGAGTGAAAGAAGAAAAAAATGGCAAGGCAATTCAGAATCTTAATGTTCTCAAGGTCATTAAAAAATTAAAATAAAAAAAGTACATTGCCATACTCCTGCTCCATTTTAATGTTCTTAAAAGAAGGAAATGAGAGGAAAATGGAATTTACATGAGAAGAAAGAAGAATGGGAGGGAACTTATATCAACTATAATAGGGCATGATATCAAGAACATACATACAAGAAAAGATGGTGGAGAAGAAGCATCCCATGAATCTGTTTCACCTGAACTGGACAAAGTACCTTCAACCCTAAAACAGACAAGACACACACAAATCACATCCACACACAAAAACACACACACACACACACACAGCCTTGATGACTACTGGAAAACTACATTAAACGAAACAGGGGAAAAGATAGAGACAGAAGGGAGAGTTGTACAGAAGAAACAATGATATACATTACAAATTCCCAAGAAGAAAAGAAAAGAGTAAATAGTATATTAAAAGAAAAGGAAAAGGGGCAGCTAGGTGGCACAGTGGATAGAGCACCAGCCCTGGAGTCAGGAGTATCTGAGTTCAAATCTGGCCTTAGACACTTAATAATTACCTAGCTGTATGGCCCTGGGCAAGCCACTTAACCCCATTTGCCTTGCAAAAAAAAAAACCTAAAAAAAATTTTAAAAAAAGAAAAGAATAAAAATGTGATCATAGAATGGGACATGGCTAGATCTATGGAAAGGGAAGCAGTTTATGACCAAGGAAGAGATG
This sequence comes from Macrotis lagotis, assembly GCF_037893015.1. Classification (NCBI taxonomy): domain Eukaryota; kingdom Metazoa; phylum Chordata; class Mammalia; order Peramelemorphia; family Peramelidae; genus Macrotis; species Macrotis lagotis. Next base: position 51,093,843 of record NC_133658.1, read on the forward strand.
GAGAAAATCATTAAAAACAAACTAGATAATTTTGATTCCATTAAATTAAAAAGTTCTTGCACAGACAAAACCACTGTAACCAAGATCAAAAGAAATGTAGTAAATTGTGAAACAATTTTTATAACTAGTATTTCTGACAAAGGACTCATTTCTAAAATATACAGAGAACTGAATCAAATTTTGAATTAAAAAAAAAAGCCATTCCCCATTGACAAAATGGTCAAAGGATATGCAAAGGAAATTTACAGATAAAGAAATCAAAGTGATCCATAGTCATATGAAAAATTGCTCTAAATCATTACTTACTAGAGAAATATAAATTAAAGCTTCTCTGAGGTACCACCTCACACCTCTCAGACTGGCCAATATGACCAGAAAGGACAATGATCAATGCTGGAAGGGATGTGGGAAATCTGGGACACTAATGCATTGTTGGTGGAGCTGTGAACTCAACCAACTTTTCTGGAGAGAAATTTGGAATTCTGCCCAAAGGGCAATAAAAATGTGCATACCCTTTGATCCAGCAATATCACTACTGGGTCTATACCCTGAAGAGATGATGAAAAAGGGTAAAAACATCACTTGTACAAAAATATTCATAGCAGCCCTGCTTGTGGTGGCAAAAAATTGGAAATCAAGTAAATGTCCTTCAATTGTGGAATGGCTTAACCAACTGTGGTATGTATGTGTATGTATGTATATATATATATATATATATGTCATGAAACACTATTGTTCTATTAGAAACCAGGAGGGACTGGAATTCAGGGAAGCCTGGAAGGATTTGCATGAACTGATGCTGAGTGAGAGGAGCAGAACCAGAAAAACATTGCATACCCTAATAGCAACATGGGAATGATGATCAACCTTAATGGACTTGCTCATTCCATCAGTGCAACAATAAGGGACAATTTGGGGCTATTTGCAATGGAGAATATCATCTGTATCCAGAGAAAGAATTGTGGAGTTTGAACAAAGACCAAAGACTATTAACAGAGGCGGCTAGGTGGCTTAGTGGATAAAGCAACCGCCTTGGAGTCAGGAGTACCTGGGTTCAAATCTGGGCTCAGACACTTAATAATTACCTAGCTGTGTAGCCTTGGGCAAGCCACTTAACCCTGTTTGCCTTGCAAAAACCTAAAAAAAAACCCACTATTACCTTCAATTTAGGAAAAAATATATTATATTATATGATTTTGTTATCTTTTATACTTTATTTTTCTATGATTTCTCTCTCATCACATTCAACTGAGATCAATATATACCATGAAAAAAATAAACAAAAAAAAAAAGAGAATGGGACAAGGAGAAAATGGGTAATTGCAAAAACAAACTAATTATAGATGTCTAGTGTTAAGCTAACTTTATATTTCACTGCCTTCTTTGAAAACAGAAGGATAGGGGCAGCTAGGTGGTATAGTGGATAAAGCACTGGCCTTGGAGTCAGGAGTACCTGGGTTCAAATCTGACCTCAGACACTTAATAATTATCTAGCTGTGTGGCCTTGGGCAAGCCACTTAACCCCACTGCCGGGAAAAAAATCTAAAAAAAAAGCACAAGGTAAAATAAATATCAATACTTAACATATTCAAACAAAAACATGGCATCTAAATATTTAAAGAACAAGTTCCCTAAATTTCAAGGAAAAACAGATGGTAATATCTTAATAATGGAATTGTTTTAGAACTAGAAAAATTTAGCAAAAAATTATAAGTTAAGGACCCTTGGGTAAAACTTTAGAAAAGTTATAACAGATCTTTGAAGATTATTCAATGGAAACTAAAAGAAATTTAAATATTTTTCAGCAGTTTATAGTATCCAGATAGCACAGTGGATAGAGTACCAGCCTTGGAGTCAGGAGGATGGGAGTTTGAATCCAATCTCAGATATTTACTAGCTATATGACCTTGGGCAAAATCTAACTGTCTTGTATCCAGGGCCATCTCCAGTCGTCCTCATTCCTATTTTGGCCACTGGACTCAGATGGTTCTGGAGAAAGTGAAGCTGGTGACTTAGCACAGCACCCCCTCACTCCAATCTATTTCATGGTATCACCTCCCTAAAGTCATGGTCTTCTTTAAGAATGAAGGACAACAGGGGCAGCTAGGTGGTGAAGTGGATAGAGCACCGGCCCTGGAGTCAGGAGTACCTGAGTTCAAATACGGCCTCAGACACTTAATAATTATCTAGCTGTTTGCCCCATTTGCTTTACAAAAGCTTAAAAAAAAAAAAGAATAAAGGACAACCATTATTATTATACGGAGTCAAAAAATGATAATTATGTTAGGACACAGACACATCTCAATTACAAAAGAGCAAAAAATCAAGTGCATATTTTTCTGATCATAATGCAGTAAATTATATTTAATAAATAAGTTCTGAAGAAAAGATTAAAATTCCTTCTAAACTAACTTAATCCTAAAGAACTGGTTATTAACAACAACATTATGTCTATTAACAACAAGATTGTGAAATGCATCAACTATGATAGACATACTCCTTCAACAATTCAGTAATGAAATAGAAAATGACATTCACATCTAGGAAAAACATTATGGAGTCAAAATGAAGAGCAGAACATACTAGGTTCTCATTTTAAAAATTTCTTTTATGTTTTTCCTTTCTTTCTCATGGTTTTTTCCTCCTTAGTTCTAACTCCCCTTTCACAACATGACTAAACATTGAAGTATATTAAACACAATTGTACATGTACAACTTTTATCAGATTATTCAGTCATGGGAGGAGATGCGGAAAGAAGGGTAGTAGAAAAATGTGGAACTCATAAACTTGCAAATGAATAAACACTGAAAACTACCCTTTCATATAATTGGAAAAAAATTAAATTAAAGTTAGAAGAAAAATAGAATCGGTGGGTCAAATAACAAATCAAAGAAATAGAAATTTCATCAACAAAAATAACAATGAGACAACACACCAAAATTTATTAACTGCAACTAATGCAGTCCTTATGGGAAAATGCAGTCCTCTAAATTACTTAATGAACAAAAAAAAAGAAAGATCAATGAATTAAGCATACAATTAAAAGAACTTAAAAAGTATAAGTCACAAAAACACAAATTAAATATTAAAGGACAAATTCTGAAAGCCAAAAAAGTTTAACAAAACTAAGAAAAAAATTCTTGAACTTTTAAAAAGAATTCACGACTGAAAATGCACTAATACTTAAACCAGGAATACAGAGCTGGTTCAATATAAGGAAAATAATAAGTATAATAGATACATTCTTATTGTTAAATAGTTATAAGATAGAAATATTATATTTAAAAACAAATAATTTTAAAAGACATGATTATGATAGACTCTGAAAAAAGCTTTTGACAAAGCCAAGCAACCCATTTTTGTTAAAAACACCTAGGAATAAATGGAGCTTTCCTTATAAGAAGTGTTGATCTAAAACTAAAAGTAAACAATACATATAATATTATTGAGAAAGGTTAAAGTTATCCAATTTTATTTAATTTAGTGTTAGAAATACTACCTATGGGGCGGCTAGGTGGTGTAGTGGATAAAGCACCGGCCCTGGAGTCAGGAGTACCTGAGTTCAAATCAGATCTTAGACACTTAATAATTTCCTAGCTGTGTGGCCTTAGGCAAGCCACTTAACCCCATTTGCCTTGCAAAAAACCTAAAAAAAAAAAAATACTACCTATAGCAATAAGACAAAAAAGGAATTAGAAAAATACGCATGGGCAAAGAAGAAATAAAACTATTGCTTCTTCTACATGACTTGGTCCACTTAAACAAGAGAGTCCATTAAAAATTAATTAAAATAACTTCAGCAAGGTTACAGGATATAAACAGATCCTTATAACTCATCAGCATTTCTGCATTGTATCAATAAAACCCAGCAGGAAAGAGATGGAAGAGATATTTCATCCAATATAATTCAAGATTTTAAAAAAATATTGCAAAGTCTATCTAGCAAGACAAACATAAAATTATATGAATATAATTACAAAGCACTCTATAAATACAGATCTCTATAATCAGAGAAATATTAATTGTTCATGCATAGGCAAAGACAATGTAAAATGACAATCAATACTACTTAAATTTAGTATTCAGTTACTAAGGGATTACTTTAGAGGTAGAAAAAGTAATAACAATTTTAACTACGATTCAAAAGGTAATGAATATCAAGTAAATGAATGATAAATGGTCGAAAGGAAGAAGACTACTAGGTTTCAAACAATATTACAAAGCAGTAAATATCAACATTATTTTGCAATGATCAAAAGTGAAGCTTATCAGAGTAACATATTATGGAAACAAGATATAGAGAAAAAAATATATATAGTAGAATAGTGTTCAATAAACCCAAAGACCCAGGGAAATATTCACTATCTGACAAAAACTTCTAGAAGTCAGAGGAGGTAGCTAGGTGGCGCAGTGGGGGGGGGGCAGCTAGGTGGCGCAATGGATAGAGCACCGGCCCTGGAGTCAGAAGTACCTGAGTTCAAATCCGGCCTCAGACACTTAATAATTAATAATTACCTAGCTGTGTGGCCTTGGGCAAGCCACTTAACCCCATTGCCTTGCAAAAACTAAAAAAAAAAAAAAAAAAAGACAAATTAGATATATAACAGACTCTAGCACCATAGAGCAAGATAAGTTGACATATAATTTGAATATTAAAGGGTACACAATAAACAAATAAGAAAGAAAGGAAATATCTTAAGCAACCTAACTATCTTGAGAATAGGAGATTTAGTTAATAACCAAAAAAGGATGAAGTAAATAAAATGGACAATTGTGATTGTCTATAATTGATAAAGTTGTACAAACAAAACCAATGCAACTTGAAATAGTAGAAATTATCTGGAGAAAAAAAATCTTTGTAGCACGTTTTTATGATAAAGGTCTTCTATACAAGATATTTAAGGTGATTAAAATTGATAAGAACAAGAGCCCCCAACAGATAAACAAATGGTTAAAATGATTTATAAACAAATGGTTAAAACAAATGATTATAAACAGGTAAAAGAAATTCAAGCAATCATATTTTTAAATGGTCCAAATCATTAATAATTGGAGAAATGCAAATTAAAAGAATATTAGCAATGATGACAAAAAAGAAAAATGAGTGTGGAGAGGATGTTCTATTGATGGACAGCAAAACTGATGGACACCTAAAATTTATTAAATTGTCTGTAACCTTTAACTCAATGATATTACAAGGTCTATATCCTGAAGAGATCAAAGAAAGAGAAGGACATAAATGCACAAAAATACTTAAAAGCAAAAATAGTAAGAAATGACACAGAGACAGTTTCAGAGAAACTTAGAGTAATTTCTTGTTTGAAATGATGCAGAGTAAAATGAATTAGGGTGAAACTGGGAGGGAGGCAAGAGTAGAAGGGGAGAGAGAGACAGAGGGAGGAGGAGGAGGAGAAGGAAAAGAAGAAAAAGGAGGAAAGTAAATCACTGAAGCATTTCTAAAATGCTAAAACAAAACGTCAGAAAAACTCATAAACAGGACAGTTTTGAAAATTACATGTTGAATTTATTATCCCATTTGTAAAACAAAAAGCAAACAGTATATCCACTCTACAGGACTACATATTCTATGTATACTGAAATGTCCATTTTACTGTATGTCTGTTAAATTCAGAATAGAAATTCAGAATCTTAAAAAAAGCAATCATGGGATTTTCTAGCTGACAATAGTGACTTAGAAATCAAATGTAAAACCTGGAATTTTCAACTCTGCTCCAGGAAAGTACAACTCACAAAATCAAATTACATAGAAAAGCCAATTAGCTGAAGCACCTGTAACTACTGCCAAAACCACCAAAGTCAGAGAGATAATAAAGAAAAATATTTAGTCAAACTATTCTAGACCACATACAAAAAGCTCCTGAAACTTTTGTTTCCTTTTAATTTTTTTCAATTATATTTAAAGACAGTTTTCAACATTCATTTTTGTAAAGTTTTCTCCCTCCCACATTTCCCTTTCCCCACCTTAGGATAGCAAGTAAGCTGATAAGAGGTTTTACATGTACAATCATGTTATACATATTTCCATATTAGTCATTTGGTGAAAAAAAGAATCAGAATAAAAGGGGAAAAACCATGAGAAGGAAAAAGCAAAACAAAATTTAAAAGGCTGAAAATAGTATGCTTTGATCTGCATTCAGATTCCATAGTTCTTTCTTTGGATGAGGATAGCATTTTCCATATTGAGTCTTAGAATGCTCTTTTATTGCTGTATTTCTGAGAGTAGATCATTAGTTGATCACTGAACAATGTTGCTACTAAGGTATATAATGTTATATAATATATATATAATGTATATAATATCCTGGTTCTGCTCAGGAAATATTTTTCTCTTCTTTTTTTTAAATGTTATTATGCCTTAGTTTTCCAATTACATGCAAAGATAGTTTTCAACTTTCATCTTTTTATAAGCTTTTGAGTTCAAAATTTTACTCCTTCCTTCTCTTCCCTATCCCTTCCCCATGACACAAGTAATCTGATCTAGGTTGTACATGAACAATCATGTTCAACATATTTCCAGGTAAATATTTTTCTAATAGTAAGTAGTTAAAGCTTCTGACAAAGAAAAGGTTAGGCCCCTGCCACTTCCACCACATGCCTCCAGAGAAATGCCCCTGTTCCTCCCCTGCCCCAGTTTGGGAGTCCTCTTTACCATGAGAATGGAAACTCATCAAGAACAGAACTTGCTTGTCTAAGTATCCCCAGTGCTTAGCACAGATTAAGTTCTTAATAAATGTCTCATTTAGTGTGTATCTGAAGAGCTTCTCAAACTGAATGTGAAGTGTTACTTAAGAATACAAGCCTCAGCAAGCTGTGTTTGGTCTAGATACAGCTTAGATCTAAGTACAAGAAGCAGTGGGAAGATGTTTCTACAGTTTAAATCCATGATGGAGGCAATATATTAAATTAACCAATGAAACCAGCCCTGCTTTTGTTTCTCTTGTTGTAGCCAAGTCCTAAAGACTTTCATTAGGTTTAGTATGAAATATTTTAATCAAATAGATATTAACTACTTATTAACTAACTAATCCCATCTACAGCCCACTCTTGGGAGTCAACAGAAGTGACTCCATGTGATAAGGGGAACACAGAGAGAAGCTGGTGAGGACAATATCAGTTCCAAGGAAGAATTTCTGAGTTTGGGAAATAGCTCCAGATATAAGCTTAAACAATGACTTCTTCCAATAGCACTATATGTATCATCTATGGTCCTTGAGATCCAAAATAGTTCTGATCTTCATTGGAGGCTTTTCTTTTTGGCAGAACAGAACCATCTACACAAAACAGATTCAAATGTCTGAGCTTCATGAACACGGACTATTCCCAAAAAGACATATTGACTCAAATACTATCACATAGGTGTATAAAAACTGGCTTTCTCTTTGACCTGGAGACCTCAAAAACAGATGGATTAGAGGAGTGCTATTTGACATGACCATTCTAAAAATGTACCAAGTTGGAGGAAAAGTCAAAGGTATTTTTCTGAGGTTCTCTTGCAACTGCAGAATGTCAATAAAGCTTGACTTTTGCTATATAATAGGATTAAACATACAATATATATGTATATATATATATATATATGTATGTATATATATATATATATATATATATATAAACAATTCCTGACTTGAAGATGCATGGAGAGGCTGGGGTGGCAGGCAGATTGAAAGGAATAGGGTTAGAGAGAAAAGGCAAAATGACTTGACACAGAAAAGAAAATAGAAAGTAATTTGAAGAAGGAGAGGGCAATAACCATTAGAAAGTGGGTCAAGGAAGGTTTCACAAAAGGGGTGGCAGCTGAAATGAGTCTTGAAGGAAATCCATCCTACTGGTTTTTTTTGCAAGGCAATGGGGTTAAGTGGCTTGCCCAAGCCCACACAGCTAGGTCATTATTGTCTGAGGCCGGATTTGAACCCAGGCACTCCTGACTCCAAGGCCAGTGCAGTATCCACTGAGCCACTTAACCACCCCTATCCCACTGTTTTTTAGTGGTCCAAAAGGACAGTACCTTTACCTGTTCTTTTCTCTCCATTACTTCAGCCCTCTTGGAGTAGCTCCCAGGTGAAGGCAGCAGTAATCATCAGATCAATGCTGACAGTCGGGCACTTATAGTTAAATCATCCTCATTCATTCCTCCCCGTCATTCCACTTACTGGGAAAAAGAAGGAGACAGACTCCAAATGTGGGAGGTCACCTTAGGTATGTATAGAATCGAAAATATTATTATTATATTTAATATATAAACTTGTGTGTATGTGTCCATCGAGGAAACTAATGAGGTCTGAAAAATAGATAAATGAAGCAGCTTACACAAAGGATGGGGTCAGAAATGAAACTACTTTTTTAATATTAAAAAAGAAACGAAATAAATTTTATAAACAAAGGTCACAAAAATGTGGTATTCCATAAATCAGATTTATATAAAGTTGGAAAAGACTTAATGGATTGAAATGCCAATCAAAATCCTAACACACAGAACTATGACATCTCCTGAATCCCACTCTCTGTAAGGCTGGCTTTGGCACATTACTGGTATTTCTAACTAAAGAAAAGTCAAGGGGCGGCTACATCACCGGCTTTGGAGTCAGGAGTACCTGGGTTCAAATCCGGCCTCAGACATTTAATAATAATTGCCTAGCTGTGTGGCCTTGGGCAAGTCATTTAACCCCATTTGCCTTGCAAAAACCTAAAAAAAAAGTCAAGTGATTTCTGAACACCACTATTTCAGAATCTCAGACCTACCTTCATCATCTTCTGATACTTTTTCTTTGGATTTTTCTTTCTCCTTATTCTTTTGCTTCATTCTGGAGGTGCTAAAATAAGAAGTGCCACCTACAAGAAATAAATGCAGCATTTAGTGACAAGGTATGAAACTAGAGGAGAAAAGTTCACTACATGATGAAATGAAGCAAGGCAGAATATTTGAAAATTTTTACTCATTTGTTGGATAAATGAATGAATGTGATTCATGAAATATACAGTGAATGATTTAAACAACTACAGTATGATGGATGCAACCCCTCTCAGCAGTTCAGAGGACAATCCTAGGAGACCAGCTATCCACAATGTTAACCCCATCCAGGGGAAGAAAAACAAAACAAAAAAAAAAATCTTACAGAATCTGAATAAACACTACATTCACTTTTTGAAAAATTTCTCTTACGTATTTCTTCTTCTCAAGGCTTAATTTTTTCCTTTAATCTTAATTCCTCATATTGAAAATATATACTCTTTTAAACATGTTAAACATGAACAATATTCACTTGACTGTCCTCAGAAGAGGGGAGGGGGAGTGGGAAGAGAGGATGGAAGGAAATTATGTAACTTAAAAATATGCACGTGCACGTGGATGAAGGCTGAAAAACTTTCATGACATGTAACTGCAAAAATAAAATATCAATTGGAAAAATTAAAAAATGAAACAACTAAGGTAGAGCAATTCATATTCAGTGATTATGGAAATATACTGGGAAAATGTCATAGGAGACAATTAAAGCTCTTTAAACAGATCATTAATGTGGAAAAAAAATCTTATTTTTATCCAGATCTGCTAAAAGGTGGAAAGTCACTCCACCAAAAAAATAATGAAACTTACTCGTAATCTCCAGGCCTCAAGATTTGTGAGAGAGGTTAACAGACTCACACTGTATATGTAACTAATAGGTTTCCAAGGAAGGACTTTACCTCAGGTCTTTATGACTGTAAAGTTGCTTCTCTATCCACCCTGACATTCAATATCTTAGGAATTTACAAACAAATAGCTTCCCTGAATGAGGAAGTATCAACAACTTTTGTTACTACCTCTAGGACATACCAGAAAAACAGCACCTTCTACACAAAAGATCTCAGACTGTCCAAGGTCTTTGGATAGGAGATTAACCTTTAGCAAAATTTATTTTTATAAACACATACTGAACTTTAATGTTCCTTACAAGAACTCTAATACACCTACAAATGAATCTTGTTAGAGAGTCACTGTCATGTACTAAAAGAATTATTTTGAAGCCATGAAGCTATATGCCACCTTCCTCTGTTTCTCACACGTCAGAGCATTTTAAAAGGAAAAACCACAAAGAATTCACATGTGCAAACTACTGACTCAAAACCAACTGGCACGCATAGACACTCTCCATTATCACATATGGATAGCAGGCTGCTTGCTGGTAATTAGGATTCTACATTTTTCAATCTTTTTCTGCTTCTCCAAATAAAAACAAGCTGAACAAGAGGCATACTGTATCTATGCTAAAAGTTCTTTTAACCAAGGACTAAAAGAAAGCATTATATAGGAGGTCAGCCAAGTAGTAGAGTGACTCACAAAAGGGCAATACCTCTCTATTTTAAGAGCTAAATTCTTTGTAGTTTATTTTCAGTTCCATTCTGAATTTGAAACATTCACAGCAACACTGCAGATCTGCAACAGAGCTGCTTCCTTCAACAGCTGACAGGAGGCCAAAGACAACAAGGAAAAACAGATTCATACAGTTTGGGGAACAATCTTTTTTATTCTTGTTTATATATCTGAAGGTTTATTTTTGTTAAGTTTACAAATAAAAAGTTTTAAAATTCAAATTTATTTATTTTTCAAGTAGTACAATGTTACTTCTTGCTACATGAGAAATATTACATAAAAATCAAAACAATTCCATATCAAGCTAAAAAGTATCATTCAGACCTCATACTACCTTTCCTTAAATCATTTAGCATATTCTAATAACTTATGAATTTCACTGATGGAAGAAATTCAACAAATATTTCTTAAGTACCAACTGTGGGCTCAGTCCTTTGCTGAGCACTAGGGATAGAAAGAATAGAACAATCCAAGAGCAGAGATAAAAATTCTTTTTTGATAGCCAAATAACTAGGGAAAGGACAGAAGAAAAGGAAAGAAATAAGTGTAAGCACTTACTAAAGTGTAAGGACTTACTAAATGTGTTTTAGGAACTTTAAAGATATTATCTCACTTGAGTCTCACTACAATTCTGGGAGACAGGTATAACCCCCCCATTTTACAGTTGAGAAACTGAGGTAGAGAGGTTAAACGACTTGCCTAGGACCATATTGCAAGTTAGTGTCTGAAACTGTATTTTCATTCAGGTCTTCCTGACTCCAGGCCCAGAGCTCTCCCCACTGCACTACAGAGCTGCCTTTAAGAAACAGGCTTGTGATTTCAAAGGCATAAGCAATAACCAGGACAGGAATCTGCTCAATGGAAGTTGACCTTTGCTGAGGGTCACATAGCCAACACGTGTCAAAGGACAGACTTGAACCCAAGTCTTTCTAACTTGGAGGCCAACTCTATATCCATTATGTTACAAGATCTTTTATCACCCAATGAAGAAATGGTTAAACTTTTTTTTGCCAATACCAAAGTGGTCTCATTATTAGCTATTCCTAATTTAGAATAGTGGCTTTTAGAGCTGAAAGAGTTGTTAAAGCCTTTCACTTTCTAGCTGTGGAAACTGAGACTCAAGGTCAAATGACTTACACAAGGTCATAGAACTATTTAGGGGAAAAGTTAGGGCAGTTAGGCCTTGCTTTTTCTCTCTCATGCTCATCCTGAAAGGTAAACACTGCACAGGTCTGAAAGGACTAGAGAGTCAAGAAAATCTGGGTTTGCAATGGATACTTAAACTGGCTGTGTGACTTTGATGAGAATGAAGCTCACAAAGCTTCAGTCTAACAGCTCCCTCACAAAGTTATTACAAGACTCAACAGAGAGCCTATGGAAAGGATTCTGTAAATTTTAAAAGCACTAAATGTCATCTATTATTGGTGTTTTTCCTATTACTAAGATGGCAGCTGCATTTCAAAAGGTCCACACCTGAAGTTCACACAAAAAGTTTCATACCTAAAAGTTTCCAGAGTCTGACTGGATTCTGAATTAGATGTTGTTTCAATAACAATCCTCTGATTCCTTGAAAGGTAGGGGACAATGTCCTCAAAAGTAAACTCTGAAAGAAAAAAAAAATCAGGGATCAAAGTAATATAGTGTTGTGATTGTTGTCCAGTCATTCAATCATATTCCACTCTATACAATTCCATTTAGGGTTTTCTTGGCAAAAATACTAGAGTAGTTTGCCATTTCCTTTTGCAGCTCATTTTATAGTTGATTGAAGAAACTGAGGCAAGAAGGTAGAAGGTGTCTCACAACTAGGAAGTATCTGAGATTGGATTTGAACTTGGGAAGATAAGTCTTTCTAATTCTAGGCTCAATCCTCTATTTATTTTACATCACTGAGTTTACAGCTGTGTCACAAAAATATTACCCTATATTCATTCATTTGTTCTATTGTTAGCAGTATCTATCAAATTAAATGCAAACTGATACTCTTTAATGCTTATCGCTTCCCCTGGGAAAAGATCAAGAACATAAAACTGGCTGGTGGAGGTGACAAGCTTGTTTAGAGCAGTGGCACCACTTAGCTAAATCATAAATAAGAAATAATTACAGTTACATAATCCTTTAAATTTACAAAGCACTTTAAATAGCATCTGATGCTATGAGCTGGGTAGGCAGGCAAAAATCATTACTTCCATTTTACAGATGAAGAAACAGAAGCAAACAGGATGAAGTGACTTGTCCAGACTCACTTGACTAGCAAGTATCTGAGGTCACATCTCAACTCTTCCTGAGGCTTGGCACTTCAATATCTAGGCAGCACCAGCTGCCCCTGTTTCCTCCTACCACCTAATAACTCCTTTTTCTTGCCTACAGAAAGTTTACCTATTTTATAAGAGTGATAGATCAAATGATTTGAGGTCAGCAACAGAAAACGCAAAAGAAAAAAAAACTTGGGTGGCTAGGTGGAGCAGGAGTACCTGAATTCACATCAGGTCTCAGACACTTAATAATTACCTAGCTGTGTGGCCTTAGGCAAACTTTAACCCCATTGCCTTGCAAAAACAGAAGGAAAAAAAAAACACCCCTCTAAAAAAGAAAAAACACAGAGATGAGTCATATGTGAAACTAAGCAGCATAAGAGTGATTTGAACAAGTCTGGAAAAAATCCTAATATCTATATACACAGAATCAATCAATGACCATGTATTTAGTGCCAACTCCATGCTCAACATCATATTAGGAATCAGAGATAAAAAATGAAACCATCTCTCTCCTTGAAAATTCTATTGAGGGTGACAGACAAATACAAATACACACAAACACACACATAACACATATAAAACTTTTGGCAATCTTAAAGAGCTCTCTATATATGTATATACACAATACACAGAGACACAAATTTACACAAGTATGTAAATATACATAAATATACATATATACATATAAAACACATGTGTGAATGAATAAAAAATAAAATTTAAAGGTTTCTGCTCAAATACAATTAATGTATCTAAGATAAGAAAGGAAGCTACTGAGCTAAAAAAAATCGTCAAATTTTTTGAACAAGCATTTGGTAACTTACAGAAATGTTCAGAACAAAAATAAGACCAAAAGCAATTATTATTCCATTGATAAGTATTCAAATGATATGAGAGGTTTCAAAGGAAAAATTTGAAATTTTTAATGTGATAAAGAATGTTTTCAATCACTAGTAACAGAAATGCCAATCAAAACAATCCTGAGGTTTCATTCCACATACTGCAAGTTAACAAAGATGTTAAAAAAGGGAATTTAAGTTATAAAATAGGCATTCTACTACGTAGTTGAGTACAATGAATTAGAACAATCATGTTGGAGCAATTTGTAACTAAGATAAAAAGGAAGCTGTTGAGAAAAAAAAATTATAGTCAACAATGATTGAACAAGCATTGGGTAACTAACAGAAATGTTAGATTTTTTTTCTCAGTTAGCAGCTTCTTTTCCATGTCCACTTACCATAGATTCCACAACTAAGTGTTTATCCCAAGGAGGTCACTGACAAAAAGGGAGGGAAGGAGTCCATATGCACCATATTTATCGAAGCCCCCTTTTTTAGGTGTTTTTTTTTGCAAGGCAAATGCCCAGCTAGGTAATTAAGTGTCTGAGGCCAGATTTGAACCCAGGTACTCCTGACTCCAGGGCCGGTGCTCTATCCAATGCACCACCTAGCTGCCCCTATTGCAGCATATTTTTATGGTAGCAAAGAACTGGAAACAAAAGTAGGTATCATTCAAAGTGAATGTCTAAACAAACCATGGTACATGAATATAATGGAACATTACTATGCTGTAAGAAGCAATGAAAGAGGCAGCCAGATAGTCCCATGGATAGAAATCTGAGTTTGGAGTCAGGAAGACCAGAGTTCAAGCCTGCTTTCAGACACTTACTAGTTATGTGATCCTAGGCAAATCAGTGGAGAAGAAAATGGCAAACTAATACAGTATTTTTGCCAAAACAACAACAACAACAAAAAACCCATGAACAATATGATTTACAGGGTTATGAAGAGTAGGACACAACTAAACAAGAAGAAAAAAATAAACGTGATAAATAAAGATGAAAAGACCTACAAGAACTAAAAGAAAAGTAAGTAGTCAAGAAAATAAGGGCAATAACTACAACAATGTCAATACCAACCACCACAATGATGCAAAATTACCAAAACAAGGCTGTTCCTATAGTAAATATAGAAAAAAACCTTTCCCTTCTCTTTTGCTGAGAAGGGGAGAGTTCTATAGACAGGTGTGGAATATTCCAAGTACTGTCAAGTTTGGGATTTTTTAAATATACAGATTAGTTTTACTCAAAAAAAAAATGTATTGATCAATTTTGCTAAATTTTTTCTTCGTGAAAAAAAATCTTGGGGTGGCTAGGTGGTGCAGTGGATAGAGCACCGGCCCTGGAGTCAGGAGTACCTGGGTTCAAATCCGGTCTCAGACACTTAATAATTACCTAACTGTGTGGCCTTGGGCAAGCCACCTAATCCCATTTGCCTTGCAAACCTAACAAAAAACAAACCCAAACAAACAAAAAAAAACTTTACTCCCAAAAAATCATTGTATATTGGATGGTTCCCTGGGAGGATAGGAATGGATATGTCAGAAAACAGGTAATGTAAAAACAAAACGTATTTTTAAACTATAAAGAAAAATATTCATTGGAGACCATTCAGAGAAGATGGTGAAGTAAGCAAGAAGATTCCAAGCTCTCCAGATTCCTTCCACAATAGTGCCTCAGGGGGAACATAGGTGTGACAAAAATAACTAGGGTTGAGGCAAAACAGTGATCTTCCTGGGACAAAAGAAGATCCCAGGATGCAGATGCAGATTCAGCTGGAGTGTAAACAACTGTAGGTTAGCTCCACTGAAATAGCAGTGAGTCTGGGGGCAGTGAGATAGCCTCAGCCACAGGAATTTTCATTTCTAGGACAGTGTGGAGAGTCAGAAGTCTGAGCACCAATTAATTACACAAGATTTAGCAATAGTTATGCACACCAAAAACCCCCACCAAAAACCACTGATCTTAGAACTATGTACAAAAATACACACACACACACAAACACACACACACACACGTATGTATATATAAATAAAAGACCTGGGGTTGAGGGCAAAAATACCAAACCCAGCAATGTCAAGTATAATCCTGAAAGTTAAAAAAAAAATATTCAATGAACTGAAAGAATTTCAGAATTTGTTGCAAAAAGACCAGCACATAATATAAATTTTAACATACTAGATCCAGGAGAAATAAAAAGAAAACATCAAAGACTAATATCAAGAGGCCTTGTTTACTTTTTAAAGTGTAAATATAAACCATCTATCTAAGATTATCATTAGCAATTGGGCAGTTCAAAAGAAAGATCGGGATAGAAATGAATATGATGGGATTCTCAAAAGGAAATTGGTAGAGGAAAAGGTTAAAAGTAATTATTTCTTATATATGAGCATTGACACAAAGGAATTGGAGGAGGGGATTGATAGTTCTGGAATCCTATTCACATTGGGAATGGGCTAAAGTGGGAACTATACATGCATACATTTATAATATACATAGAAGGGTATAAAAGTCTTCCAAATCCAGATACAAACAAGAGGGAAAGGGTAAGGGTGGGGAAGATAAGGAATTGGGGGGGAATAGGTTAAAGAACAGGGAGAAAGACAGTGGATAGAAGTAAAAAAAAAAAGAGTGAGGAAGGACAGGGATGGGGGGGAAGACTAGTGAGAAAAATAGGTAGAAGTAAATAAACAATAATTATAACCTAGAATGTGAATGAGATGAATTCACCCATAAAATGGAACCAGCATATTAAAAATTTATATTCAACACTATGTTGCTTTCAGGAAATGCTATAAAAACGCAAGCTATACCAAAAGATGAAATAAAGGTAAGAGTAGAATCTATTATGCAAAAAAAACAGGGATAGTAATCATGACCTCGGACTAAGTTAAAGATATAACAGATTTAATTAAAAGAGAGGAGGAAAAAGGGAAACTAATCAATATTGGTTTTAGATTATTTAAAATAACTACAGGATATAAGGATGGAATATTGCTGTGAAGTGGAAAATGAGTTGATGGATTTAGAAAACTATGGAAAGACATAAGAAGGAAGATGTATTACATATATGTGTTTGAATGCATATATATGTATGATTATAGAGTTCTATATATCTGTATGTGTGTTTATATATCTATATATGCATATATATATTTATATAAAAATATATGTGTTTAATTGTAGCCTGGGGGTGGGGTTAGAGGAAGAGAAATTAGCACAGCACAGAATAAGAGAAAACCTACAAGAAGTAAAGATAGACATCTTTGAACACAAGGTATAGTTATTATACAGGTTTTCTTGAAATGGAAATTCATTAGTTTATACTGAATCCTCTCACTTTCTGTTGTTTTTTCCCTTATTTTATATTTAAGTTAAAAAAATAAAAATAAACAAACAAAAAATTAAGTGCTCTGTGCCAAAAACTGTACCAAGGATTGAGAATACAAATACAAAGCTAGACAATTCCTCCCCAACCTAAAAGAAAAAAGGAGGAAAGTCTCTGAACTCCAATTAAGAGACAAACCTCAGGCACTTCCCAAAGGATAAATGGTCCAAGTATATAAACAAACAATTCTCAAAAGAACTGAAAACTAAAACCTTGTTGAAGACAGGGGCGTGAAGGCAGCATTTCCAGGAAACTCCTTCCCCAAAAAACTCCAAAATTGAAAATTTTTCACAACCACATGAAAGAATGCTCCAATCACTAATAATAAGATGGAAATTAAAAAAAAAACCTCAAAGGGTACACCTCACATCCTACAAACATAGAAGGGATTGTGGCAAGGAAGGCATACGATTATCATCTTGTTGGTGTAGCCAACAATCTGGAAACCAGATTGGAAAGCAGGGCAGCTATTCTAGAAAGTGAAAAAATGTCTAAATATTTTGACCCAAAGATTCCATTATGGAACTCTCATACCTTCCTTTAAGAGATTGTTAACAAGAACAAAGGTCCCCAATAAAAGAAAATGTTTATAACCATATTTGTGATAGCAAAAAATTGGAAACCAAGTTACTATCCATGACTGGGAATGTCTAAACAAGCTGTAACATATGAATATAATGGAATATTGTTGGACTGTAAGAACAGATGATGACTGCAAAGAAGCCCTGTTTATTGTAAGGTTGTTTTTCAGTCATGTTTAAATCTTCATGACCCCATTTGGGATTTTCTTGGCAAAGAAACTGGATGGTTTAACATTTACAGATGAGGAAACAGAGGTTAATTGTCTTGCTCAGGGACACACAACTAGTAAGTATGATCTGAACTCAAGTCCTCCTAACTCCAGGTCAGTGTCCTATCCAGTAGACCATTTACCTGCCCCCCCCCCCAAAGAAGCCTGTGGAAAAATCTATATGAACTGATACAGAAGCAAAACAAAGAAAACAATGTACACAGTGACTAAAGCAATGTAAATAGAACTAAGAAAAAAAATCAAATGAATATTACAAAATATAATTAAATAACAAGCATGACTTAAAAGAACTAAAAGACTCCCAAGCTTGCCTATGGTGAGCCAAGAAGTCCACCATTATTGTACATTGCACATCTTTTCAGACTTTTTCAATGTATTGATCAGATATGCTGATTTTTCCCTCTTTTTCATTCTATTTAAAAAAAACTGTTTTGTTTTGTTGAATGGATCTTTGGGTGGAAGGGAGGAAAGGATACTGGGGAAAATTACAGTTATTTAAAAAAAATTAAGGAAAAACTTTTTGAAAAAGAGACCAAACTTCAAAAAACAACTTACATTCTAAAGATGAAAAACAAATTAATAGGAGCCTGGGAAGGAAGGAAGTATTTCTTAAGCTCTTATTCTATGTTATGCATTGTGCTAAGCACTTTACAAATATTATCTCCTTTGATCCTCACTATGCCCTGGGAGGGGGGTGGATTTACTCCCATTTTACAGTTGAGAAACTGAGGCAGACAGAGGCTAAATGACTTGCCCAGGGCCACTGAGGAGGTCACACGTGAACTCAAATCTTTCAGAGCTTTTTGCAGGGATGCCAGGAAAGGGAGTTGTACTCACCCGGTTCAATGGCAAAAGCATTGGTGAAAGTAAGAGGCGGCTTAGGATAAGAAAAAAGTGGCAGATGAAAAACTTGCAAGGATCAATCCTGTACCTAAATAGGAATTCTCTACAACATCCTCAGTCATTATTCCAGCTTCCAAGCTAAGACCTCAGATGGCAGGATGTTCATTACCTTGGCGGACCATGAAAAGGCTCAAATGAACTCAAGGGCACAAAGCAGATTTGATGATTATTATTATATTATTGTTTCTGTTCCTTGAGACAACTTACAATTTACTTTTGGACCACTCTATGTATTCAGAGATTTCTTCCTTAAGAAGAGGCACAGGGGGTAGAGCACCGCCCTGGAGTCCGGAGGGCCTGAGTTCAAACCCGACCAAGGACACTCAATAACGACCTAGGCTCGGCCTTGGACAAGCCACTTCACTCCATCTGCCTCGCAGAAACTTAAAACGCAGGCTAGTCTTTCTTCCAAGCTGCATCCACTCTGTTTGTGCACTTGGGGGTCACAGCGCAAGTCTCCACTACGGGGAGGGATACAGGGATGCCGCTCCCCGCTGGGCTGGGGGGCCCCGGCGAGGCGCGAGCAGTGGGGGCGAGGTGGGGGAGGGGAGGGGGCTGCACTTTGTTCTCGAAGGCCGTGACGTCAGGGAGGCGATGCCCCGACAAGCACGTGATCCGGGGGACCCCGCGGCCCCCTCCTTGGCGCGTGCAGGCCCCCGCCGGTCCTCCCCACGCAGACTGTGGGGCTGGCGGCCACGGTGACCCGGTCGGGGGGCTCACCTGCCTGCACCCCTCCCCCACCGCCTAGGCGTGGGGGGAGGGGCGCGGCGCCTGCGGCTCCCTCCCCCGCGCTCCGCACGCGGCCCCCCCTCAGGATGCGCCCGGGGGCGGGGCGGGAGGGTCAGAGGTCGGGCCGGGGCGGGGCCCGCGCCGCCGCCGCCGCCCCTCCCCCGCGGGCGGGGCCGAGGCGCCAGGCCCAGGAAGTTACCTGCAGGACCGGGCCGCCGGGCGCGGCGGGGCCCCCCGGGCCGCGGGAGAGCTGCCTGCCCGCGGGCGCGGCGGCGGCGGCGGCCGGCGCGAGGCCCCGGCTGGACGCCGCGGCCTGGAGCCGCCATGGGCCCGGCCGGCGGCGGAGCGGGAGCAGCAGCAGCAGCGCCGCCGCCATGATCCTCGGAGCGCGGCGCCTGCGCACTGGGCGCCTCCGGGCCCGGCCGAGGCGCGCGCGGAGGGGCCGGGGCGACGCGTGCGAAGGCCCCGCGCAGCCGGGCGCCGGCAGTCCGTGCGCATGCGCCGCTCTCCCGCCCCTCCCCCAGCCCGCTCTCTTCAAGGTCGAGGTCGCGCCCCGCCGCCCCTCCCTCCTGCTCCCCCCGCCCCCGAACCCGGAGCGGCCCCTCGCGCGGCGCGGTCCCGCGGGGAAGTCGGGCGGAACCCGCGCGGGCCCCGGCAGCCCGGGGTGGGGGAGGGGAGGTCTGGCCAAGCGCCGCCTCCGCCCCCTCCCTGCGCAGAAGTGGGATTCCGTGCGAAGCAGATTTCCTTTCCCTTCACTGTACATGTTTGTTACAAGCTTGGGTGTTCCTTCCCTTTTTTCCCTAAATTTGGATGGAAAAAATAGGAGGAGGAAAAAATCAATGTGAGTAAAATTAAATTTTTTAAATTAAAGAATAAAGTTATATTTCTAGATTCAGTCAAATGGACTTTTCTTCTATTAAGAGGCAATCCCACCATGGAAAGCCTCAGAAATCCCAGTCCTGTTTTGAGTCTCGGGTTTCTCGGGTCAGACCCCTCCCCCCACTAGCACCAACCCAGGCTCTCTTTAGAGGAACCCCTCACCAAAACCGAAATGGTTGGAGGAAGAAGACCCCCAATCACAGAACTGTTGAATTGGAAGGGACCTCTGTGGCTGTCCAGCCCAATTTAGATCTAACAACGCTGACTTTAAAAATAAAAAAAGTGGCCAGGGGGCAGCTACGTGGCACAGTGGAGAGAGCCCGGATCCGGTCTCAAACACTTCATAATGACCTAGCTGTGTGGCCTTGGGCAAGCCACTTAACCCCATGGCCTTGCAAAAACTAAAAACAAAAAAGTGGTCATTCACCCTTTACTTAGACACCTGCTAAGAGCAGGAACTCATCACCTTTCTAGAGAGCTTGTTTAGATGTTGGAAGGCTCTACCAAACACTAAGCATAAGTATGCCCTTTGCAACTTTGTTCAAAAACAGAGAAGGAATTATAAATTAAAAAAATACTTAGAGCAGCACTTTCAGTGAACTAGAAACGACATAGGCAGATGTAGGCAGATGTCCCGAGGACCTGACTTAAAATCTGACTTCAAGATTCTAGCTGTGTGACCCTGGGCAAGTCTCTTATCCCTGTTTGCCCCAGCGCCTCGACTTTTCCTCATGAGTTAAAAATGAACTGGAGAAGGAAATCTTTGTATCCAGTGTCTTTCCCAAGATAACCCTAAATGGAGACATAAGGAGTTGGATGCAACTGAAATGACTCAACAATTAGGGAATGACTGAAGAAATCATGGCATATGAATCAATGGAATATTAAGAGATGACAAGATGAATGGAATCAAAGGACTGAGAAGACAGATGAATGGATACGATGACATGTTCAGTCAAGTCAACAGGGATCTATTAAGTACCATTTGTCATGCAATGTTCTAAGCACAGAGTTCATAAAGGAAGACAAAAATAGTCCCTACCCTCCAGGAACTTAAAATTAATGGAAAGGACATCCTAACCCTAACCATAAATGAGGTGGGGATAACATTCCACAGGGGAAATTGTAGGTGGACAGAGCAGGAAGGTTTCCAAGCCACTTTTAGTGAGGGGGTGTTGAAAGTTCCCAATCAAAGAAAGAAAGTTGCTTTGTTTTATGCATATAACTTAAGGATTTGCACTGGTGGTTTGCTATCTGGTAACCTGGATTTTTAAAACCACCCAGCCAGAGAGGGTCCAATGTTATGTCATATACCAATCATGAGCCACCATTTTAAGCATAATCTCCATGATGGGGAAGATGACAAGAGGAAATTTTGGGACTCAAATCAACCTTCTTCAGAACTAGAAACAGAATTATCAACCCGGGCCCTTGTTTTCAATATCCAGATCCTTTTAACCTAAGGAGACCTATTCTTGTCCAAGCTCCTTGCTTTTGCTGGGTCAATCATTTATACCATCTGGATAACCTAGATTTGGGATAGCCTCCTGAGCTGCCTAGCGCAGCATTGCAAATTTCCAAAACAGAACTCATCTTTTCCTGCAAATTTCTGAATTTCACTGTTAGTATCTAGGGTGCAGAGACTGTGCTTAGCCAGACCTCCACCTGCCTCTCTGGCATCCTGGACTGGATATCCCCTTAACTCTTCTCTTTCACCCCCTTCCCACCCCCCACCCCCATCTCCACTCAGGCTCACCACCTCATCATCCATCATCATTGTTATTCACTCTTACATATCTAATCCACCATCAGGTCTTGTCCTTTTTGCTTTTACCTTCCTATCATTTCTCAGATTCTTTTCTCTCCCATCACACTGCCTAGTTCTGCTATATCCCCTCCCTCTCTTCACACACCCTAGCCCAGTTCCACATCATCCCTTCTGTGGATTAGGACAATACTCTTCTGAATAGCCCCCTGCTTCAATTCTCTTCCTATTCTGTCCTCTACTCAAGAAAGAGATGTTTTCTGTCATTTAAAGCCCTTTGTAACCTGGCCTGACTTTCAGGTTTTTTGCATTGTACTCCCCTCCATCAATCTAAAATCCAACTACACTGACTTGGTATTCTCATTCTTTTGTTTCCTTGGATGGGCTGTCTCCCATGTCTAGAGGGTCTTCCCCTTTACCTTGACTTCCTAACACCCTTGATAGTCTTGCAGACTTAGCTCAAATCCTCCCTTCTGCTGAAGGCCTTTCCCAGCTGCTGCTGTCACCTTTCTGAGATGACCTTCTATTTATTCTGTATCTATCTCTTATGACCCCAATTACTTTCATGTTGTCTTCCCCATTAGAATGTGGACTTCTTGAGGGAAAGTTCTATTACTTTCTGTATATTATCAATACAACATAAAAATCTCTTACTACCTATTTGTCAACTGACTGATTGAGAGTAAGTACGTGAGTTTTTGACATCAATCTGTATGATCTTGGGCTTATCACTTCACTGAACATGGGTTTCTTCTGTGTAATGAAAGGACTGCCGTATAGTTCCTTTCAACTTTGAAATGCTGTGTTAGTGATTCTTATTTAATGGCCCAAAAGAGAGTTTTGGTTTATCATTTATCCTCTATAAGATAACCTTTCCAGAATAAAGCTTTTAATGTACTCAGTGGGATTGTAGATTTAGCCTGGAATGAATCTTAGATGTCAGCAAGCTGAACCCCACATTTTGTACCTGAAGAAACTGAGGTTTAGAGGATTTAAACTATTTCTCTAGGATCACACAACTAGTAAATGCTTGAGGCAGAATTCTAACACACTTTTAAAAAAATTTTTATTTATTTAAGGCAATGGGGTTGTGACTCACCCAAGGTCACACAGGTAATTAATTATTAGGTGTCTGAGGTCAGATTTCAACTCCTGGCTCTAGGGCAGGTGCTTTGTCTACTGTACCACCTAGCTGCCCCCCTCCTAACTCACTTCTTAATGCCTTCAAGTCAGTCTTACATTCATTTTGCCCCTTTGAAAGTTTCTGCCCGTCAGTCTTTTTTTACAATCCTTTATCCTGATAGTGGAAATTTGTCTTCCATTACAGAGGTAAGAATAAAGGGTCCTTTTTTCCCCCCCTTTAGAAGTTATCATGCATTTTGTCTGGTCCCCAACTATGTCAATTTGCCTCCCCTCAAAATGAGGAAGGGGTCCTCACTGGCAGTTTTGATCTGTTGGAATAAATATCTGCAGAGTTTGTCCAACTTAGGGACAAATATTACCAGAGGTTTTGGCCTTAAGGAAGAGCAAAACTGAATTAGACTAACCATCATATATTTATTGATAATTATCTAAGTCATGGACTTGATGAGTTTGCATGGGGAGGTGCAAGTGGGTTTAAATTCATAACTATAAGAAATAAGCTCTTTTAATATTCCTTAAAATTAAAGGATTTTAGATCTAAAAGTAACCTTTGTATTTATGTCTTATGAACCCTACAAATTAGGCAGTGGTTGGCAAGAGGAAAGGTGATTTGTTTCAGGATTACACAGGAAGAGTGAGAGATGAAAAATCAAGCTCTCTGTTGCCAAGGAGACAATTTTGGGTCTTAATCAGGTAGGCTCACTAATATTCTCTGTCTTGATAAGTTCTGGAAGGGGTAATATACATTTTTTTAACAAGTTTCCAAGCAATTAACTAAACAAAAATATGTTATCACAGTTGTGGGTTGAATATTCAATTTTAATTACAATTCTTACTTGCTCACAGATATATTTTTAAAAATTTCCATCCTGATTCTTATCAAGCCCAGGTCCCTGGAGCCCATATTAATTTTCATGGCTAATCTAGTAAGTGTGATATATTTAGCAAACGAGAAGGCTGGAACTGGAGTCAGGTGGATCTATATCCAAATCAGCTTCAGATACTTGAATGAACGAATGGATGAATGAAAAATATATTTATTAAGTGCTTCCTATTCACAAAGCATAGTGAATAAAAATAGAACAGTAAAACTGTCCCTGCTTTCAAGGAGTTCACCTTGAAATAGGAGAACACACATGGATGGTTTCATTTGTGAGTCAGAGGGGTAAACCCCATGGGGCAGCAACAAACAAGATGATCATACCTCCTGTTTAATGCCATTTCCATTGATGAAATGAAATCAGCTTCTGATATTGAGTCATTTGACAGCTTCGAAAACTTAAGACAGTAAGAACTTTCTTTTTTGGATCTTCAGGGGCTTGACTGTACCTGGGAAATAGATGCAAACTTGTATCCTTTTATTTTGGCATTGAATATGATGTTTAAGATTGTCTTTCCTTGGCACACTGCGCCTCGCAGCCCCGGCCGCCTCCAGCCCTGCCACTGTTGCTCTGGCCCATGGGGAGGATCCACCGGGACCCCTGGCTTTAAAAAGAAGAGAAGATGTCCTTGTATGATGACCTGGGAGTGGAGACGAGTGATTCAAAAACAGAAGGCTGGTCCAAAAATTTCAAACTCTTACAGTCTCAGCTGCAGGTCAAGAAGGCAGCTTTAACCCAAGCAAAGAGTCAGAGGACAAAACAAAGTACAGTCCTTGCTCCAGTAATTGATCTGAAACGAGGGAGCTCTTCAGATGATCGGCAGATTGTAGATACTCCTCCTCATGTTGCAGCAGGCTTAAAGGATCCTGTGCCTAGTGGATTTTCAGCAGAAGTTTTGATTCCATTAGCTGATGAATATGATCCCATGTTTCCTAATGATTATGAAAAAGTAGTAAAACACCAAAGGGAGGAACGCCAAAGACAGCAGGAGCTGGAAAGGCAAAAGGAGATTGAAGAAAGAGAAAAGAGGCGTAAAGACAGGCATGAAGCTAGTGGGTTTTCAAGACGACCAGATCCAGATTCTGATGAAGATTATGAGTGAGAAAGGAGGAAAAGAAGTATAGGAGATGCTGCCATTGCACCACCAACTTCTCTCGTGGAAAAAGACAAAGAATTACCCAGAGAGTTTCCATTTGAAGAGGATTCAAGACCTCGATCACAGTCTTCCAAAGCTGCTATTCCTCCCCCTGTATATGATGAACAAGAGAGACCGCTGTCCCCAACAGGACCCAGTAATTCCTTTCTTGCTAACATGGGTGGTACTGTAGCTCATAAAATCATGCAGAAGTATGGCTTCCGAGATGGCCAAGGCCTTGGAAAACATGAGCAAGGACTGAGCACAGCATTGTCGGTTGAAAAGGCAAGTAAGCGAGGTGGCAAGATCATTGTTGGTGATGCTACAGAGAAAGATGCATCCAAGAAATCAGATTCAAATCCATTAACCAAGATCCTTAAGTGTCCTACAAAAATGGTTCTACTAAGGAACATGGTAGGTGCTGGAGAAGTAGATGAAGATTTAGAAGGTGAAACCAAGGAAGAATGTGAAAAATATGGAAAAGTTGGAAAATGTGTAATTTTTGAAATTCCTGGTGCTCCTGATGATGAAGCTGTACGAATATTTTTAGAGTTTGAAAGAGTTGAATCAGCAATTAAAGCTGTTGTTGATCTGAATGGGAGGTATTTTGGTGGATGGGTAGTGAAAGCTTGTTTCTACAACTTGGATAAATTCAGATCTGGCAGAGCAAGTCTGATTTTAAGAACTCAAAGCACAAATCACCTCTGGCAATCCTTAGTAAGCCTTTAGGCTGAAAGCAAAAAGGAAAGAAGGCAAGCCTGCTTGGGTACTGAGGCTTTTGGGAAGGATTCCTAAAATTCATGTTGACTGACCCTTTTTTTATTTTATTTTTTTATATAGTATAAAATCCTTTAAAAAAAAAAGATTGTCTTTCCTTGATGAGTTGAGAACAAGCCCTTTATAAATTTTTTAAACTTTCACAACATAAAGATCAGTAAGAATTCTGGTCACAGATAGCACAATACCCATTTTGAAAAAAAAAGTATTTTTTGATTGTCTTCATTGCAAGATGGATGTCAGGGTTTGTGGAAGGAATTTTAAAATTCTACCTTTTAATTTTTCTACAAAATTTAAGAAAATATTTCTCAAGTCAAAAAACTCTTTCTAATTTTGACTGGTTGAAGGTGCATCAGGTCAAAAACAACGGGTCTTTTTTTTTTTTTTGTAAGGCAAACAGGGTTAAGTGGCTTGCCCAAGGCCACACAGCTAGGTAATTATTAAGTGTCTGAGATGGGATTTGAACACAGGTACTCCTGACTCCAGGGCCTGTGCTTTATCCACTTCAACACCTAGCCTCCCCATTTCTAGGCCTTTCTTAGGAAAATGAATTAGAACAAATCAAATCAAACAAAGAATGCTGATCATATTTAGATTGTGGCCTTCCCCATCCCTGGAGTGGCTGCACTACTGACCTCTTAGTCCATTTCCAGGTATTGATATGATCAGGGAGGAGTCCCCTTTTCAGTCCTTGAGCAGAGTGGTCAATTTAGGAACTGAGTGGAGGGTCCTGTTTTCAAGATTCCTATAAACTATCTTAAATGGTCCTGAGACAGAGACATCATGCCAATTTGATTAACACTCCAAGCTAAGTAAAATTACCCAATATATTGCAGACCTTGTGCTAAGTGCTGAGAGTTCTCTTGAAGCTCACAATCTCACAGGGAGCTATAACATGCAAAGGATGAAGACTGTATAACTTAGAAAGCAACATGAAGGATGTTAAAGAGCAAGGTATCTGAGATGAGGAAGGTGGAAGTTCCAGGCACTGGGGACAAGGACTATGTTATAAAGGTCAGGGAAACTGAATTCAGAACATGAAGGGGCATTAGGTGGAAAAAGCCTGGAAAACTAGGAAGAGGACTGAAATATCATGTTCCACTAAATAAAATTGTTTCTGATAGGTTTATGCCTAAAATACAGAATTTGACATTAATATGTTTTGTCTGTCATCATGAACCAAAATCAATAACCACTCCATTCGGTTTAAAAAAAAAGACCCAGATGGGGTAGTTTTGTGATCTATCCTAATTACTCTGTGAGTTTTTACTCCAAATGAAAGGATTGGTTTCAATATAGCCATCATTTGGCTTGAGCCATTGTTCATCAGAGCAGTGTCTTGCCTCCCCTCCCTTCCTCCCCATTAAGACTATTGAAATAAACTGGGATATTTTTGTTGTCAGTTATCAAGTCTTTCCCACAGGGAATTTGGGCAATGTGTTTTCCTCAAAAGGTCCTTTGTGGAATGCTTCATGTGGCTGCTCTGAAAAGGTCAGAGTTTGGTGACCTTCAGGGTGTGATGTAAGGG
Source organism: Macrotis lagotis (assembly GCF_037893015.1). Lineage (NCBI taxonomy): Eukaryota > Metazoa > Chordata > Mammalia > Peramelemorphia > Peramelidae > Macrotis > Macrotis lagotis. Next base: position 51,121,245 of record NC_133658.1, read on the forward strand.
TGAGCTTTTAAGTCAGCAAGGACTCAGAGACACTTGGGACAGTTTGGTAAAGTACACCATAGCTGCTGTAGGTAGGATTCAGGCCAATGTTTTCAGTCTGTACATCTACTCAGAGGCACTCCTGTAGTGGGTACAATTTTAAAAATCAAACTGGAAATCTATTGAAAGTGAGTTTCTCATTTTTTATTGATAACAGAAAACTTTAATGATTATAAAAAATTTGTTTCAGTTGAGATTTTGCTATTGGAAGTCGGGCGTTGTATAGTCATGTGGACTAATGATAGAGGAGATTCTAATTGCATCAAAGACAATTTAAAAGTGATTTATATGGCAAATGAATACAAACTATCAATCTCACCAACTAACAGGTTTTTATCTATAGACATATAATATACAACCCTTGCTTTAACATGAAATCTATCCCTATATTTTCTGAGAGTAGTTTTTCCAAGTTGTAGAATGATGACAGGTTCCAGTCATGCTAGGTGATGAAGTGGCTCAGAAGAACCTGATTTTCCATGTGGTCTCAGACTACCATTAGCCCTTTGAGCCTGGGCAAGTCATTTAACCTTCTATAAAGTTTCCCATCTATAAGATAAGCTGGTGAAGAAAACAGCATTCTAGTATCTTTGCCCAGAAAAACCCTGAATGGGATCACAGCTGAACAGAAAATAAGTTTTCCTTATTTCCCATATTTCCCAAGTGGTAAAGTTTGAAACCCCTTTCTGACAGTGTAAAAAAGGTGATTTTCAAGAATTATGAAATTCATCACTTATGGCTAATCTGGTAATGGCCTCCTTGAGAGTTTACCTAGGATAGCCCTTGGACAGGACCCTATAGTCCATTGTTGAGCCCATATCAGAAGCTTTTCCAGTTTAATGCAACCTGCCAAAGCTTCAGCTCTGTTAACAGCTTTAGTGTTAACTTCATACAACAATGGAGTAGGTGGGGCTTTAGTGAAAGAATTCATATACACAAATAAATGGCTGCTTATCTTGATTATGACTTCAGTGGCAATGTGACACTTTGGAATTTCTGGACTCTGATCATCTGCTTGCATGTAATCAGACCCTTCAGGAATGGTTAGGAGAATTGTAACCTTGGAGAATATGTGAAGTGGTGAGATGGAAGGAGCATGGGTGAAGTCTATAGGACCTTGAGCTGGAGGCTCTGACATGGCCTAGCTGTTACTTAACTTCTCTGGTGGGGGTTTCCTTCCTTGTAAACTGGGGGGGGGAGGTGTCAAATTTCTATCTCTTGCCCAGGATAGTCATGAGGAAAGTGCTCCAGAGATCTTTGAGTAGTAGCCAAGTCACAATTTTACTTGTGGCCATGGAATGACTAATAAACTTTCCTTTTGTGGACAGTTGTTTGAGAGTACAATTGATAATCATTCAAAATTGATAATAACCTTAATTTGCTCTTTTCCAGGTGTGGCATTACAAGGACACATGGATGAGATTTATTTTTGAGATGTTGACAGATTTAGTATTAAAAGTTCTGAACTGAAACTCCTGGAAACTCCCCAGTCCTGGCACCAGCCACCTAAGCTGCTGTCTCAACAACAGACTCTATCAGTTTAACCCAATTGTGTTCCCAAGGGATTACTTCTAGGGATGAGAAAAGAACACAGACTCCACAGCCAATTTATCTTTGGCTTCCGTGCAAATTTGGGAAGAGGTTGAATATGGCTTTATACATTCAATTAATTGCCTCTGGTCACCTAGGAAAGTTTCCAGTAAACTCAAACAAATCTCAGTTACTTTGAGATAAAACAGCAATTTCAGATTTATTATGTTTTGCATCTTGATTTGAAAATCTTGACACAATTTAGAGATATTTATTTTTCATTAGTAGTCTTACTAAGTTAATTATCCCTTTTTTATTGACGAAAACAGGGTTAAGTGACTTGCCCAGAGTCACTCAGCTGCTGCTGTCTGAAACTAGATTTGAATTCAGGTTCTCCTAACTCTGAGTGCTTTATCCTGTTCACCATCTAGCTATTCCAAGTCCATCAATTTTTATTTATCTATTTAATTAATTTAAGGCAATAAGGTTAAAGGACTTGCCTGAGGACACAGCTAGGCAATTATTATTAAGTGTCTGAGGTTGGATTTGAACTTTGGTAGTCCTTACTCTAGGGCTGGTGCTCTATCCACTGCTCCACCTAGCTGCCTCCCAAGTCTATCAATTTTTAAAAGGTCAATGCAATATTCTCATATACAGTAAAGAAAATCCTTTTGAAGTTTTAAAATAAAGTCTTTTTAGATGATCTATTGCTGTATGATTTTTAAATGTCGTTAAAGCATAAATTGAAACATTCAGCCTCTTTATAGAAAATGATAACACTAAAGCAAATAAACTAAACCAAAATTAAGCAAAAAAGACCCTACAGTTTAAATATGACAAAATTTCTTATTCCTGAAGAGCATTACTGGATATCAGACAAACCCAAAATGTAATGATAATCTCTAACTAAATAGATTGATAATATTTGCAAAGGGTTCCAAATGATATTGAAAGCAACGCTACTATTTTTGAGCACATAGTAGGCATTTAAATAAATGCTTATTGATTGCTTTCTCCTAGCTTTTCCACTTTCATATTACTACTACCAGGCCTTCCATATCAAAGAGGACCACATTTACCAACCAAGTGATTGGTGGAATGAGTTGTACAATTATATTGATTATAGTGGGGGAGGGGTGTGCATCCCTTCACCACAATCATTCCACCCCCTTGACCTGATTGATAGGAAATAGGACTATTGATGTCTGGCTGCTTATGGAGTATCTTGGCCTTGAATTGGTTTAGCTACCTCTCAGTGTACCAACACACACACACACACCCAACAACTCTGGGTAAGCATTAGCATATGATATTTGGATACCAGACACATCCTAACCTGTCTCTCCATGGACTAATCAATCATCAGTACAGTCTTTCCCTTCAAACCTTCCACCTTTCAGCTACTCATCAGCAAAACTGGCAACAGCTTTACCAGTAGGACAATGTTAGCTTGCCATTCCTAGGTCTGTGCTTTGTTCTGTTGGTACATGCCCCAGAGTTTGAACTCACTGGTCCAGAACTGATGCTTTTCAAGTGAGGGCCTCTCTCTCAGAGCAGTTGAACCCATTCCAGGTTGGCCCTGCCCTTCATACAGAAAAGAGAACTCTTCCTGGAGCTCCCACAGAAGTTTCTCTAGGATCAGTCTTAGACACTGGAAGCCTTAAGGTACCCCCCTTTCAGTCACTCCTGATTTGGGGATCTCAACCCTATTCCCTTTCTATCAGCCCAGGGTTCCTGATATTCACCTGTTCAAACAAGAGCTTTGAAGGATGAAGAGGATTCCAGGCAAATAGCAGTTGAGCATGGGTCAGTGTGTCCTGAGAGATAGCCGAGTGCTGTCCCAAAGGGATGGGTGGGGGCAGTGGGTAGAGCACTGGCCCTGGAGTCAGGAGGACCTGAGTTCAAATCCGACCTCAGACACTTAATCATTACCTGTGTGGCCTTGGGTGTTAACCCCATGGCCTTGCAAAACCCTAAAAAACAAAAACAAACAAAAAGAACTGGAGGGATAGGTGATGGCCTCTGTTGCCCTGGGCCCATCAGAAGGGAGCTGGTTCAGATCCCTCCCCTCACATATCCAGAGCAACAGATATAGGCTTTTTTGTTTCTAATTTGTGGCACAGTTATAGAGAGCAAATTTGGCTGTTTAATAAATTCTAGTTGATTGCTTTCACAGATGGCTCGGAAGACAAGTGAAAAACAAAAATAAAATGCTCCTATTGTAACTTAGACTCCGTATTTCAGTCAGAGCAGCCGTTGCAAACAAGTTCCACAAAGTTCCCAGGGCCCTAAATGAAAAAAAAAGTTTTATAGCTGTCTTGTTTTTTTTTATACCAGGGACATTTCCTCATATTCTTTCCCCACCCCCACCCTCCCAGTCACAAAGAAAAACACGCAAAAACAAAGCTGTCACCACCCTAGAAATTGCTTGGTGGCTGCTGCCGCCCCCCAGAGAAGAACAATGGGGTTCATTGACTCCAATTAGCATTATTTTCCAGTCTCTCAGCTCCACTGTTGCAGGAACCCCAAGTGTTTTCCTCCAGCTTCTGGGGGGCTACAGAAGGTGGGCTGTCGCGGGAGGGGCTCGGGGCTTTGGTTTCTGCCGGCTGCCCGGCCCCGGCCCCGCTGCCCCCGCCGGCCCTGGGGTCCGCCTCGCTGGCTCTCCCCATTCTTGGGTCCGCGGAGGCTCCGGGGGGCGGCGGGGCCGAGCCCCCGATGCCAGGGGCCCCGCCGGCCCTGGGGCCCGGCCCCGCTGCCCCCGCTGCCCCCGGGGCCCGGCCCCGCTGCCCCCGCTGCCCCCGGGGCCCGGCCCCGCTGCCCCCGCTGTCCGGCCCCGGCCCCGCTGCCCCCGCTGCCCGGCCCCGCTGCCCCCGCTGCCCGGCCCCGGCCCCGCTGCCCCCGCTGCCCCCGGGGCCCGGCCCCGCTGCCCCCGCTGCCCCCGGGGCCCGGCCCCGCTGCCCCCGCTGTCCGGGCCCGCTGCCCCCGCCGGCCCTGGGGCCCGCCCCGCTGGCTCTCCCCATTCTTGGGTCCGCGGAGGCTCCGGGGGGCGGCGCTGCTCGCGGGCGGGAAGCGCGGCCCAGCGCGGCCCCCGACACCGGGAGGGAAGGGCCTGCCCGGGAGAGAAGAATCAGTAATAGCGCGCAAAGGGCGGCCCCGGGCAGGGCGCTCCGTGGGGCACTGCCCGGACCAGGCCCGCGGCCGGCGGGGGGAGATGGAGCCCGGTGCCCACGTCGGGCGGGATGCTTGTGCGGACTGGGACGCTGGCAGAGGCCGGGCCGGCTCCGAGGAGCCCCTGCAGCCGGGGGAGGGGGTGCCTGGCGGGCACCGGCGCCGCCCCGCCCCCCAGGGCGCCCCCAGCTCCCAGGCTGGGATGGCGGGGCTCCGGCCGGGCCCGGGACGCGGGGGAACCAGCGGCGGGAGCGCGGCGCCGGGGCCGGGCCGGGGGTGGGGCCGGGCGGGCCGCGTCAGGGGCGGCTCCCGCGGCCCGTGTTTACGCGGCGGGATCCAAGGACGCTCCTCCCGCCAGGAAGGGCCCGCCCCGCGCTCCCCCGAGGCCGCCCCGGGACGGCGCGAGGACGAGGCCCGCCGGGGCCCGGTCCGGGCTGGGCGCTCGGCCCGCGGAGCGGGAGCGGAGGAGCGGCCTCCCCGTCCGGGTCAGGCCCTTCGGGGGCCAAGGAGACGGGGATCCCGGGGAGCCCCGTCCGAGGGCGCCTCCGCTCCGCGCCCAGGCTCTGCCTTTCTCCGGCTTATTTCCGGCATTTAGAAAGGGCCAATCGCCGACGAGAAGCGCTCGAGAGCCACCCAATGACCGCTCCGGGCGGGCGGCCAATCCGCGGACCTCCTCCTCGCGCGCCCACCCTACGTAGACAGCCTCCGTCGGGAGCCGCGGCCGCCAATCGCGCCCCTGCGTCCCGCCCCCTCTCCGGCCTCGGGAGGGGGGGGAGGGGGGGTCTGCCCATTCCCCTCTCCCGCCCCTCTGCCCCCGATTAGCGCACTTCCTCCCCGACGGCGTGACGTCGGCGGTCTCCTGCGCTCCGTCCTCCGGGCCAATAGCGTCGGCGGATACGGCGGGCCAATGGGCGCGCGCGTCTCTTGTGTGTCCGCGGCCGCCGCAGCCGCCGCTGGGTCCTGGAAGTCAGAGGCCGCCTCGGAACTGTGCGCTATGGATCGGGAGCCCCAGGCCCGGAGGCGCCGCCGCCAAGTCCGCGGCCAGACGGCCCCCTAGGACCGCGGCTCGGCCCCGGCCCGCCCGCGCCCGCCGCCCCCTCGCCGCGGGCCGTCGTCCGAGGGGCGGGCGCGCCTCACGCCCCGGCTCTCCCGGCCTCCGGCGCCTGGCTCCGGCCCTCGTCGCTTCCCGGGGAGGCCGCGGCCGAGGCCGCCGGCGGCGGCGCGTCGTGGTCCCCGCGGCCGAGCGGGCCTCGGGGGGCGGCACAGGCGGCCCCGCGGCCGACGCGGCCGGGGCTTCATGGGCAGCGGCCGCCGGACCCGGGCCTGGCGTCGCTGACCCCGCTCGCGCCCCGCGCGGCCCCGGCCGGAGCGAGCGGCCCGCTGGAGGTAGGCAGGGCCCCCGGGCCGGGCGCGGCGCGGCGGGGCGGGGCGCGGGGGGTGTGGTGGGGGCGGCGGGGCGCCGCGGCCGGGGATCCCCGCCGCCGGGGGGTGGGGCCGCGAGGCGACCCCGCGCGGGGTGGGCTCCGGGAGGGGGAGGGGAGGCCCCCGGAAGCGGAGCGGGGGCGTCTGGGGGCAGCGCCGGGGGAGGGGAGGAATGCGGGGCGGCCTGCGCGCGCGCGGCTGTGTGTTGTATGTGAGCATGTATGTGTGCGCGTGTGCGCGTGTGTGCGTGTGGGGGAGGGGGAGGGGGCCGAGCGCAGGCCGCGGCGGCGGCGGCCGCGGCTTCAAGGAACAATGTGAGACGCGGCCTGAAATGCTAATTTCCGTTCCTCATTTCATCATCCCGGGCAGGGCGGGTGCTGTGTGTGCTTGTGTGTGCGTGTGTGCGTGTCTGTGCGTGTGTGTGTCTGTGTTGTGTGTGTGTGTGTGTGTCTGTGCTGGGGGGGTCGGCGTTGCCACCAGTCAGCCGACTACGGAATCGCCTCTTATTGTTTTCGTGGATTCCTTACTGGATTATTATTATCTTTTTTTTTTTTGAACGAAGCCCGAAATTCTTGCATTTCGCTTGTGGCTCCGTTGTAGTTGTCCTGGCGCTTATGGTTCTGGCAAAACATGCCCGCCTTAAAAGTACTCACTTGGATCGAGTTCGAAAGAGCTGATCTTCTCCTAGGATTTGAAAAAGAACCTTGGATTTAGAGGACTCTGGGTTCAACTGACCATCCTGAGATGAGGCCCACGGACAGGTCTGGGGTGCTGGGGTGAGTTTGGCTGTTTTAGAGTAGCCGAGTTTTCTTTTGTTCTCTCGGGGCTATTGAAAACAGAGATTTGCATGGAGGGATAACATCCCTTGCCCTTTTCACTGTGGAACTGAAACATTTAGAGTCTTGCTTCCTTCCTTGGTGAGAAGTGAAAGGCTCCATACGCATAGTTAGGGTACTGGCCTTGAAGGAAGAAAGACCTGCTTTTATGTCTTTTCCTCAGACACATAATAGCCTTGTGACAATGGACAAGGCATTTAACAACTCTCTTGGACTAAATTACAGAGAATTTCCAGTTGATCATGGCTCTGGAGCTGGAAGGCTCCTTTGAAGTCCTTGTTTTCATCTTTATTTTATAGATGAGGAAATTGAGGCCCTGGGAGTCTATGACTTGCTCAAGGTCACAAAGGTAATAAGTATCAAAAGCTGGGACATAACCACCAAGTCGCTGATCTCAAGACGTTTCAATGGGTCATGTTGAGATCCGTGGAAAATAAATCACAAAATCATTACTGGGAGAAGGAAGACAAAGAGCCATGTGGGATTGGGTGGAATCAAGATAGACTTTTTGTAGTTGTTTATGGAGTTCAGCTTTGTTTATTTTATAAGGCCTGGCAGAGGAGGGTGGCCTATGTTGTAGGCATAGGAGAACAATCTGGGCCTACACAGGTATGTAGGCTATGAAGGTGGGCCCTGAGGGGCATCACAGATGTCTTTTGAGCTGAACTTTGGAGTGTGTGTGAAGAGGGGGAAGATAGAGTGAGGTTGAAAAAGGTAGTTTGGAGTCAGATTGTAAAAACTTTTATAATCCAAACAAAGGAATTTGTATTTTGTCCTAGTCATTGGGTCATAACAGCGCCTTAAGAATATTAATATGGCAGATGTTGACATTAGTTTGAAGAAGGGGAGACTGGAGACCATACCAATTAATGAGTATATGGTAAAATTGGAATGTGAACAGATTCCAGGTCTAAGGTTCTTTTCATTATATCCAGTTACTTCCCTAATCTGAAGTAGTTGAGGGAGTTTCCACACAGCATATCCCAAAGGAATGAAATCCAGCCTGAGGTTCATTTTTCTTTCGCTTTCTCCTCTGGGGATGCTTTCTGTGATTGTATTAACTTTTGAAAGAAGTGCTATTGTATGATATTCTTGGTTTGGGCAAATTAATGACTTAATTTGGATAGTTTTTTAGTTATAACCCTGAAATAGTATGTTTGCTTGGTACCTGCTTGATGGATTTGATCAACTCATTGAAATATTAGTAGTCTCCCAAGACTTCTAAGACTTTCCAAGATCTACAGTTGTTTTGTGACAATTGCAGAAGCATTCTTAGATTGCTTTCCAACTTAAAGATGGAAAATATCTTGCTCACCTTTGGGTCTTAAACTTGAATTGTCAGGGATGGCCTATCTACATCCCTTCCCCCATTCAGCTGTTCTCTTTCTTTATTTTCACAGTTTAGAGCAGAAGTTTATTTGACTGTTCATTTTGAAGATAGTGAAAGAAGGGAACAAAGATGGAGTTGCTTTTTTTTTTGCATTCATTATGTATATCTAGTGAAATTTTTAATGAAAAGCTATCCAAGCTACATTCTACAATTTGATCCAAACCCGAAACTTTTCTAAGTTTTTTTTTTTTTTTAAGTGACATGTCTTCAATTCCTCCTTTGCTCTTTTGATTGTGTGGCAGCCTTTTCACTTGGAGTACAACTGTCAGATGTTTTTCTATAGCCTCTCTGTAGACTAGCCATGTTAATCACACTGCACCAGCAGTGCCTTTCATCTTACTAAACCAGATGGGCTGCTTATGACTAGTGGTTGTCATTTTAGCTATAATTACCATGTTGACATAGTGACAAATAGAACTTTCCACAAATTTAGTTAGAAAAAACTATGCTACTCGTATTTGAGAATAATGTTCATAAAGCTTTGTAATGTCTTGGATTTTAAAGCAGCCTTGACATATTAAGATTATGGTTTATCATTTAAAAGAGGATACTCATTTTGCATATGGGCAATGAGCCCATCATCAATTAAATAACATAATTAGAGTGTATCAGTATATGCTAGTTCAAAGAAGAATCTGCATCAGTTGCCAAAACACAAATGTTTTGATCTGTCCATTACTGCAGGTCATTCAAAACTTCCATTTGAGGGCACATTTTTTTAATAGTCAAATATGTTTCAGTTGAGCAGCAAAACATGATCATTGATTATCATTGTCATTCACTGAGCACTAAAATGAGTATTAGAGTGGCCTGTTCCATTAAACTGAGCAAAAATCTGTGTTGAACTTAAACAATTTTAATATAAACATGTATGCTTGCTTATTCATGTTCTAATAAAACACTTGTTGCTTATTTAGAGCTTTGATTTGAAGTTTTGTGCTCCTTATTCATTCTCATTTTGAAACTTAGTTGGAAATGTGCTGCTAGTAATAGAGAAGATTTCTCCATAGGAAAATGGTGAATGTTACTGAACCATAGGCGGTAGGGCACAATTAAGTTTTCATGGACAGCAAAATGGTGTGGATAGGCCTGTGTTTGAGGAAGAGCATTTTGATAGGTGTGAGAAGGATGAATTGGAGAGGAGAGACAGTAGATTCCAGGAAACAATTAGGAGACTGTTCTCTAGAGGAGAAGCAATGAGGCTCAAGTGAGTTGGTGACCTTTTCAGTGAAGAGAGAGAAAGAGTTGAGAGGTTACCTAAAGGGAGGAGAGTGAGGAGATGGAAGAGTTGCTGGGAAATAGAAAGCTTATGAACTGGAACGACTGGAGGAATTATGGTATCCTCCTTAGAAGTAGGGTTTGGAGGAGGGATAGTTTTAAGAGGTGGGGGGCGTGGAGGACTAACAATTATGGCTTGCTTCTGATGCTTCTACCTGGTGAGTTCAGTGAGCATCTAGTCACCACCTGCTCTGCTCCTGGCAGTGAGCCCAAAGAAAGGGAAAAGACCCTTAAGCTCATGGTAACTTCAGTTCCCTGAGCTCTGGATTCTCCAGTTCTTGGTCGTTGACCTTTGTTGGCTCATATAGCTCTAAATTTTGATATTATTGTTTATGTACATTTGAGAGTCATCTGCATAGATAGGGCATTTGACCCCATGAGGAAAGAACCCAGAAGTAGGAAGTTCCTTCTTTCTACCCTGGACTGGTCTAGGCATGCTGCATGCCATTAAATAAAAAGAATGAAATACAGTCATTTCCACTGTCGTTGAGTTTGCATTTGAATAGACAACAAATATATTAATATATACATCTATATCTAAAATTATAAAATGAACAAATGCAAATAAATATAAGGTAGTCTGGTAAAGAGGGCTACTAGCTGGGGTGTGGTGTTCAGGAAATGCTTAATGAAGAAATGTTTGGGATGTCTTAAAAAGGAAGAGAATTCTGAGGCTGAGGTGAGGAGGAGGGAGTGCATGCATTGAAGGCCTGGGCAATATAAAACCAGGGGCCTGGAGCTGGAGTGTTGTGTATGAGGAAACAAGGCCAGCCAGTTGGGTTGGATCCAGAATGTAGGAGGGAGATAATATCCTTTGAGGATGGAAGGAAAGATCCGGGACCAGGCTGTATAGGACTTTAAAAAAGCTAAAAAGAAAGATTTTCTATTTTATTCTTAAAGGCAATAGAAAATTGATTGCCTTGATCAACTAAGGGAGTCATATGGCCAAATCTTCAGATAATGAAAATTTGGCAGCAGTGTGTAGTATGGACCAGAGGGAGAGAAACTCCAGTAAGGGAGACCAATTTGGAGGCTTTTCTCCTAATCTAGGTGAGAGGTGATAAAGGTCTGAACCAAAGGGGCAGCTGTTTGTAGAGAAAAGGATCAGATCTGAGATTTGGAGATGGAAAGGGCAAGATCTGGCAATTAATTGGATATGTAGGGTGAAGGGGGGGGCGGTGTAAGAAGTGAGGAAAATTCTGATTATGACCCTGAGACACTGCCATGATCACCAAAAGTTTAAGGCAGGAATTCTTAACTGTTTTTGAGACATGAATTCCTTGGACAAGTTTGAAGCTTTATGGACCCCTTCTCACGATTATCTTTTTAAATGTATAAAATAAAATTTATAAGATTAAAAAGAAAACCAGTTTTATTTAACTGCAATTGTAAAAGTTACTTAAAAATTATTGTAAAAATATTTTTAAAAAAATTCACAGAATCCTAATTTGAACTCCTGATTTGGAGGGAAGATTTGCTGTGTTTTGGTTACATTTAGTATAATGCATCTCCAGAGCAATCAGTTTGAAATGTCTAATAGAAAAATTGGTGTTGCAAGATTGAAATGCAGGAGGAGAGAACATCAAGTGAGACTCACATCCATAGGCTTGGGTAAAGTTACCAAGCGTATATAAAAAAAAAGAGGAGCTTGGACTGAACCTTGAAGAACCCTATATTAAGGTTAACACTAGTGGGGATGAGCCCTGAAAGAATGGCGTCAGAGAACTCAGAGAAGGGAGGATGTTGAGCTGTTTCAAATACAGCACCTAGGTCTGGAAGTATCAGGATCGAGAAAAGACTATCAGACTTAGCAATTAGGAAAAAACCTGGGGTAACTTGGGAGAGAACAGTTTCAGTTTAGTGCTGTAGTTAAAATCTTATTGTAAGGATTGAGTAATGACTCAGAAGAAAGGCAGTAAAGGCAATGAATATAGACACCTTTTTCAGGTAGTTTGGTTTTAATTGCTTAAAGGGATAGTAGGATCTCCTGAAGGGCTTTTAGAAATCCAGAACATAAGTAAGGGATCCTTCCTTATTGGAGTCTGGAACATGGTAAAAGGGAGGGAGAAGAAAGAGACCATAGCAGGAACTTGAAGAATGGGAGAGGGTGAGCAATGTCTTTAGAGTTGCTGAGGTCCAGAAAAGGTAAAGAATGGGTTAAAGTCTGTGGAGCTATTTGAGATTGTTGATTTTCTTGGAGAAAGCAATTTTAATTAACTTCATCTCTCTCTCTCTCTCTCTCTCTCTCTCTCTCTCTCTCTTTTTTAGGTTTTTGCAAGGCAATGGGGTTAAGTGGCTTGCCCAAGGCCACACAGCTAGGTAATTATTAAGTATCTGAGGTCAGATTTGAACTCTGGTACTCCTGACTCCAGGGCCGGTGCTCTATCCACTGCGCCACTTAGCCGCTTCTTTAACTTCATCTCTTTCTCTAGTTTTCGGATTGCTCTTTTCAGCAGATTATTTAAGATACCTTAAACAATGAACTACTTCAGTTGATGAAGCATTGTCATACTTCTTGATACTTCTTGGAACATGGTTGCCTTTTTATGTTTCATTTGAAGGATTTTAGCCATATTCACTTGCTAGTTGCTGCCTGTATGACATATTTCATGGCCCATATTTGCCAGTGACATTACATCTTTTGTCTCCAGGACCCCAGTGCTGGCATGTTCTACCTCCTCTATCTCATGAAAGTGCCTGCCTTCTTTCTCAGTTCAACTAAGTGTTGATAGCCATCGAAATCCTGTCTGGATCTCCCTGAAAGTCACCTTGTACATAGTTCATATGTCCTTTCTTATATAGATGTTGTCTCACCAATATCATATAGAAGTTTCTTGAGGGCATATAGTTTCATGGATTATCTTTGTATGCTTAGGTCCTAGCACCATAATACGATCGATACTTTAATAAATGTTCTTTGAATGATTGAGTAGTAAACAATTTAGGAAGAAACAGTCACATTCATTGATTATCTCTTTTTTAGAAGTTAAGATACACACTTCTTAGTTTGCTATTTGAGACCATCCATAATTTGACTTCTTACTTTTCCAACTTTATTCTTTAAATATTGACCTTTAGGAACTCTTAAAGGCTAGCTTCCATAGTGGTTCTCACATCAGATATTCCTTTTCTGCATTCCCCTCTACTTCAGTTCCTTCCCTGGAACAGCACTTATTTTTCATCTCTGCTTCTCAGAATCTTCTTCATCCCAGATTCCACTTCCTCCTTTAAGATAGCTAGTGTCCCAAGGTAATACTCTCTCCTCCAATTTTCTTCCACAGCCCTTATTTGTATGTTCATTCAGTATCATCCTGGACAATTTGTCTCTTAATTTGTTTGCCTCAGTTTCCTCATCTGTAAAATGAACTGAGAAGGAAATGGCAAACCAATCCAACATCTTTGCCAAGAAAACCCCAGATGGGAACACAAGAGTCAGACATGACTGTAATGACTGAACCAACCTCACATCCTTTCATTAATACTCTAGAAACCCCTGAAAGTAGGGACCAGGTGTTGAGTTATTGTAGCTCCAGTTCCCATTAAGGTTCTTTGTCAAACCTTTAAGAGACTGTTGATAAATGTTTGTTGAATTTATTTGATGTGAATTAAGAATTTCCATTTAGTGGTACTAAGGATCTGCTCCATGAAATTTGAAAAAGGGTTACAGTTTGGAGAAGGAAATGCATTATGTGAAATAGAGACCTAAGTCAAAGGCAAATTCTCAAATATCTTGTTATTGTTTGTTTTTTTTAATATTTTCTATACAAATTTTTAAAATTAGTAATATTTTGTTTTTTCCCCCAATGACATGTAGGATAGTTCATTTTTGTAACATTTTTGAGTTCCATTTTTTTTCTCCCTTAACCTCCCTCCAAGAAAGCAAACCATCTGATATTGGTTATACCTTTGTGCATTATATGTGCAATAATATAAAACATATTTCCACATTAGTCATGTTGTAAAAGAAGAAACAGAACAAAAGAAAAATCATGAATGAAAGGGAAAATAATACTAATATCTGCATTCAGCCTCCATCACTTTTTGGATGTTTATAGCATTTTCCATGAAGAGTCTTTTGGAATTATCTGGGGTCATTGTTTTACTGAAGAGAGCTAAATCATAGTTGATCACATGATAAATTTTAATAGAAGGGATTTCTCTGGTATTTTACCCTAATTGAAAGTTTAATTGAAGGATGAAAGTTCATTGTTTTACTGATATATGGTATATTTGGTGTGGTATTAAATTTAATAGGAAAAAGTCCAGTATACTGGGTATGTTTTAATCATAGTTTAATCTCAACAATTTGTAACTTCTCTTTGGGATGTTAGCAATGTAGGTTTGACTTTGATCCAAACTTGCGTGGTTTTTAATCTTCATTTAAGAAGGGCTAGATAGTTTTGTTGTTAGGTCTTGAGTGTTTAGGTCTGAAAACATGAAACTAAGAAATAGAGCCAGAGCCCCTTTCAAAGCTTTTGTTTTCCAGGTAGTTGACTGTTTTCATCCCAACCTGGCTATTCCCCTATCTCTAGAATGTGCTTCTCTCCTACTTTCAATCTCCTTTGAGACTCAAGAATCACCACCTCCTTCCTGCAGAAGGCTTTTCTTGTCTCCCTCCTTCCCCCCCAGAGTCTTGCATGCCCTTGAAAGGCTGACTGCCTTCTATCTAGTGTTTTTGGTATAATTTCTGTCACTTGACTGTGAGCTCCTTGAGGGCAGAGACTGTTTATGCTTTTTGGGGGGGGGTACTCCCAGAGTTTAGCGTAGTGGATAGTAAGTACTTTGTAAGTACATAAAATGGGGGTTGTAAGTACATAAAATGGGGGCAGCTAGGTGGCGCAGTGGATAAAGCACCGGCCCTGGTGGAGTCAGGAGTACTTGGGTTCAAATCTGTTCTCAGACACTTTATAATTACCTAGTTGTGTGGCCTTGGGCAAGCCACTTAACCCCATTTGCCTTGCAAAAACCTAAAAAAAAAAAAAAGTAAGTACATAAAATGCTAGTTGCATGATCTCTGTGGAGGAAATATGTTTTGCGTTATTTCACATGTATACTTTTTTCCCCCATTTGTCATTTGTGGAAGAAAACAGACCAAAATAATCAACAAGAAAAATAAAGTAAAAAAGTTTGCTTCAGTCTACATTCAGATGCCTTCAGTTCGTTCTCTGGAGATAGTTTTTTCCATCATTAAATCCTTCGAAATTTTCTTGGATCATTGTCTTCCTGAGAATAGTTAAGTCATTCATAGTTGATCATCATACATTATTGCTATTACTGTTTCACAAGTATAATTGATATCACAATTCTTTCCTTCTCAAGGGTTGGGGGAGGGGAAGGAGAGAAGGAGAAACTAGAAATTCAGAATTTAAGAAGGAAAGAATTGTTTTATATATAAAATATAAAAAAATAAAATGCTTCTTGATTGAGTTCTATTTTCAGGGACATATTAGGAATCTATATTGTATACCTCTTACTTTGGTTGGATTAAAAAAAATATGCAGTCTTAAAAAGAATTGAATTTTGGGTCCCCAAAGAGATTTCCTATTATATTTTTCCTTGATTTTTTTTTTTAAACTTTAAGATTGAATTCATTCTCAGGTTAGTGTGTGGAGCATATTTAAATTTTTGCATCTTTACCATCTGGGTAAATATAAGACTTACGTTTCCAGGACTGCCCTTACATATTTAAATTTTTGCATCTTTACCATCTGGGTAAATATAAGACTTAAGTTTCCAGGACTGCCCTTAGCATCTGTGCAGTGAATTATTTATTATTCTAAAAATCAGTTTGCAGTCTTTTTCACTTGTAAAGAAAACCAGTGTATACCTGTTTGGCATTTGAAAAATAAAGGCACCTTTTAAAAAAAAAGATTTTATTTATTTTGACTTTCACAATTTCCCCCCTAATCCTACCCCCCCCAAAAAAAGCAATTTTCCAGTCTTTACATTGTTTCCATGGTATACACTGATCCAAATTGAATATGATGAGAGAAATCATATTCTTAAGGAAGAAACATAAAGTAAAAGAGATAGCAAGATCAGACAGTAAGATAGCAGTTTTTTTTCCCCTAAGTTAAAGGTAATAGTCCTTGGTCTTTGTTCAAACTCCACAGTTGTTTTTCTCTGGATACAGATGGTATTCTACATCGAAGACAGCCCCAAAATGACCCTGATTGTTGCACTGGTGGAATGAGAAAGTCCATCAAGGTTGATCATCATCCCCATGTTGCTCTTAGGGTATACAGTGTTTTTCTGGTTCTGCTCATCTCACTCAACATCAGTTCATGCAGATCCTTCCAGGCTTCCCTGAATTCCCATCCCTCCTGGTTTCTAATAGAACAATAGTGTTCCATGACATGCCTATACCACAGTTTGTTAAGCCATTCCCCAATTGAAGGACATCTACTTGATTTCCAATTCTTTGCCACCACAAACAGGGCTGCTGTGAATATTTTTGAACAAGTGATGTTTTTACCCTTTTTTTCATCATCTCTTCAGGGTATAGGCCCAGTAGTGGTATTGCTGGATCAAAGGGTATGCACATTTTTGTTTCCTTTGGGTGGAGTTCCAGACTGCTCTCCAGAAAGGTTGGATGAGTTCACAGCTCCACCAACAATGTAATAGTGTCCCAAATTTCCCACAATCCTTCCAACAACGATCATTGTCCTTTCTGGTCATATGGGCCAGTCTGAGAGGTGTGAGGTGGTACCTCAGATATGCTTTAATTTGCGTTTCTCAAATCAGTAATGATTTAGAGCAATTTTTCATATGACTATGGATCACTTTGATCTCATCTGCAGTTTGCCTTTGCATATCCTTTGACCATTTGTCAATTGGAATGAAAGCCACCTTTCCTTGATACAAAATGTTGTTATTGGTAAGTCAGACTAATTCTTTTTCTGTTTGTCAGAATTGGGTAAAATTCAGGATTCTACCAATGCTGGTGGACTTCTAGAAAATGTGACCATTATTAAATGGTTGAAAAGTTGAGTTTACCTTTTAGAAATGCTGTCAGAATGTCAACATAACAAACTTCATTTATAGTGAAATAGAGTAGCAAAGTCTTACCTGATTTTATTCAGTAGCAAGCAGGCATCCCTGGATCCAGCCTGGATTCCTCTTCCTAGAGGGTGACTTCCAGACTTTGAACTCAACAGTATTAATTGTCCTGGGACGCAGCAGCATTTCTTAATGGGAAGAATAGCAGATCTGTTGGCTCAAAAATTTGTCATAAAGATTTTGATTGGTTCTTTTCTCCAACGTTGTGATATTTGCAAAAGCTAAAAAAGAACTTACATTTAAATCAGGGAAATACTATAAACTTTAGATCATCATAAATCCATTTGAACATGTCTAAACTAGTGAGAGAGGGAAAATAGAGGAGGAAATTTTTTATCATTCTTTTTGTAAATTAAATCTTGTTAGTAAGCAACATGCTTCTACATGTGGTTTTACATCCTGTAAAACAGGAAATAAAAATTTAAAAAGCCCCAAGTCCTCAAAGAAGCATTTTAGAAAGAATTAACTTATTTTTCTTAGCACTAACACATCTGACTAATGAAAAGTTATATAGAATTTTAAAAAATGTCTTCACTTAACTTTTGGGAACATTTTTTAAAACCATAGTCTAGGATATTTGAAAAGTGTGAAGGAGGCTCTCAGGGTTTTTAATGTCCTGTGGCAAAGCTTTGTGATCTTTTTTTCTAGGAATCTTTAGTTCTTGTTTAGTCTTTGTTGTTTTTCAAGGGTATAATTCTTTGACCATAATGTTAATTTCCTGACTTTAGTTTGAGCCTGGCTGGCTTTTGTGCTGGTTAATATATTAGACTGAGTGCAAATGTTGAACATGGTGAATGAAGCCTTGTAAATTATGGGGAGGAAATGGTTGAATCAAAATTTAACTTCTAGTCTTTATTAGGTTCTTTAAATCCCTATTGCCTCAGTTCTTTGTTTTCAACTTTTGTTTCTCCTTGCTTCCATTTCTAGTAATTAGGACTGGGTAGTCTAGGGATAGTATCTATGACTTTGTTGATAGAAGGAGCCTTCTCCAGCAGTTTGGGTCAGCACTTTTTCTCAGTTTACTCCTTAGAATGATTTGGAAGGGTATATTGTGTGTGCTGGGGGAGGGGCAGGGGATTGGATCAGTTACTGACAAACCAGCCAGCATGTGTCAGGAGGCAGGACTTTTGGTCCTGGGAACCAGGACCAGCTCTCTATTGAGATGACCACTGCCCTTGGAGTAACTGAACTAAATGGAGTGATAAATTGTGGAGGAGGTAGCTTGGTGGAGGAGAGACCAGAATGATGTTTACAAGGCTCCCTGAGGTGGAGAGAAACAGGAGGCATCATGGTGAAGACTAGACAAACCAGCCCCTGACATCTTGACAACTATCTCCTTCTAGATACCTATGGATATTATGACTATGACTCTGAGCCTTGAGACCAAGAGCCTTGAATTCTTGGACTTTGCATTGTTTTCATGGTATACATTGATCAAGGTTGAAGGTGTTGAGAGACAAATCATATCCTTGAGGAGAAAATAAAATATTAGAGATAACAAAATTATGTAATACATAAGGCACTTAAAAAAAAGCGCACAACATTGAAGGCAATGGACTTTGGTCTTTGTTTAAACTCCACAGTTCTTTTTCTGGATACAGGTGGTATTCTCCATCACAGATAAACCCAAATTGTCCCTGATTATTGCATTGATGGAATGAGCAAGTCCATTAAGTTTGATCATCACCCCCATGTTGCTGTTAGGGTGTACAGTGTTTTTCTGGTTCTGCTCATCTCACTCAGCATGATCTCATGCAAATCCTTCCAGGCTTCCCTGAAATCCCATCCCTCCTGGTTTCTAATAGAACAATAGTGTTCCATGACATACATATACCACAGTTTGCTAAGCCATTCCCCAATTGAAGGACATTCACTTAATTTCCTATTTTTTGCCACCACAAACAGAGCTGCTATGGATATTTTTGTACAAGTGATGTTTTTACCCTTTTTCATCATCTCTTCAGGGTATAGACCCAGTAGTGGTATTGCTGGGTCAAAGGGTATGCACATTTTTGTTACCCTTTGGGCATAGTTCCAAATAGCTCTCCAGAAGGGTTGGATGAGTTCACAGCTCCATCAACAGTGTAGTAGTGTCCCAGATTTCCCACAACCCTTCCAACAATGATCATTATCCTTCCTGGTCATATTGGCCAGTCTGATTGGTGTGAGGTGGTACCTCAGAGAAGCTTTAATTTGCATTTCTCTAATAATTAATAATTTAGAACATTTTTTCATATGGCTATGGATTGCTTTGATCTCCTCATCTGTAAATTACCTTTGCATATCCTTTGATCATTTGTCAATTGGGGAATGGCTTTTTGTTTTGAAAATATGACTCAGTTCTCTGTATATTTTAGAAATGAGTCCTTTGTCAGAATCATTAGTTGTAAAGATCATTTCCCAATTTACTACATTTCTTTTGATCTTGGTTACATTGGTTTTATCTGTGCAAAAGCTTTTTAATTTAATGTAATCGAAATCATCTTATTGGTTTTTGGTGATGTTCTCCAACTCTTCCTTAGTCATAAACTGTTTCCCTTTCCATAGATCTGACAGGTAGACTAGTCCTTGATCTTCTAATTTGCTTTTAGTATTGTTTTTTTATGTCTATGTCCTGTAACATTTTGGATCTTATCTTGGTAAAGGGTGTGAGGTGTTGGTCTAATCTAAGTTTCTTCCATACTAACTTCCAATTTTCCCAGCAATTTTTATCAAAGAGGGAGTTTTTATCCCAATGGCCCCACTCTTTGGGTTTATCAAACAGCAGATTACTATAATCATCTCCTGCTTTTACACACAGCTAGGTCATTATTAAGTGTCTGAGGTCAGATTTGAACTCAGGTTCTCCTGACTCCAGGGCAGCTGTTTTATCCACTGCCCTAAGCTGCCCTGAGGCCACCTATCCACCCCAATACTTCCATATTCTTCAGAGCAATTGGGCATTGTTCTACTCCACTAGCAGTTTTCCCTCACCCCCTCCAGCATTTATCATTTTTGATTAGGTGTGAGATGGTACTTTAGATGGTGCTGGTTTTTTTGGCAAGGCAATGGAGTTGTGACTTGCCCAAGGTCACACAACTAAGTACTTGTTAAATGTGAGATGGGATTTGAATTAAGGTCTTACTGATTCCAGGGCTGGTGTTCTACTTTGCCACCTAGCTGCCCCCCTAGAATGGTTTTTAGGTTTTTTGCAAGGCAAATGGGGGGTTAAGTGGCCTGCCCAAGGCCACACAGCTAGGTAATCATTAAGTGTCTGAGGCATGATTTGAACCCAGATACTCCTGACTCCTGACTCCAGGGCCGGTGCTTTATCCACTTACGCCACCTAGAATGGTTTTAATTTGCTTTTTCATTAATCAGTAGTGATTTATAGCATTTTTAAAGTGAATATAAGTGACTTTGATTTTTTTTTCTAATGAAAGTTTCCTGTTCATATGCTTTGATCATTTATCAATTGGAGAATGGCTCTTATTTTAATAAATTTGCCTGTTCACTATGTACTTAAGAGGTAAGACCTTTATCAGAGAAGCTTGCTGTGAAATTTTTTGTTATTACTTCATTGTCTATGATATCTTTTTAATAAAAATGTAGTTTTACTGATTATATCTTTCAATTAGGTTTAATTTTGCTTTTACATTATCTAAGAATGTGTATCCCACCCTCTTCTTTTCAGCTGAAGTTCAATAGATTTTGTACCAGCTCTGTCTTTCTGTCTTTTGGAGGTCTCTTGAAGACAACATATTGTTGGATTCTGGTTTCCAATCCATTCTGTTAATTTGTTTCTATTTTGTGGTTAACTCATCATATTGACATTCACAATTACAATCACTCACTGTTCATTTTCCTCCCATCCACTTTCCCCTGATCTCTCTCTCTCTCTCTCTCTCTCTCTCTCTCTCTCTCTCTCTCTCTCTCTCTCTCTCCCTCTCCCTCCCTCCCTCCCTCCCTCCTCTAATGTTTGTTGTAGATTTGATCACTATCTTCTCTCCCTCTGCTTCCCCCCCTTTCGCCCTCCTTCATTTCTCTCCTCTCCTTTTGGGGCAAGTTACATTTCTTTATGGAACTGTGTGTGTGTGTGTTCTCTTTTTGAACCACTTTTTATGAGACTGAGCTTCAGGTTTTGGCTTCCATCTATTTGTTGCCTCCCCCCAATAAAAGTTCTTCCTTGTTGATGTTTTATTTGAGAGTTTTCCCCATTCTGTGCCTTTCTCTCCTTCTCCCTACTTACCCCTACATTTTTTGGGAGATTATCCCAATATAATCAACTCAGACTGGTGTTCTAATAATGTTAAAATTCTTAAGTGTTAACATGTTAGAAATGTAAACAGTTTAACTTTGAGCCTCTTATGATGACTCTTTTATGTTTACCTTTTTGTTCTTCTCCAGTCATTTTCTATTCATCTCTGGTCTTTCCGTTAGTATTACTTGGAAATCCTCTTTCTAACTGACCATCCATTTTTTCCCCCTATGCTCAGTGAAATACGGATAAATAGGTATGTACTGGGAGAATTGATTCTTGTTTGTAATCCTAATTCCTCTGCTTTCTAGAATATCATTGCACCCTCTCTGCTCCTTTAATATAGAAACTGCTATATAAACTGAATAGTTTTTTCTGACTACTTATATTATTTATTCCTTGACCTGGGAGCTCTGAAATTCATTTTGGGATCTTGTTCAATTTCTGGTTTACCCTCTGAATTTAAGTACAATATTAGAGCAGTTTTCCTTCATAATTTCTTAAAATATGATGTCCAGGCTCTTTTTTTTTAATCATGGCTTTCAGATAGATAGTAATTCTTTTCTCTTTTTTTTGAAATTTTTTTTTTATTTTTGCAAGGCAGTGGGGTTAAGTGGCTTGCCCAAGGTCACACAGCTAGGTGGTTATTAAGTGTCTGAGACTGGATTTGAACCCAGGTACTCCTGACTCCAGGGCCAGTGTTTTATCCACTGCCCCACCTGGCCGCCCCCCAGCCAGTAATTCTTAAATTCTCTCCCTATATTTATTTTCCAGGTCAGTTATTTTTCCAGTGAGACAGTTCACATTTTCTTCTAATTTTCATTCTTTTATCTTTGTTTTGTTTTATTGAAGTCATTAGTCTCTATTTGCTGAGTTCCAATTTTTAAGGATGTCTTTTCTTCAGTGAACTTTTATATCTTTTTTATTTGTTTAATTCTTTTTAAGGCATTCTTTTCAGTGAATTTATATTTCCTTTTCCATTTTAACCTATTCTGCTTTTTAAGGAGTTATTTTACTTAGTGAATTTTTTTCTTTAGCCATTGAGTCAGTTTTGTTTTTAATGGAATGTTTTGTTAAGTATGTTTTGTACTTCCTTTTACCATGTTGTTAATTCTCTTAATATTTTTTCACATCATTCATTTTTTCCCCTAATCCCCCCCCTTTAACTCTTAATTTTTTCCCACTCTTTAACTCTTCCAGGAATTATTGTTGAGCCTGAATTCAGTGAGCATTTTTTCTTTTCTGACTGCTTATATTGTTTTCAACATTGTCTTCTGAGATTGTGTCCCAATCTTCCTTGTTTCTGTAGTAGTTTTTTGTGGTCAGCTTTTTTTGTTGTTGTTTACTCATTTATTCCAGACTCTTTTTTGAGGCTGTAATATAATGTTTTTATATTACATTTGGATTCAGTTTGCCTAAGAGTGAAATGGGATTTTGGTAAATTTCAGGTTTCTTTGTTTCCAAGTTGGTACTGGGATTCTGCAAAGTTTGGGTATTTTCAAAGTAGTGTAATCATGGGAGGTAAGTGTAGTCACTGCTCTTGTCTTTACCCAGTAAGGACCCCTTTCTTTCTCCCTGCAGCCTCTGTTATTTTTGGTGCCTGGGACTGACTTGGAACAAGTATGTGGTTAGTTGTCTGGAGGGGGTGGGTGTTGGGGAAGGTCATCTGCCATCTTGGATCCTACCTCCCTAGTTTTTTTTTTTTTTTGGTTGGAGGAAATGACATGC
The DNA here is from genome assembly GCF_037893015.1 of Macrotis lagotis. Classification (NCBI taxonomy): domain Eukaryota; kingdom Metazoa; phylum Chordata; class Mammalia; order Peramelemorphia; family Peramelidae; genus Macrotis; species Macrotis lagotis. The sequence continues at coordinate 51,143,932 of NC_133658.1, forward strand.
AATAAAAGACATTCAAATGTGTTTAGCTTCTGCCCCTTAAGTATCACGGACCTTTCTATCTAGCTTGCCTCGTAAACCTTTTCATATATTTTGTCTCTTCCATTAGAATATGGACTCCTTGAGATCAGGACCTTACTGACTTCAGTATTTATATTCCTGCATTTAACACAGTACTTTGCTCATTGTAAGTTCTTAATAATATTTTATCATTTATTCATTCATGAGGCAAGAAATCTTTTGTGATCATAGAATTTGGAGAGCTATGTGATTAATCCCTTTCCCTGTTCCTTATTATTGTCTGTGCATAAACTTTGAAGTTTCAAGTAGTTATCTATTTTATTTTTTGTAATTGTCTCTGTTTCAGAGGCATCTCTCCCCATGACTGTGAAAGGCACATGATCTTATTCTATTCAGGTTTTTAATGAATGTATGATCTTTTATATTAAAATTATCTTTTATCCAGTTAGTGTGTATTATGGAATGTGGTGTAAAATGTTAGTCTAGGTCTTTGTTCTGCTGGACTGCTTTCCAGTTTTTCCAGCATTTTCTTTAACAAACAGGTAGTTTCCCCTCTAAGTTATGTTATGTATTTTTCTTTTCTTTTTGAATTTTATTATTTTTAAGTTGTTTTCTATTTTTCAAACTCAGATGAGTAATATTTATTCTTAATCTCACTTTTCTAATGTGTTCTTTGATTTTAGGATTTTTTAGCCAGTACCAGATGGTTTTGATGAATGCTTGCTTTATAATTTAGTTTGAGATTCTTAGCCCCTACTTTTTCTTAATTCTTTTCACCATTTCCTTTAATTTTTTTTAAATGAACTTGGTTATTTTATTACACTATGTATTCTCTTGGTAATTTGACTAATATAGCATTAAAATATAAATTTAGTTTGGGATTACAATCTATTGGCATTGCCTAGTTTTTTTAAAAAATTATTGAAGGATGGGTGGCTAGGTGGCACAGTGGATAAAGCACCAGCCTTGGAGTCAGGAGTATCTGGGTTCAAATCCGGCCTTGGGCAAGCCACTTAACCCCGTTTGCCTTGCAAAAACAACCTAAAAAAAATTCATTGAAGGTAATGGGGTTAAGTGACTTGCCCAGGGTCACATAGCTAGGCATCTAATATGTGTCTGAGATCAGATTTGAACCCAGGTCCATCCTGCCTCCAGGATGCTCTACTCTAGCTGCCCCTGGCATGGTCTAGTTAAGAGTACTCCAGCTATTTAGATTGTTCTTTACATTTTATCTCCTATTTACCTTTTTTTTTATTTCTTTAAATCCTTTCTCTTGGTCTTATTGCTATAGCTAACTTTCCCAGTACCATATCAAATAAAAATGGGAATGTGTGTATGTGCCTATGCAAGTGCATTTTTAATGACATTTTAACTTAATTACAGGTAAAAACAATTTTTCACATATTTTAAAGTTTTTGAGTTTCAAATTCTGTCTCTACCTCGTATCTCCTCTCCCAGAGAGGGTCTGCAATCTAATATAGGTTATGCATGTTTAGTCATGAAAAACATTTCCATATTAGTGATTTTGTGCATAAATTGTGATTTTATTACTTGAATAAAACAGAAAAGTTAGAAATAGTATGCTTCAATCTGTAGTCACATGATAAAATCTTTTTCTTTAAATGTGGTCACATGTTTTTTGATTATTTGACAATTGTCTTGGATCATTGTGTTGCTGAGAATAACTTGTCATTTACAGTTGATGATCATCTTTACAATATTGCTGTTATTGTGTATAGTATTCACCTGATTATGCTCACTTTACTTTGTGTCAGTTCATTTAAGTCTTTCTAGGTTTTCCTGAAATTATCCTGCTTGTTACTTCATATAGTAAAATAATATTCCATTAGAATCATAACCACAGCTTGTTCAGCCATTTCCCAACTGATGACATCCCTTCAATTTTCAATTTGTACTCAACACAAAAAGTGCTGTTAAAATTTTTTTTATAAAGCTCATTCTCCATCCCCTCTTTTCAAAAAACTATTTTGGAATGCAGAGCTAGTGGTTTTGCTAGATCAAAGAATATGCAAAATTTGATAGTCCTTAGGACAAAGTTCTAAATTACTCTCTCTAATGGTTGGATTAATTCACAACTCCAGTAACAATGCAGTTTTCCAGTTTTCTCATTTTCCTTCCAATTTTTATCATTCGTTTTCTGTCATATTAAGCAAGAGATGAGGTGGTTACTCAAAGTTGTTTTAATTTGCATTTCTCTATTCAATTGTGATTTAGAGCACTTTAAAAAAATATCCTTATAGATAGCTTTAATTTCTTTGAAAACTTCTGTTTGTGTCCTTTAACCATTTCTCAGTTGGGTAATGATTTATATTCTTATAAATTTGACTTGTTTCTCTATTTTTGAGAAATAAAGTATCAGAGAAATTTGTTACAAAATTCCCCCCCCCCATTTTCTGCTTTTCTTTTAATTTTGGTTTCATTGATTTTGTTTGTGCAAAAACTTAAAATTTATATAAATGAAATTGTTTTATATCTTGTAATGTTCTCCATCGCTTGTTTGATACTGAATTCTTCCTGTATCCCCAGATCTGACCACTAAACTACTCTCAGTTTGCTTATGGTATCAAGCTTGGATATATTTTAACCATAACCTGCTTTATTATGGAAGGGGAATGTCTTGGTGAATATTTTGCTTGTCAGTTAATTTTTTGGGTATGTAGGAATCAGAGTCTGTGTTGCATTTACTTTTGCCTCCTCCATATTTATTGTCTCATTTAATAGACATCAATTTATAAAAGAAAATAAATATGAGACATTCGTTGCTCACATGGATTCCAAAAAATAAGGAAGATGATGTACAGAAAGTATTTCAATGTGAAATAGAGTAAGCAACTGTCTATAAGTAAGATCAAAGAGTCATAAAAATAAAACTTTAAAAAGGACTTTTAGAGGTAATATAATTTAATATGTCTGTCTCAGAGACATCTCTCCCCATAGCTGTGAGAGACACATGATCTTATTCTCTTCTGGTTTTTAATGGTATAATTTTTAATATTAAAGTTACCTATCTTTTATCCAGTTAGTATGTATTAAGGAGTGTGGTATAAAGTATTAGTCCAGGTCTTTGTTCTGCTGTACTGCTTTCCATTTTTCATTGCATTTTTTTATTAAATAGGGAGCTTAATTACAGGTAAAAGCACAATTCTCTCATTTATAAATGAGGAAACTTAGACCTAGAGAGATTAAATGAATTGCCTTAACTCATGATTGTAGTAAATAGCAAAACTTTCTCATAATTCCTTTTACACAAATGCCTCCCTGACTTGCCAGTGAGAACTACTTTATAGGAAATGATTAAAAATGTCTTGCCCTTCTGTATGGGAGTACTCATGTTATTAGTATCCAGTGATTGAAAATAAATAATGACAAAGTGACAGTAATCTACGTTTATGTGGACTTGTTGATCCCTTGCAGTAATTTGTACACTATCCAGGGGGTACCTTGGGCTCTTGGATTCTAGTCTATACTCTTTCCATAATGTATTTTGTGAGCTTAGATAAATTACTTAGTTTATTTTGTCTTCTATTTTCTTTTCTGTAAAATGGGTGGGTTGGACTATGTGTCCTTGATGAAGAAGATCTGGAAGAACTTGGTGACCTGGACTAGGGAAAGGGACCAGGGAAGGGAGCATGATGGAAGAAAGAAGAACATTTAGCAGATTTTTTGGGGGGGGGTTGCAAGGCAATGGGGTTAAGTGACTTGCTCAAGGTCACACAGCTAGGTAATTATTAAGTGTCCATTTAGCAGATCTGAAGACTTTACTCCTAATGTAATTTTTAGAAAATGGTTAATCTTAAGTTTTGAGTTTGTTTGATGAACCATTTCTCACCTACTGTTTCACCTTGTTATTGGTACTAAAGAAGGAGGTAGGTCTTTTCACCGTTCTGGCATTAAGAGAATAAATTTAGTCTTCTAAATAGAAGCAAAAATCCCCCCCCCGCCATGTAACTGTTTTATAGTTGCTTTTCTTTGGGTACAGTTTGGTTAAAAATAATGTATAGTTGCAGTTCCTTATTTAAAATAACATTTATGTACTACAGTATTATTGATTCTTTATAGCCATGGTTTTTTTTAAATAAAGCACAATTCTATTAATTGCTAATCAATTGGTACAGATTAAATGAAATGCTGGAATTACCATTGAGACTGGAAATTCCCCTCCCCTCCTTTTGAACACCTTTTCTATTTCTGACTTCTTTGTGAAAATTAGCATTTGGTGATCATTTAATGCCATTTCTTCTTCTTTTTTTTTGCAAGGCAAAGATCACATAGCTAGGTAATTTTTAAGTGTCTGAGGCTGGATTTGAACTCAGATCCTCCTGACATCAGGGTCAGTGCCCTGTCTACTGTGCCCCACCTAGTTACCTCTTAATGGCAATCACAGAGTTTTAGAAAAGTTATTATCCGAATATTGATTACTTACTGGTCCCACATTATATACTAGAAAATATTTATAATCAGAGTACATGACATTTTTTGTTTCACTCCTATCACTTTTGGGTCATAGGCAAGTTTCAGAAAATAATTATACCATCTACTGAATTTTAGAGAGTAGAAGGTAGGCCCTCTCTAGGATGTGTTAACTTAGACAGGAAGGCTTCAGTGCTAAGGAAATAGAGGGAAACAAAGAAATGTAGCTTGGGCTACTACCTCCACTGCAGAACCAGTCACTCTGGTACAGGTAAACTACCTTGGACTTTTATAAGGAGGAGCTGCAGCTCACTGAATGAACTTTTGTCACAGTCATGGTTGCCAGAGGAATTTGCCTTACTTTAAAAGCACTGGACAAGGAATCGGTAATCTATCAATGAGGATTATTAAGCTCTACTATTTGCCAGACACCGTGCTTAAGGGTAGGGAGGCAAAAAGAAGCCAAAACCTGCTCTCAAAGGGTTTACAGTCTGAAATGGAGTTTACCCTTAAGAATGGGAAGAAGTGTGACTAGAGAAGAGGTAGCTGGAGTAGGAGAAGCAAGAATGCCCCTTCTCCCCAAAGGAGGTACATTTTTTTCAGTGATCCACACGAATTCATATACATACACATACACATACACATACATATAATATTTTTTTCTTTTTTTTTTCTTGCAGTCTTAAGTCATGGAAACTGAATAATTTGCAGAGTTTCTTTAACTGCATGTAAAAATAAGAATTATAACAAAAGTTTTATTCTGGGCATTTCTATACTATTAGAACTGTTTTAAAAAAGGTATTTTGACAGAATGCCCATGTAACAATTTAAAAAAAAATGATACTCATAATGAGTTGTTGGGAGGTCTTGTTTATTTCTCTTTGTTTTAATATTATTTCTGCCTCACCTTGAAAATTAAGGTAGGATCACTTAATCACTTTAAAGTAGGAATAATACTTGAAATCAAATGGGAAGGTATGATAGAAATTAGTTGCCTAAACTGGTGATCTTAGATTGAGGGTTGAGGATGATCTTTGGTTTTATCGCAAATTATAGGGATATTTATTATTTTATCTCCAGAATTTGTGATAGAATCTTTCAAGAGCTCTTCTCCCCAGTTCTGTACTTCAAAGATCTCAAGTATAGGACTTGGCACTAAAGACATACACTAACTTTAGGACCTTTAGGACAAGTCACTTAATCATTCTTTTTTCATCAACACTTAATCGTTCTTTGCCTGCAAAACAGAGATCTTAATGTAGCACCTACCCTAGGGGTCATTGAGAGTATCTGCTGAGATACTGTATTTCCCCAGTGTATACAATGAACCTTAATTCTGGGGCCTGAAATTTGAAAGAAAAAATTTATTTCATAAAGTTATTGAACTCAAGTTTTATTAGTTATAAAGTTCATGCAATTCCTTATCACTGTTCAAACTCCCATCCATGAGCTTGTCCTCATCTGTGTTGGATGACGAATCCCTGTCTCAGGAGAGACTCACCTCTCTCCTGCCTGTGTTCTGGTCTGTGGTTGACCACAAGCACTCCCTGGGCAAGTCTGGTACGTGGATGCAATGCTTAGTCTATTTGGTTTCATGAACCTGAAGCATCCATTGTGTCCTCTGAGGAAATCAGTCACTTCTTTGTCAACAATTCTTATTGCCCCTTAACCCCATTGCCTTGCAAAAACTAAAAAAACAAACAAAAAAATTCTTATTGCCTCCTGCTGAACCATCTTTGTGGACACAGGAATTCCACTGACCCTTTGCTCTTCAATCCATTCCTTCAATTCCTTCTCTAAATCAGGCCATTTGGCTGACTTGCATCTCATGACCTTCTTCTGCTGTGACATTTTCAGTTGAGTTTCTTCTTGGAGTCAGTCTCCGATTATTTTCTCAGTTGGAGGAGGGCCAAACTTAGGTTCTACAGCATGATTTCCATTCACTTTTGCAAACTGGATCACTTTGAACTTAAATTCAGCACTGGATGAAAATCTTTTCTGAGCCATTTCTGGGCAGAATGAGACAAATGTAACCTAATATACTGGTAACAAGTACAAAACAAGAAATGCAAAGACAAGTGAAAAAAGTGGGACATGCAAGTAAAAAATCTACAGTCATTGCATAAGATACTCCCAGTTTTCAGACCCCAAATTTTTACTGGTAACAAGTACAAAACAAGAAATGCAAAGACAAGTGAAAAAAGTGGGATATGCAAGTAAAAAATCTAGTCATTGCATAAGATACTCCCAGTTTTCAGGCCCCAAATTTTTAGAAAAAGAATGTCTTATTCAGGATGCTTTTGAGACAATTTGTAAAGTACTTTTGCAGATTTTACACATGTTATGATGCTAGCTGGTGTTAAACTGTTTTTATTATTGTTCATCTTATATTATCTAAGAAAATCATGACCTCAGGGAGGTGATGCTATGACAAGCACATGAATTGGATTTGAGTGAGGGGGTGCTATGTTAAGTTCCAAGCCTCACTTTCTCCGCTAGTCATCTGGGCCCAGTGGCTAGATATGAATTAGGATGATTGGAGATGACCCCTGGATACCTGGCAGTCAGGGTTTAAGTGTCTTGCTTAAGGTCACACAACTAGTAAGTATCAAGTGTCTGAGGTCAGATTTGAACTCTTGTCCTCCTGATTGCACTGTATCACCCAACTGCCCATTATTATTACTACTGTTATTGTCACCACCATCACTATACCACTGTCATGTACGAAATACTTTATTGCTTTATTCTCATTTGATCTTCACAATAACTCCAGGACTGTTGTCATTTGTAAAATGAGGATAATAACACTGAGGTTAAGTGATTTGTAAGTGTGAATTTAGATCTTTTTTGATTCCAGGCCCAGTGCTGGGAGTGGGCAGATGTTACTGCTACTTTCCTTCCTCTTTCCCTACCTGAGTTTGGCTTCTGATCTTATCTTTTTTTTTTTTTTTTTTTTTTTGTTTTGTTTTAGATTTTTGCAAGGCAATGGGGTTAAGTGGCTTGCCCAAGGCCACACAGCTAGGTAATTATTAAGTGTCTGAGACCAGATTTGAACCCAGGTACTCCTGACTCCAGGGCCAGTGCTTTATCCACTGCGCCACCTAGCTGCCCCCATGATCTTATCATTCAAGTGAAACTTTCTCTAAAGTTATCAGTAATCTCTTAGTTGCCAAATCTAATGAATTTTTTCTCAATTCTCATACTTGACCTCTTTGTAGCCTTGACACTGTGGATCACACACTAATAGCTTCTCTTTAGGGTTTTGTGAAAACTGTCCTCTGCAAACTACTGACTCATCTGTACAGTTACTGTTGATCTCTGTCTGAATATTCCTTCTTCGCTTCCTTTGCTGGCTAGCGTTCAGATCTAGCTAATTGTGTGTGACCCTCGACCCTGTTCTCTTCCCTCCTGTATTATTTTACTTGTTCGATTCGTTAATATTTCTCAAATTTACATATCAGACTCCAGCCATTCTTGCCTTTCTTTGTATCCACTTTACTCAGTATGGTTTCTGGCCCTTGATAAAATGTTTGTCTCATTGAATGGAGGCAGGGAGACAGGGCAGTGTGACATAATGGGGGAAGGGAAGAAAACTTTTATATAGTGCCTCAAAGGTGTCAGGCACCTTGCCGGATGTCCTATCTATCATTAGTAGGTCTTTGTGCTTCTAGGCCTTCTTTGTCCACTGAAAGCCCCTGACTTGTCTCTACTGCTAGCGTCTATTTAGTTCTTTAAGACTTGTAAAGCATATTACAAATAATTCCATTTTATGAATCAAGACTCATGATCAGACAGGGGCCTTAGGAAAACCTGTTTGAAAGCTAAACAGATGTTGAGAACCAAGGAAAACCTTGATAAGGAGACTATTGAGCAAACTATTGGAGGTATACAGGCAAAAGGGGTTGCAGGGCTTCACCAAGGTGGTGGCTTAGGAGAGAAGAAGGTGAATACAGGAAAGATTGATGTATAATGTTATATGGGTAAAATCAATAATACTTGGTAACTGAATGGATAATGGAGCAGTGGGGTGAAGGTGACAATTTCATTTTTTTAATATAATTTAATTTTATTTTCCATTTACATATAGTTAGTTTTCAGCATTTATCTTTTTGTAAGGTTGTGAATTGCACATTTTTCTCCTCTTCCCCCAAAGTAGTCTGATATTAGTTATACATATATAATCATGTATAATATATTTCCATGACAGCTAGATTTGGGTCTCAAAGAATAGTAATACCTTTGACTCAGTAGGGAAGTTTTGAAGAAAGGAGTTTTTTGGGGAAAGATCAGTTTAGTTTGGAGCATGTTGAATTTGACATATCTAGGAGATGTACAACAAACAGTTGGAGATGTGATACTGAAGATCAGGAGAGAGGTTATCACTGGACAATAAATGTGAGGCTATTCTGTGGAGTAGATGAAGAGTTGAATTCATTGGAGCTAAGGAGGTCACCAAGTATTAGAATAGATGGAGATGAGAACAGAGCCCAAGGTCATGGAACCAGTATTTACCCCAGATTTCTGACTCCAGATTCCTCAGTGATCTGTGTTAACCAAACCTTGACTATTAAACTGTACTCTTGACTGATCCCTTCAAAGTTTGTACCTGAAACTTCCCTCTCATTGCTAGGTTAAGGTCTAGTTGTGTATTTCTTCTCTTGCCTCTGTCATATTTATAGAAATCATGAGTGATATTAAACTAGAGAAGATTTTTTGTGAAGCCATTGGGTACTTACCTCTGACAGAGAATGGAGTGAGGCATAATCAACAATGAACCCCAAGGGAAGCAGGTTTTGAGGGAAAAACTTTTGCTCTAATGGGTGGCAACTGTGGAAAGCTAAGTAAGGAATGAGAGTGGCATGTCTTTTTTTGAGGATTATACTTTTTTCTATAAAGATTCCCTAATGACAGAGTCATCAACAATTCTTTTATGTTTAAAAAACGCCCAAGATTTATAGCTGGAATCAGGACTGGATGTAGAGTTTGGCTTTATTGCTTTCAAGGGTCCTGGAAAAAATTAGGGAAATTTCCTAGGAAGAAAAGAAGAGAATTGAAGCTTGCAATATAGCTTGTGATCTTGAGAGTATATGTTTATTCCTTCCTTTCTTCCCTTCTGCCCTTAAAAATATTTGTATTCTTTTGTCCTCCAATCTTTTATTTCTGCAATCAAAACATTTTCTAATGTGTTTATACATATGAAAATATATATACATACTCACACAGAGGAAGATTTGTAAAATAATACCCTTTTCAATTAAACTACCCTTTCTGAATATTAGAACATCTATTAGATTTAAAAGTCTGACTATATAATAAAATTATTGGTAATCTTAATTGTCATATTTGTAGCTATAATATAGCAGCTAAAACAGCTGATAGGGATGAAGGAAATAATTACATTAAAATTATCTTAAAGGTAATGGTATAAGGCAGATCTATTTATCTTTTTATTAGATTAGTCAAAAGGGCCTTTTCTCAAGTAGCTATGACTAGCATTTTGTATCTTGTTTTATTGTTTTGTACTTTTATATTATGCTTACCCTGAGGTTTTTGAGGAAATATGTACTTAACAAATCAAATTAAAGAGAAATAACTTGAAAGATCAATATTCTGGGTGGTTAGGTGTCATAGTGGCTAAAGCACCGGCCTTGGAATCAGGAGTACCTGGGTTCAAATCTGGTCTCAGACACTTCATAATTACCTAGCTGTGTGGCCTTGGGCAAGCCACTTAACCCCATTTGCCTTGCAAAAAACCTAAAAAAAAAAGTGTACACAGGGGACCTATATGAATTACACTAGCAGCTTTGAACACTTTAATCCCAAACAAGCTTGATTAGACTACAGATTATTTGTTTGTTTGTTTGTTTATTTATTTATTTATGTATGTATGTATTTGCAAGGCAAATAGGTAATTATGAAGTGTCTGAGACCTGATTTGAACCCAGGTACTCCTGACCCCAGGGCTGGTGCTTCATCCATTGCACCTAGCCGCCCCTGTGTACACAAATTTAAAGAGAAAGGGAATGTTTAGTTTGACACAGTGTATTACCACATTTAAAAATGTAGCTGAGTAATATATTTAATAAATATATTATATGGATGAGATTGTTACCATTTCCATAGCCTTTTCTGGAAATAATGCCTCTGCTATTTTTCTTTTTTGCTTGTAAGGTTGCAATGAAAAAAATTTGATTATAATAATTTACCATTTATTTAATGTATCTGACCCATTGAGCCCTTAAGAAAAGGGCACTTTACCAGTTTACACCAAGAAAAAATACCTTAAACTCTCACTTTTTTCCATCATATGCATTTGGCCTTTCACAAAACTCAGAAACATTAGTCAATCTTTGTAGCTTATTTTCACAATGGCAGCTATTCATTTAATTTCTTGCTCTTTTAATCACTGGCATTTTTCCAGGTTTTTTTTTTTTATAAAGATTTTATTTATTTTGAATTTTACAATTTTTCCCCTAATCTTGCTCCTCCCCCCATCTCCTACAGAAGGCAGTCTATTAGTCTTTACATTGTTTCCATGGTATACATTTATCTAAGTTGAATGTGATGAGAGAGAAATCATATCCTTAAGGAAGAAAAATAAAGTATGAGAGAGAGCAAAATTACATAATAAGATAATTATTTTTTTTTAAATTAAAGTTAAGTAATAGTCTTTGGGTTTTGTTCAAACTCCACAATTCTTTCTCTGGATACAGATGGTGTCTTTCATTGAAGATAGCCCAAAATTATACCTGATTGTTGCATTGATGGAATGAGTGAGTCCATTATGGTTGATCATTGCCCCCATGTTGCTGTTAGGATGTGCAGTTTTTTTCTGGCTCTGCTCATCTCGCTCAGCATCAGTTCATACAAATTCCTCCAGGCTTCACTGAATTCCCGTCCCTCCTGGTTTCTAATGGAACAATAGTGTTCCATGACATACATATACCACAGTTTGCTAAGCCATTCCCCAATTGAATGATATTCACTTAATTTCCAATGCTTTGCCACCACAAACAGGGCTGCTATGAATATTTTTGTTCATTATGGAGATTATGGAAAAGGGTAAAAATATCTTGGGCAAGTCACTTATAACCCCATTACCTTTTCAAAAATTTTTTTATGTAAGGCAATGGGGTTGAGTGACTTGTCTAAACACAGGCAATTATTAAGTGTCTGAGGCGGCATTTCAACTCAGGTCCTCCTGACTGTAGGGCTGATGTTCTATCCACTCTGCCACCTAGCTCCCCCCCCCCCCCCATTGCCTTTCAAAAAAGAATGGTAGAAGATAAACACTTTTAAATGAAGTTAAAATGAAAGATGCTTACAAATGAATAAATGTATTATAAAAAATAGATTAATGCCTTGGTTTATGGACCTTTGAATTCTTTGCTTATTTTCATCCAGTTAAAAGAAAACAAAATATTAGGAAAATTTACAAGGGTTCAATTTCTAGAAACCATAGATTTCTTCAGAAAATGAAAACCTGTTTTCCCCTTTTTTGTGACAAATTTCAGAGAGGAATCCTAGTCCACATATTTTTTCCTTCCTCTGAAGAAAACAAATACAGTGCAGTAGTAGAGAAATTTCGGGTCTCATATCACAAATGTATTGGTTTCATAATAATAGTCATAATAGGCATTCTGGTTTCTTTCAAGCCACTAATTCTTTAACTTATTGAGAGAGAAAACTTGGTTAACTTTGTTTTGTTTTTTTGTGGATGGTGAAAAAAGCCATTGTGCTTTACTTGAAAAAGTAGAAAGCAGTACTTGTCTCAGTTGATGCTGAGGTACAAGTTTAATTCAAATATGAATTTATTAAATGTCAAGGTCAGAATAATAAAAATTAGTTAGAATTTATAAAAAAATCGAAATTAGACCAGGTGTTAAGAAATGTTCATGAATTTATTACATGTACTGTTTCCTTAATTCTTATTTCAGAGTATTCTTTAATGAATTTTGTTGGAAGCATAGAATGTTAATTCTTGCTTGATACGGTATTAAGTTGTGTACCTAGTTCTACTTTGCTTTAAGCAAACTCAGTATCTCCAAGACACTTGCTCTTTATGTCCCAAAAGTTTTAGTGCATTTTAAAGCACTTCAAGTCCTGATTTTGTCCTTGGCTTGTGACTTTAATCGTTCAGATTGCTTCTGGTGAGGAAGCTAGCCACTACTGCTTACAGGTAACTGTTTTGCAATTTGTAATCTCAAAGTTTGCTTAGGTCCACTGGGAGGTTAAGTCATTTGTTAGGGTCATCAAAGGAAAGGCGTGTTGGGGAGGAGCATTTAGAGCAAGGTCTTCTTTATACTGAGACTCTCCCCTCTTGTCAAAAGTCATTTTCTGCATGCACTAACACCTTCCAAGTTTTGTGTATGTGATGTGCATACAGGGAAAGTTCAAGTGTTTGCCATTACACTGCATTGGGGACCAATTCAAAAGAAATCTCTTAAATCTTTTTTGAAGAGTTATATATTTGCAAATCAAATTCTTAATTGCATGAAGCAAGGTTAATCTGTATTATTCAAGTTGCTATAGTAACACATCCTTTATTCCAATTTCAATGATTCAGCCACTGTACTTGTCTGATATATAGCAGAAAATGATAATATGAACAACATTGGAGCTTCTACAGGTCAGTAAGGACTTGCTCAGAAGCTCATGTCCTGAATGGTTGACTGGAGTTGATTAATGACTTGGGATCAAAATAGGAGGTGGTTTCCAGCAGTTTTTCTAAATTGTGTTCAATTCAGCATTTTAAATGAGTAACTTAAGGTAACTCTTAGTAAATTTTAAAGCAGGAAGGAAAAGCTATAATTTGGTTACCAGAATTGAAATCTAAAAAGTTCATAGGCAAGAACATTGGTTGAATTTTTGACAAAATTCTCTTTTTCCCCCCATTACATTTTAAGTCCTGCATTTAGGGATCAAAACCTGCTTCATTAAGAAAGTTCAGGAGATGTGAATGTAAAATTTAGTGTGTGTGGGGGAAAGGTGATGGGGTTTTTGAAGCTGGAAGATTAGTGTTCAGAGGAAGGTTGGTGTGTGATCTGTCAAACGCTTCCTTTATTATACCAGATCAGTAATAACTTGTCCCTTCTGAGAACCATGTTCTTTTGGTTTTTTCAAGGCAGTGGAGTTAAGTGACACAGCTAGGTAATTTTTTTATTGTGTCTGAGATCAGATTTGAACTCAGGACCTTCTGACTTAAGGGCTGGTGCTCTATCCACTGAGACACCTAGCTGCCCCTTGGGAACCATGTTTTACTGGGAATATGGAGGGAGTTTATTGGACCTCAGGTAAATTGGTAAGAAATATTTAGCCTGGAATAATGGAGACTTAAGGGGAACCTGAAAGAGTCTTCAAATAATTGAAAGGTTTTCATTTGCAAATCCCAAGACAATTGTTTTGCTTGGCCTCCTGGTAGACTGATTACCTATGGGTAGAAGTCCCTGGGAGGCAGCTTTTGGTGATGTATAAGGAAAACATTCCTAAGGAAGCTATCCAAAATGAATTGGACTGCTTCAGAATGTAGGTCTGTTCCTTCAAGTTTAAACTGAATGACCCGTTTGTAGGTGGTTTAGATTGGATTCTTTGTTTGGAGAGATGGAATAAATGGACTTAATTTCCTTCCCATCTCTAAGTAGTCTGAAAAGCTCTTAAAAAATACTCTTAAGGATAAAATAGCATTAACTTTTATTTTGTAAAAACATTCTAGTTAACCTCAGTATCCAGTTTTTAGACCTGGAAAAAAAAATTATCAAGTGGATTTTGCTGTTGGTGTATTCTCTCACCTGGGAAGTCTGAAAATAAGGAAGAGAAGAAAAAAGCCCTGCAGTGTATGGATGTACTTAATCTGAATCAAGGGGAAACTGAAAGAAGATAGGAATGTGTAATATAATTTAGGATGATTTACATTCTGGGAAGTTAACTTGAAGCTTCTTTTGGTTCTTAAATAGAGACATTGTTACCTGTTTGGAACAACTAGTTTTCTTTTTTTTTCCATTAAATATTTTATTTATTTTGAGTTTTACAATTTCCCCCCCAATCTTACTTCCCTCCCTCCACCCCCTACAGAAGGCAATTTGTCAGTCTTTACATTGTTTCCATGTTATATATTGATCCAAATTGAGTGTGATGAGAGAGAAATCATATCCTTAAGGAAGAAACATAAAGTATAAGAGATAACAAGATCAGACAATAAGATACCAGTTTTTTTTTCTAAATTAAAGGGAATAGTCCTTGGACTTAGTTCAAACTCCATGGTTCTTTATCTGGATACGGATGGTATTCTTCATTGCAGACAGTCCAAAGTCATCCTGATTTTTGCACTGATGAAATGAGTGAGTCCATCAAGGTTGATCATCGCCCCCATGAGAACAACTAGTTTTCTAAGGGCTTGGGATGCTGTGTATAAATGTTGGATCTTTTGATTGTATGGACACTTTCTTCCCCCCCTTTATGAAGAAACCTTTCTGTGTTTGAGATAATATTTTAGGACAATAAAGAAGAAATGGCGATTTATATATATATATATATATATATAAATTTCAGACTAGTAATTGATAAGCTAAAATACAGAACACTCTCATCCAAAGGATGTCTTTGCCTCTTGATGTGTTTTACAGCTAGCTGCTAAGTAATGGCAGGAGCATAGATACAATTGGATTCTGATTTTTCATTTGCTCCCTTGATGGCTTCTGGTGAAAGTCTGAGTTAAGTTGTTGGAAAGTTTAATGTAAAATGTATACTTTCCTTAGGAAAAGGTGTCATGGAAAAAAAGGTGGATTTTGTGTGAGTTTTTCGAAAGTTAAAAAGGTTACACCAGTGGTCTGCCATACATAATTATAGTGCTAAATATAAAAATAGATCAGGACCCAAATGAAAATAGCCCATTATCACCATCATTATTCAATATTGTACTAGAAATGTTAGCATTATCCATAAGAGAATAAAAATTTTAGGAATTAGAATAGACAATAAGGAACATAAATTATCACTCCTTGCAAATGATATGGTGTTATACTTAGATAATCCTAGGGAATTAACTAAAAAACTACTTGAAATAATTAACAACTTCAGCAAAATAGCATGATATAAAATAAACACAAATAACTAATCAACATTTCTATATGTTAGTTAAAAAGTTCAGAATCAAGAGATTGGAAGAAAAATGCCTTTGAAAATAACTGATTACTTGCTGCCATAGGAAGGGGGGAAGAGACCTTGGGACATAGAAAAACGTTGAATTGATTAGATGTTGAAATGTTGAATGTTGAATCTTAATCTACATGTAACAAGAAAAAATAAAATATATAAAAAGATACCTGTAGACAATATAAAATACTTGGGAGTCTTCTTGCCAAGACAAGGAACTATATGAAAACAATTAAAACACTTTTCATGCAGATAAAGTCAAATATAAACAATTGGACATATATCAGTTGTTCATGGGTAGACTGAGTGAATATAATAAAATGAAAAGTTTTTAATCTAAATTTACTTATTCAGTGCCACACCAAACTACCAAAAATTATTTGATAGAGCTAGAAAAAAATAAAATTCATCTGGAAGACCAAAAGGTCAAGAATATCAAGGCAATTAAATTGTAAAGGAAGGGTGTTCATCAAAACTATTTGACAGTGGCTAAGAAATAGAGTGTTGGAATAGTGGATATTCCAGATTAGGTACAAAGAAACAGTAAATGACTATAGTAATCTACTGTTTGACAAATCTAGAGACTCTCCTTCTCCGAAGAAGAACTCATAATTTGTCAAAAACTGTTGGAAAAACTGGAAAAAAATTGTCAAAAACTAGGCATAGACCAGTATGTCATACCTTAGAACAAGATATGGTTAAAAATGGGTACAGGATTTAGAAAATAAAGGATGATACTATAAGGAAACGAGGAGAGCAGATGTATAGAGAAGGGAAGAATTTATGGCCAAACCAGAGATAGAGAACATTATGAAATGTAAAATGGGTAGTTTTGATTACATTAAAATAAAAAAGATTTTTTCACAAGCAAAACCAATGCCATGTGGATTAATCTACAGAAAGCTGGGAAACAAACTTTACAGGAAGTGTCTGATAAATAACTCATTTCTCAAGTATATAAAGAACTGAATCAAATTTGTAAGAATACAGGTCAGTTTTCCAAATGATAGTCAAAGGATATGAGAACAAGCAGTTTTCAGACAAAATTAAAACTATCTTTTAGTCATTTGAAAAAATGCTTAAAACCACTATTGAAGGGGTGGGGAAGTAAATAAATCTAGGAATTTTTTAGGGGGTGAATTAACTAAATGTTTGATCAAAATATAATGGCCTATTCCTGGATTTGAGCAGTACAAATTTTAAAATAACTCTGATGTACCAACTTCACACCTATCAGATTCGCTAACGTGTCAAAAAAAGGGAAAAAGATAAATGTTGGAGAAGATTTGGGAAAACCAGAACACTAACACATTATTGGTATTATGACTGAACCAAGCATTCTGGAGAGTAATTTGGAACTGTGCCCTCAGGGCAATAAAATACATACTCAGAGACAATTCCAAAAGACTTGTTTTTTTTAAAATGCATTTTTATTAAAGATATTATTTGAGTTTTACAATTTCCCCCCATCTTACTCCCCCCCAAAAGTAATCTGTCAGTCTTTGTTTTCATGTTGTAGTTTGATCCAAATTGAGTGTGATGAGAGAGAAATCATATCCTTAAAGAAGAGACAAGAAGTCTAAGGTAACAAGATCAGACAATAAGATATCTGTTTTTTTCCTAAATTAAAGGGAATAGTCCTTGAACTTTGTTCAAACTCCACAGCTCTTTATCTAGATACAGATGGCACTTTCCTTTGCAGACAGCCCAAAATTGTTCCCGATTGTTGCACTGATGGAATGAGTGAGCCAAAAGACTTCTGATGGAAAATGCTATCCATGTGCTGAGAAAGAACTGTGGAATCTGGATGTAGATTGAAGCATACTGTTTTCTTCTTTTGGCTTTTCCTTTTTCTCTTTCTTCTTTGACATCCTGACTAATGTGGAAATATGTTTACATGATTGTACATGTATAGCCTATTTCAGATTTCTTGATGAGGAAGGAGGGACCTTGAAAACTATCTTTTCCTTTAATTAGAAAAAAAAATAAAATGGTATTTCCAAATGCAAAAAAATCCTAATTTCCTATATGTTCTTACAGTTAGTAAAATTGGAAGTTTTCATTCGTGTGTGCCCTTTTTAGTCCATTAAGTTTTGTTTTATATAAGATAGTGTTCTCTATTAAAGAATGAAGCTGAAAATTTTAAAGTCACAAGCAGTTTTATTTTTAAACCATTCCAGGGAAAGCTCAGGGAGAGAGCATTGAATTGAGAGCGAATTTGGAGTCATGCTTTGGTTTAAGTCCTGGTTCTATCATCTATGTGTACTTAGACCACTTTAGGTTTCTGTTTCCTCATTAATGAGTGACTAATGGATTCATGGTATAATGGAAACAAAATGGATTCCCATCTTTTGGAAATGGTTGAATAAGAGAAACATGTGTTAGAATAGTATTGTAGTGGAAATAATGTGAGGAATTTACACTCATGAGTGATTTGTTTGATGTTCTACTGAAGTACTGTGTAACCCCCCTAATTGTGTCCTGACCTCTAAGAATCTCCACCCCCCCCCATCCCCACCCCAGGACCCCTCAAATCATTCCCTCTTTTTCCCCTTATCTCCAGTATTTTATTCAGATATTCCAAGGTCCTTAAATATAAACTTCCACCCTTACCCCCTTCTCCCCCCCCCAGCAAAGTAGAACAGAAAGTCAATCCTAAATTTCACTATGGTATTATTTTACTTGTAGCCTTCCTTTATATCTATTCAATGAGTTGTTAGATGGTGCCTTGGTTAGAGCACTGACTCTAGTGTCAGGAGGTCCTTAGAGTTCAAATCTGGCCTCAGACACTTGACACCTAATAACTGTGTGACTCTGGGGCAAGTCACTTAACTCTGACTACCTCATCCAGGACCATCTTCAGTCATTTTTGATCCATATCTGACCACTGGACCCAGGATGATTTTGGAGGAGAAAGTGAGACCAGTGATTTAACACAGCATCCCTCCTCCCAATCCAATTCATGGGCTTGTCATGGCATCACCTTCTTGATGTTGTGGTCTTCTTTGAGAAAGAGTACTGGAAAGGTTTATTTCCAAATGCCCTCTTTACTTCAATTTCTTTACCACAGGTTCTTTAGTTCCTTGCTGTTTAGCTTCCACTACGATTTACTAGAGTTCTCTTAGTCACTAAATAGGTCAGTTGCTGACTGCTCTGCAGCTTTTGGTACAGTTAGATACCTCCTTTCTTTTTCTTTGGTGACAGTATTTCTTTACTTTGTTCTCCTTGATGTCTGCTCTCTCCTCACTCTCTTTGGATAGTATCTCCTACCAACTCTATCAGCTTTTTATGCATTGAATTCTCAACTTTCTGTCAGTGACTCCAAAATATATTTCCAGTCTTGATTCTCTTTCCTCAACTCCATCTGTGATCCACCTGAATGTCTAATATGAAACTCATTTTTCTTCTACCTCCAACTCATCTTGCCTTTAGACTTAATTATTACTGTTGTGGGTACTATTGTCCTTCCAATTCAAACAGGTTCTCAGCCTCTCTACTCACAGAACATCTGCTTTAGTATTGGTGCTCATTATTTCTCCCATTAGCTTCCTACTAGTCTCCAAGCTTCTCTCCAATGCATTTTCCACTTAGCTGTCCCCTTATGTATTGCTCCCCTTTCTTCATGCTGTGGTCCTGCCACATGCTGTGGTCTTACCATTCCAACTCCTCCCTATGGGTCTTTTCTTTGGACCTGTTATTCACTGCCTTTTCACCTTTATTATCCTTATTCCTTCAGCCTTTTGGATGCTCTCAGATTACATATAAAATATTCTGTTAGGTCTTTAAAGCCCCTTTCTACCCTGACCCTTTCCTACTTTTCTAGTCTTTTTTCTAGTCTTTTTTCTGTTTGCATTTTGTAAACTTGTATAAATTTTACTTATTCTTCTAGCACCAAGCACTGTATTTGACATATAATATGTTCTTAATAAAAGCCTATAGAGCAACAACTCTGATCTTTATCTTCTCTAGTTTCCCCCTCAAAAACCTTCTTATCCCATTATTTCTAGGATAAAATACTTTAGTGTGGCATTTTAAGTCTTACCACTCTGCTGCTCAATTACCCTTATGGTTTTATATTATATATTCTATAATAAATAATAGATTTATTATATATATATATATTTTTCTTTTTATATATTCCCTCTCTTTTATTCCTTGTACTGGCCAAAACGACTTGACTGTTTTCTGTGCACAGTTTTTTTACTTCCACTTCCTGTCTTCTTCCCAAATAAAAACTAACTCTACCTCCAGCTAATGAAGTCTTCAACTCCCATCAGATTCACATTTTCCTACTTGGGTACTGTTTCTGATTTTGATGTTTATTAGACATCTGGTGCTTTTGAATTCCTTTTTATTTACTGACTTGTGTAGTTGTTTTCCCCTTTGTTCTCAAGGGAAGGGATTATATTTGATTTTTGCATCCACAATACCTTTGTGAATGGTTGGGCTTAATAAGTTTTGTTCAGTTTAATTTATTTGAATAAGATTCATATAAATGATGACATTATAGAATATATAAGAATTCAAGTTAAAAAATGTGACCAACCTTGGTTTTAGAAACCAAATTTCTCAGAGAAATGGCAGATTCAGATTTCTTCAGGTTGCTGTGCTGTCTTATATAGTTTTCATTCTTTTGGTTTTGCTTGCCTGCTTTTTTGTTAAGAGACAGTAATAGAAAATGGGGAGCTTTTACGGAAAGCACATATAAAAGAATAGGTTATTATAAATAAGGCCCTCCCCCAAATTAGGAGTTTGGACAGGATAACTTTTAGGAATCTAAGGGTTGTCAGCTCTAAATCTGCTATGTCATGAAAAGTAATTATGACACCTACTTAAAAAAATAAAAACATCCTGAAAATTATAGATCATAGTAATTTCTATACCTGGAAAAAAGTAAAAGACATTTTTAATTTGAAAATAATCATACATTTAATAATAATAAACAAAATCTAAGAGGCACACAGGAAGAATTAAAATATTACTGTAATCTGCCAAGTTAGAAAAAAAATTGAGCATGTCAAGAAAATTCTTTTGTCCTTTTCTCACTCCCCAGCCTGAAGTTGTTGCTTTTAATTGTAGACTTTGTGTGGGATGATGACCACTGGAATCAAGAGTTGGAATCTGAGTCAGCCAGCAGGAAAAGGTTTTTATTCCTTCTCACGAGAAGAGGAGACAACCCCCTTTGCTCAATTAGCATCAGCCAAGGAGTATCCAAAAATAGAAGTTCGGAGGCATCTTTTATAATAATAATAATAATAATAATAATAATAATAATAATAATAATAATAATAATCTACTTCTAAATTCTGTCTTATCCCACCATTGGCTGGTAAAGACAAGTTCACAATTTTCTTACTAATACTACCCAACTGGCCAAAGCAAATTCAATCCTCATTATCCTAATTATTCATAATTAATCTCTATCCTATTAGAAAGTTATAGTTTTCAATCCCCTATTAACATAATTATTCATAGCTAATCCATACCTTAATAAAAGTGATGTATTACAAAATTTCAATATTCATTTCCTCTTACCAGATTTGAAGGCATCCATCCAATCAAAAAGAAAGCTAGCTAGTCCAATTCTTCTCGAAATTACCTCCTTTCTGAGAATCATGTTACTAAGGAAATGAGATGGATTTCGAGTAATAAAAATAAAGATAAGGTATATAATAGAGTGTATTCTTGAGGAAGCTTTACTAAAGATCATTTCTTTAAAAAAAAATTTTTTTTTTTAGGTTTTTGCAAGGCAAAATGGGGTTAAGTGGCTTGCCCAAGGCCACACAGCTAGGTAATTATTAAGTGTCTGAGACCGGATTTGAACCCAGGTACTCCTGAATCCAAGGTCGGTGCTTTATCCATTATGCCACCTAGCTGCCCCTAAAGATCATTTCTAACAACTGTGTACAAGAGTGTATTTATGAGGAAACTTCACTGAAGGCCATCTCTCATAACTAGATGTATGCATTTTTATTTTTATATATATATATATGTGTGTGTGTGTATATATATATATATATACACACACACACACACACACACACGTGTGTGTGTGCGCGCGTGTGCACATTCACATTCCCCCTCTTCCCCTTTTCCCTTTCTCTTGGGACAGATGAGAGGGAGATGGTTAGATACAACTATGTAAGAAATAAGCATTGTTCTGCAAAACAAAGTCATTGTCCTTGCCCCCAAACATATTTCATTCTGCATATAAGTTAATTAGTGCTCAGGAGATGAACTTAGGAGCTCTTTCAAAAAAATCTTTTTTTTTTACAGTATTGATGGTATTGTATAATTGTTCTTAGTTCTGTTCACTTAATTCTGCATTAATTCATATAAGTCTGACTGTATTCTCTGAAACTCTGTGTTCTTCTGTCATAGTAGCATTCTACTACATTCATATACCATCACTTGCTCAGCCTTTTGCACAACTGATGGATATACCTTCGGTTACTACCACCAAAAAAAACCCTTAATATTTTTATACATATGGGTCATTTTCTTCTTTCATCATGATCTCTTTGGAGTATTAGATCTAGAAGTAGTGATATTAGATCAAAAGACATTCGCAATTTATGGACATGGCTCCCAACTGTTTTCAGTGATGGCTGCAGCACAGTTATAACTGCAGTGTATCAAGATGATTATTTTCTCAATCTCCAAGATATGCTGGAGCATGTATTTTTATTGAAATTTTATTTGTTTTTCATATATATATATATATATATATATAATAGTAGTAGTTTTTGTCTATAATTTTTTGTAAGGTTTTGAATTTTGCAATTTTTTCCCCTACTCTCCCTTCTCTTCTCTTTCCCCTTACAGAAAGCAGTCTGATAATCCTTACATTGTTGGAACACGTATTTTTATTTATTTTTATTTTATTTTTTTAGGTTTTTGCAAGGCAAATGGGGTTAAGTGGCTTGCCCAAGGCCACACAGCTAGGCAATTATTAAGTGTCTGAGACCGGATTTGAAACCAGGTACTCCTGACTTCAGGGCTGGTGCTTTATCGTGCCACCTAGCCTGGAACACGTATTTTTAAAAATGAATTTTGCAAGTATCAAGAAAGACAAACATTTTTTTTTTGAAATTGATGACTTCACGAGGTATAAATTCTATCAAATTAATCTAATATAATAATTATAAAGCCCAAATGAAATGTTCTTACTTTTCCATTGCATGTTCTTTAGGTTTATTCCTTTATTTATTCCTTTATTTACTTATTTATTCATTTATTCATTCATTCATTTGTTTGTTTGTTTGTTTATTTATTTATTTATTGCAAGGCAAATGGGGTTAAGTGGCTTGCCGAAGGCCATACAACTAGGTAATTATTAAGTGTGGATTTGAACCCGCGTACTCCTGACTCCAAGGCTGGTGCTTTATCCAGTACGCCACCTAGCCGCCCCTCTATGTTTATTTTAAACTTTGATCCATTTCTCTGAGGAATATTCTTATTTCTCCTATTTACCTAACTTTGTCATTATTTAATAACTTAAAAAGTTGTTTCAGGAAGTCTTTTTTTCACAATTATTATTTTATTTTATTTTTCCAGTTACATATCATAAAAATTTTCTACATGCATAGGCATATTTATAAATTACATAATTTCCTTCCACTCTCCCTTCCCATTTCCCCCCTCAGTGGTGAACATTGTACATACACATTTGTGTTTAGCATGTTTACAGGTTAGTCATTTTCTACATGACGAATTAAGATTAAGGGAAAAGAACGAAAACCATGAGATAGGAAAGAAAAACATGAGAAATTTTCAAAAAATGAATGTCGTGTTCATTCAGATTCTATAGGTTTTTCTTTTTGGTTTTGTTTTTTTCCTCTGAATGTGGATAGCATTGTCCATAACAGGTCTCTAGATCTCTAAACTGCTGAGAGAAGTTGCATTCATCAAGGTTGATCAACTCATAGTATAATATGTACAGTGTTCTCTTGATTCTGTTCCCTTTGCTCAGCATCAGTTCCTGTAATTCATTCTATACTTCTAGAGTCCAACTCTGTTTATGGTTTCTTACAGAACAGTAGTATTCCATAACATTCATATACCATAACTTGTTCATTCCGAATTCATTGCCACTACAGAAAAACACTGCTTTGCCCATATGTGGCTGTAGGTTTACTAAATACTTTGGTAAATGAAACTGAGCTACTGCAGAGCTCTCCCTAAAATGGCAAATCAAATTATATTGTCTTTCTTTTTACTTTAGATAGATTATATTTATTTTGAGTTTTCCAATTTTTCCCTCAATCTTGCTTCCCTCCCCCCATCCCCCACAGAAGGCAGTCTGTTAGTCTTTACATTGTTTCCATGGTATGCATTGATCTAAGTTGAATGCCATGAGAGAAATTATATCCTTAAGGAAAAAAAAAACAAGGTATAAGAGATAATGAAATTACATAATAAGATAATTGGGTTTATTTTTTTTAAGGGTTTTTGCCAGGCAAAGGGGTTAAGTGGCTTGCCCAAGGCCACACAGCCAGGTAATTATTAAATATTTGAGGTGGGATTTGAATGCAGGTACTCCTGACTGCAGGTCCCTGGTGCTCTATCCACTGTGCCACCTAGTCACCCCCATTTTTTTTTTAAATCAAAGGGAATAGTCTTTGGTCTTTGTTCAAATTCCACAGTTCTTTCTCTGGATACAGATGATATTCTCCATTGCAGACAGCCCCAAATTGTCCCTGATTGTTATATTGTGAGATAAGCTAGTCCATCAAGGTTGATCATCACCCCCATCTTCTGTTAGGGTGTAGTGTTTTTCTGGTTCTGCTCATCTCACTCAGCATCAGTTCATGCAGATCTCTCCAGGCTTCCCTGAATTCCCATCCCTCTTGATTTCTTTCTTTCTTTCTTTCTTTCTTTCTTTCTTTCTTTCTTTCTTTCTTTCTTTCTTTCTTTCCTTCCTTCCTTCCTTCCTTCCTTCCTTCCTTCCTTCCTTCCTTCCTTCCTTCCTTCCTTCCTTCCTTTCCTTCCTTCCTTCCTTCCTTCCTTCCTTCCTTCCTTCCTTCCTTCCCTTCCTTCCTTCCTTCCTTCCTTCCTTCCTTCCTTCCTTCCTTCCTTTCCTTCCTTCCTTCCTTCCTTCCTTCCTTCCTTCCTTCCTTCCTTCCTTCCTTCCTTCCTTCCTTCCTTCCTTCCTTCCTTCCTTTCTTTCTTTCTTTCTTTCTTTTCTTTTCTTTTCTTTTCTTTTCTTTCTTTCAAGATTTTTGCAAGGCAGTGGGGTTTAGTGGCTTGCCTAAGGCCTCATAGCTAGGCAATTACTAAGTGTCTGAGACCGGATTTGAACTCAGGTATTCCTGACTCCAGGACTCTATCCACTGTGCCACCTAGCCACCCCTCCCTCCTGGTTTCTAATAGAACAATAGTGTTCCATGACATATGTATACCATAGTTTGCTAAGCCATTCCCCAATTGAAGGATATTTACTTGATTTCCAATTCTTTGCCACCACAAACAGGGCTTCTATGAATATTTTTGTAAAGAGATGTTTTTGACCCTTTTTCATAATCTTTTCAGGGTATAGACCCAGTAGTGGTATGTATGGCTGGATCAAAGGGTGTGTACAATTTTGTTGCCCTTTGGACATAATTCCAAATTTCTCTCCAGAAAGGTTGGATGAATTCAGAGCTCCACCAACAATGTATTAGCCCCAGATTTCACACATCCCTTCCAACATTGATCATTGGCCTTTCTGGTCATATTGACCAGTCTTAGAGGTGTAAGGTAGTACCACAGAGAGACTTTAATTTGCATTTCTCTAATAAGTAATGATTTAGAGCAATTATTCATCACTTTGATTTCCTGGTCTGTAAATTGCCTTTGCATGTCCTCTGCCCATTTGTCAAATGGAGAATGGCTTGTTTTTTGAAAATTTGACTCAGTTCTCTATATATTTTGGAAATGACTCCTTTGTCAGAAATACTAGTTGTAAAAATTGTTTCCCAATTTATTACATTTTTTTTGGTCTTGGTTACAGTGATTTTGTCTGTGCAAAAGATTTTTAACTTAATGTAATCAAAATTATCAATTTTTTTTAAATGATGTTCTCCATCTCTTCCTTGGTTATAAACTGCTTCCCTTTCCATAGATCTGACAGTTAAATTACTCCTTGTTCTTCTAGTTTGCTTATAATATTGTTTTTTATGTCTAAATCCACTATCCATTTTCATCTTCTCTTGGTATAGGGTGTGAGGTGTTGGTCTAATCTAAGTTTTTCCTGTACTGACTTCCAATTTTCCCAATAGTTTTTTTTTATCGAAGAGTTAGTTATTGTCTATGTTTTTAAAAAACTATTAAAAGTAAGATTGAACCGCCCTGTTTTGACACATGTGGGACTTTTCCCATTTTTTTGTTTCCTTCTGGATAAAAGCCTAGTATTGGTATTGCTGGGTCAAATGGTATGAGCAATTTTATTACTCTTTGGGCATAGTTCCACATTCTTCTCCAGAATGGTTGAATCAGTTCCCATCTCCACCAACTGTGCATTAATATCCCAACTCTCTCACAACCTCTCCAACACTGAATGTTTTCCCTTTTTGTCATCATAGCCAAACTGATAGGTGTGAGATGGTACCTCATAGTTTATTTTAATTTGCATTTCTCTAATCAGGAATGATTTGGAACATTTTTTCAGATGACTATATATAACTTTAATTTCTTCTATTGAAAACTGCCTGTTCATATCCTTTGAGAATTTATCAATTGGGAATTATTTGTAGCCTTATAAATTTGATTCAATTCTTTTTTTTGTTTGTTTTTTATTTATTTATGGCAGTGGCGCTAAGTCACTTGCCCAAGGTCATACATCGAGGCAATTATTAAGTGTCTGAGGTCAGATTTAAACTTAGGTCCTCCAGATTCCAGCGCCAGTTCTCTATCCACTGCACCACCTAGCTACCCCTCAATTCTCTATATATTTTAGAATTGCTACCTTCATCAGAACCCCTAGCTGTGAAAATTATTTCCCAACTTTCTGTTTCAGGAATTCTTTTTGTTCTTGCACAAGATGTTTTTTAAATGAAAAATTTTATCCTTGTTTGTGTATGTATGTATATAAACACATGTGATTGTTTAGATATGAAGATCCTTTATATTTTATTTCTGTAATAGCCCCTAATGTAGTGTTGATATGGAAGTAAAGAAATCCTTAGAATAGGAAGGAAGAAAGGACACAAGTTTCAGGGGCTCTGAGCCATTTTTATCTCTTTCCATTGCATTTTGGAAGGGCAGACAGACCTTGAGCAGCTTCCCAGAGGTGGATGGAAATCTTTCCATTCCTGGTTTGATGAATAAGAAGAAATGATTGACTCTTGATAGGGATAAGAATAGGTCCCCCATAAAAATGAGGTCCCTGGTATAAGGGAATCCTAGGTGAGAAGATAGTTTAGGCAGGTGAAGGGATTCCCCCATGTTGCACCTACACCAAGGCAGACTTCTGACTCTTTAGTTGCAGTGTTGTATTGTTCATAATCATCTTTGGACCCTTACGAACAACTTGCAAATTTTTCAATTTCTAAATAGGAACAAAATTTTTCTTTGATGTTCTATAATAGCAAAGGTGTCTGCATCTTTCCCAAGTGCCTAATCAGATTAAAATATAATTGTAGTTATTTTGCTAAATAATACCCAAACTCTACAGAACTTATAAAAGAAATGGAAATAATTTTTGTTTCCAAAAATGGAAAAAGGACTTCCTTAGAATGTTCTAAGTAGTCAAGAAGATTAATGAAGAAATAAGAGTTACTTAGGGTTCCTTGAATTCATTGGTGTGAACATGCTTAATAAGCTTATTAACTTTTCTGTCCCAGGAGGAGTTTAAGGTTCATTAGAATATCAGTGTTGTATGTGAAGGCATGGCCTGGAGATGGATGGGCAGATTGTGTGAATTACATAATCCCCCTGCCAATGAGGCCCCAAGGGGAGGGAGCTGGTGTTTCAGGGGCAGAGATAAAAGTTGCTTGCTTTTTGTTTCTCTGTGTTTCTATCTTTGTTGACAACACACACCTTTCTTGCTGGAATGTATTAAATTTTTAAGTTACTTCATTTACTCAGGAGTCTTGTTTTTCTTTTAAAGATTTACTTCTTAAATCCTAGATGATGTTAATAGGTGTTTTTTAAAAATTTTTTTATTTCCCCCCAATTACATATAAAGATATTTAGCATTAAGTTTTATAAGATTTTTATCCCTCTCTCCCTCCCCTCTCCATTTCTGACGATGGCAGGTAGTTTCATAGACTATACATGTGCTACCATGTAGTAAACGGTTTTCTCAGTCAGTTTGCTTTCTGCCAGGATCTTACTGCAAGCTTGGACTGTCTGACTTAGTCCTATTGGCATTTGACTCAGCTGATTCAGAGCGCCACTTTTAATCCGATTAGCCAATCGTTTGTTCAGCTCTTTTGGAGGCCAGGCACTGTGATAATTACTGAGGATGAAAAAAGGAAAATAAAATGCCTTCTACTGTTGAGGAGTTTACCTGTGAGGTTTGACTAAATAAAGGCTGGTGATGGGCCTCTGACCAGCTCCTGCTTTGAGGTTGCAACAATGGGATAAGCATGGCATGCTTGTTCAACTCAGAGTGCTGTCTTCCTTAAGGGAGGTCAGTTAAATGGGGAAGGCAGACAAGTTAATAGCAAATGGTTTTTGACTTATCATCTCAGTTCTCCAATATTAGTGTTTGCTTTTGTTTAGAATGCTTTTATATAGAAATTTCCAATATTTATTTCCAATTTCATACATTGAATCAGGGTGTGCTGACATAGGTTGTTTCACTTGTTAGAACTAGTATGGAGAATTTTGGAGGAAAATTTCTGGCTGGGTTTTTAAATCCTCCTGTGCCATCCCTCCTAGTTTGGCTCATAAATTTAGCGTTATTTCTTTTTCAGATTGGCATGGAATAATTACATAGTAACAAACTAGTTATTTTATTGTTCTATAAACAGCTGAGAAAACTAGGAAGATAATAATGTGTAATTCTTCTAATTTAGTGTTCTGATTCCATTGGTTTTAAGGAAGTGGAGGCAGAGTCCTTTGAAGGGGGTGTTTGGGGGTGGCTAGGTGGCGCAGTGGATAAAGCACTGGCCCTGGAGTCAGGAGTACTTGGATTCAAATCTGGTCTCAGACACTTAAAAATTACCTAGCTAGCTCTTTGGCCTTGGCAAGCCACTTAACCCCATTGCCCCCCCCCCCCCCAATAAAACAAGCAACCTAAAGAAAAAGAATATGTTAGGGTATGAAGTTATTGATGGGTAAGAATTAATTGTAGAAGTGTTAAAGACCAAGAGGATTTCTATTATTTTAGTTTCATTTTTTGTGTCAGGGTTGTTGGAGTACCTGTCTTGGGTTTATAAATTTATACTTTGGGGTTTTGGTAGCACAATTGAAAAAAAAAGTTGGCAGGCTTTAAAGAATTTATTGCCTTGCCTAGCATATTTATTTTCTCTTTGCTTAAACTTGGTCATTTCATGTGCCGTATTGTTATATTCTCATGCTGCTCTTGAGGTGATTCTTTCTGAGAAATCTAGGGAATGATCCCTGAAAGGCCAGGAAAGAGTTTGTGCTTGGTTTCCAATGGTCAGTTCTCTTGTTGAAATGCTGTCTGGTAAATGCTTTTGGATATGGTTTCCTTGCTCTGTAAGATGAGGCATGGATCTTCCTCATAGCTATGTGGTTTTGCTTGCAGAACTGGTTTTAAGGAGTCAAGAGTATTTAACTGTTAGAATCTTCCAGGATTTTTGTGTCTTATACTTTCAGTGTAAGAATAAACAGCATTAATGTTCTTGGTGTCTTCTTGATTTTGATTTTCCTAGGGACATTTTATTGTAATGGAGAATAATTTTCATGTAAAACTGGTTTGCTTTATATTTTCTTCTTGGTTGCCATGGAAACTCAGTTCAGTGTGGTAGTGACTGCTAATCAAGTGCTAGGTTACATTGCTTTTAGAATGGAGTTCTATGTTAATCATTCTGCAGCTTTCAGTAAAAGCAGCTTGGCACTTGGGTGGGGTTGGGTGTGGGGGAGGGGCATTGAATTGTTTTGTTGTAGTTTGGTCACAGGAATCTCAGGAACTGCTAAATAACTGGAACAGTTTGTGTGTTTTACAATTTCAGAATCTGAAATTTAGTCATTCCAGAATTTCAGGTCTTTTTCTAGATTTTAGTGTACATGTAAATGCCTTCAAAGACTGAATTTTAAGGTTGTGGAAGTTTCTGTGGTATGTAATGAAGCTGAATTGTGGAATTGTTGTTTATTTTTGAGTTTATGGTTTGCTTTCTGATTTTAAATTGGACCCTCTCACTCTTTAGTGTCCTATCCTTAAAATATGGTTCTCAGGTATCTCAGGATACATGAAGGGGGTGTAGGTTGATGGGAATGATGGCAAGGTTGAAACCCAAAAAACTTAGAATCAGGTGACCAATTTGATCATTTTGGGCAAGAGGAAATCTTGACAATGCATTTTAGTTCTGCTTTTAACTATTTCTTTATGTAATTGGTCCAAATGAATTTATGACCAAATAATTATTTTTTCTTATTAATTTAGTGAAATGTAAATGAATAATGAGTTTTGCTTAATTATAAATTGCCCTGGAGTTGAAGTGTTTGCCAAATATGTCACCTTGAAAATCAATACTCTGCTAAATTTACTGTAGATTTTTTTCAAGTTTGGACCTAGGTTCATTCATTAAATAAGACCTTCTTCTGTAATTTATTTCATTCTTTGATATAGAATAAAGAAGAATTTTGTCTTTCTTACTGCTTAATACAGAACTCACTGCGTAATAATAATTAAAAAATTGTACATTTACATAGTGCTGTAAAAATTGCAAAGTAAGTTACAAATCTCATTTTCCTGTCATAACAAATCCTGGCAGGTAGGAATTATGTCATCCCATTTTGCAGATGAGGAAACTGACACAGGCAGGTTACCCAGCTAGGAAGTGTCTCAAACTGGATCTGAATTTAGGTTTTCCTGAATTAGAAAAAGCTGGGCAAGTGCTGGGGCTAGTCCATTGTGCTACCTCACTTTTTTTTTTTTTTTTTTTTTTGATTGGGCAGTGCGGTTAAGTGACTTGCTGGGCTCATACAACTAGAAAGTATCAAGTTTCTTGAGTCAGGTCCTCCTGAATCCAGAGCCACTGCTCTGTCCGCTGGCTCACCTCAATTCTGCAAGCAGCATTTTACCTACTCATTTATTTTTTTATTTCTTTAAGGAGACTACATGCAGGACAGGGTGGTAGAAGTCTGTTTATGTCCAAACTGTTTGACTGGATTTTTAGAAGAAACTATTTACTTAATCTGAATCCTCTGAGAGTCCTTGTGAGTCACAAGGGTGAAAGTACTCTCAGCTTTTTTTTTTTTAAGAAAGGTTTTATTTATTTTGAATTTTACAATTTTTCCCCTAATCTTGCTTCCCTCCCCCCACTTCCCACAGAATGCAGTCTTTACATTGTTTCCTTGGTATACATTGATTTAAGTTGAAAGTGATCTGAGAGAAATCATACCCTTAAGGAAGAAAAATACGTTTTTTTTAAAAATTAAAGGTAATAGTCTTTCGTCTTTGTTACTCCACGATTCTTTCTCTGGATACAGATGGTATTCTCCATCACAGATACCTCAAAATTGTCCCTGATTGTTATACCCATGCAATGAGCAAGTCCGTTTAGGTTAATCATCACCACCATGTTGCTGTTAGGGTGTACAATGTTCTTCTGATTCTGCTCATCTTCTCCCAGCTCAGTTCATGCACATCTCTCCAGGTTTCCCAGAATTCTCACCCCTCCTGGTTATTAATAGAACAATAGTGTTCCATCACATACATATACCACAATTTGTTCAGCCATTCCCCAATTGAAGGACATGTAATTAATGTCCAATTCTTTGCCACTACAAACAGCGCTGCTATGAATGTTTTTGTAGAAGTGATGTTTTTCCCCTTTTTCTTAATCTCTTCAGATTTAGACTCAAGTACTATCAGCTTTTAAGAATTTTCAAAATGGAAATTATAGCTGATCAATTCATTGTTCATCCGCCACACTCCAGAGCTGCAGTTAGGTCTCATGGTACCCTTGGAGTTGCTAACAACTAGGCTGGGTAGCAAGCCTCTTCTGTTTTGGCCTGCCTTCAGGTTTGTTGACCAGTCTGACAGACTTACTGCTCTCTGGTCTTGGTTTTTTGTTGAAGGTGTTGGAGCTTTTAGAAGAAAGGAAGAATATTAGTGGGTGGAATTTGCAATGATGTTATATATATATATATATATATATATATATATATATATATATATATATGTATATGTATATGTATATGTATATATATATAGCCTTTATCAAGATCCAGTAACAATTACAGTCAGTTGTGTAACTGGCTATTCTTACTGCATTCATTTCTGTTAGGCAAATCTAATTTTTCTGGCATCTGCTTTTTTTCCAGAGCTATTAACATATGCTGATTTTCAACAAGTATAAAGAACACCCTAGTGATAATCATTAGATTCAATACTATTCCATTCATTCTTTCATTTATTTTTTTGGCAAGGCAATGGGTTTAAGTGTCTTGCCTACCATCACACAGAAAAATATTAAATGTCAGGTTCTGACTCTAGGGCTGTTACTCTATCCACTGCACCACCTAGCTGCCCCCTCTTTTTATTTTTATTTTTAAATTTAAATATTTTCTCCCCAAATACATATTGCGAACATCTATGCATACTTTTTTTTTTTTACAAGATTTTGAGTTTCGGGGCAGCTAGGTGGCGCAGTGGATAAAGCACCGGCCTTGGAGTCAGGAGTTACCTGGGTTCAAATCCGGTCTCAGACACTTGATAATTACCTAGCTGTGTGGCCTCGGGCAGGCCATTTAACCCCATTGCCTAGCAAAAAAAAAAAAGATTTTGAGTTTCAAATTTTTCTTCCTCTGCTCTGTCTTCTGAAAGTGGTAAACAGTTTGATAAAATTTATACATGCTATCATGTATAACACATTTCCTTATTAGTCTCAGTTGTGGAAGAAGAAACAGATCTAAAGAAAAAAGCCATGAGAAAAAGGACAATATAATTGAGGATAATTTTCTTCAATCTATTATGGATAGCATGTTCCTTTGTGAATACTTTTTACTTGGATCACTGTGTGGTAAAGAACTGAGTCATTCACGGTTGATCATAACAAAATGATGCTGATACTCCCTTACATTGTTTTCCTGCTTCTATTCATTTCACTTTGCATTAGTTCATAAAAGTTTTACTGAAATCTTACCTGTAGATCATAATCATCCATTACATTTACATATCACACAGCTTGTTCATCCTTTTTTTCAATTGAAGGGCACCCCCCCCATTTCCATGTTTTCCCACCCTGAAAAGCACACTGCTATAAAAATTTTTATATATGTAGGTCCTTTTCCTTTTATTTTTTATGGTCTTTTTGGTATACAGACCTAGCAATCAAACACCATTCACTCACTGAATTCATTCACATTTTTTGCAAGGCAATGGGGTTAAGTGACTTGTACATGGTCACACAGGTAATTATTAAGTGTCTGAGGATAGATTTGAATTTTGGTCCTCCTGACTATAGACTGGTGCTACATCCACTGTACCATCTAGCTGCCCCCAACACTGCCTTTTATGTATTTATTTATTTATGTATGTATTTGTTTATTTAGGGTTTTTGTAAGGCAAATAGGGTTAAGTGGCTTGCCTGAGGCCACACAGCTAGGTAATTATTAAGTGTCTGAGTTCAGATTTGAACTCAGGTACTCCTGACTCCAGGGCCAGTGCTCTATCCACTGCGCCACCTAGCTGCCCCTCAACACTGCCTTTTAAAACAAATTCATCTAACGCTAAATTATGATTCACAATGCCCACGCTTCCTGACTCCAGGAGGAGGCTTGCTCTGTATATATACATATGAATATTTTTATTCTATGAAGAGAAAAGTATGAGTAATGAGCCTTGTTTTCCTTTCTTTTTCTTCTCAGTTTCTCCCATACTTTGATGAATAGGGCTCATTTAGCAAGTACACACTTTAAACTCCTTTAGAAGCATTATTAGTTTGCATAAGATAATGTTTGAAGACCCTGGATTTGAGGCCTCAGGTGTTGCTGCTTTCTCTCTTTTCTACTAACTCCCCTGGATGCTGCCTTCTTCTCTTTTTCCAGGCAGATCAAAACTCTAGTCTTTAGTCAGTGGGCCACACAATATGATTTTAATGAAACCTTAGAAGACATTTAGTAGATGATGGTTTTTGGTAAATATGCTTTGCTAAAGATGACTCATAGTTGTCTTTATTTCGGTACTTTTTGTTCTGTTAGAGTTTTCTCCCTAAAATGATCTATCTCTCCTGTATATCTTGTCTGTGCCTATTTATTTATGTACATGTTGTTTCCCTTCCTGGAATACAGAGAATTGGGGTTTTTTTTGTTACTTTTTCTTACTTTTCTAGTATCTGCATCTTCTATTTAAGGAGGCATCCCTAGGGCTGACATCTAATTTCTCACCTTAATCCTCACTTGCACGTCACTCTTTCTTACAGAAACTTTTCTCTTCAAATACACTTTGAATTGTCAGTATTCCCTGTCTCTTATGCCCTTCCCTTCTTTTTATTGGAGAGAATGGAGGTTGGACATCCAGAGAGCTCCTGATAGGTTCTCTATTTAAGGAAGAAAAAAGACCTCTCTTTCCCCATTCATCAGAATTTCATCAGGCCAGAGACCTTTCTCTTCCTATTCAGTTATTTTTCCCCTTTTTTTCTAGACTGCTTGTTTTCCCCCAATAGACTGAGGTACTTCTGCAGGGCAGGGATTGTTTTATGCCTTTCTTAGTGTTCCCAATATTTGATTTTCATCCTTAGTTCTGGAAGAAGACTGTGATAAGCAAATGATCCTATAATTTTAGTGAGGAGATTGGGAAACTGTGCTAAGTCACCAGCCTCACTTTTTCCTTTCTTTCTCTGGGATGGGAACAGTTGCCATATATGAGTCAGGATGACTGGAGATGACTTTCAATATGAGACAGTGAATTAAGTGACTTGCCCAAGGTCACACAGCTAGTACCCAGAGCCTGGGTTTAAACTCTTGTCATCCTGACTCCAGGTTGCTCTATCCATTACACTACCTCTAATTGCCCTCCTAGCATTTAGCCCAGTGCCTTGTACATAGCAAGAACTTAATAAATGATTAGTTAGTTATCTTATAAGAAGTAGATGGAGAAAAAAAGTATGGTTTTTATGAGTATGCAATTCATTGATACTTGTTCATTACCAAAATTTTTCCCAAAGTCCCTTTTCTTCTTCTATGGCCTAATTTCATGTAATGAATAATATTTTAAAAAAGAAAAAATCAGAAACAGTGATTTAACAGATTCTAAAAGTCTAAAAATATGAGCAATATAGCATATCCATAGAGCTACAGAGTGTATGTGAGGTATCTTGTCATCTCTTCTTGGAGCCACATTTGTTTTTCATAATTTTACAATATTTTTGATTCTTTTGTAGTTCAATTTACATTGTCATCAATGTGATATTTTCTTATTTCTCTGCATCAGAGTGACAAATCTTTCCATTATTCTTCTGTCTTCATCATTTATCATTCATACAATATAGTAATTTTTTTATGTACCGCATTTCCATACCAATTTTTTTAGTGATTCCCTCCCTAATAACTGGGTATCTACTTTGCTTCCTATTCTTGGCTATCAAAAAATGCTGCTATAAGGGGAGGGCGGCTAGATGGCGCAGTGGATAGAGCATGGGCCCTGGAGTCAGGAGTACCTGAGTTCAAATCTGGCCTTAGACACTGTGTGGACTTGGGCAAGCCACTTAATCCCATTGCCTTGCAGAAAATCTTAAAAAAAAAATGCTGCTATAAATATTTTGGTGTATATAGGGATTTTCTTTCTTTGTATTAAAGCCTAGTAATGGAAACTATGGGTCAAAGAGTATGGATTTTTCATTTTTTTTTATTTAACATTCCTCTCACCCTCAAAACTCCCTCCCCCCCATTTACCACAGTTTGTTTAGGCATTCCCCAATTGATTGGCATCCTCTTGATTTCCAATTCTTAGCCACCGGAAAAGAGCTGCTATAAATGTTTCTTCCCCCCCCCCCCCTTTTTGGAATGTTTTGGGTGGTTAATAATTTTCTCTTTTTCTTTTGAGAATTGTTGATATCCTTTATTTACTTATCTCTTACGGAATTTTTTTTGGTATATGTTTCTGTGTCTAGTTCCTTCCATCTCCTTTATCTGTATCTTCAAATCCACATCTATTTATCCATATCTGTTTGTTCGACTAAATGTGAAAGGTAAAAATAGACATGACATTGAAATAATGAATAGTTAGCAGACCTGCTTTTCAGGGTTTTATTATTTATAAACATACTTTAAAAACAAAAGAAGTACTATGGTATGGAGAAGACTTTTCCCTTTACTAGGTTTATATCAGGATGTAGAGAAAAATGTGCCTGGATCAATGGTTTACAAAAGAATCTTTTGAAGAAGTAATCTTTATGTGCGCCATAATTACTATTGTATGTTAATTATAGCTTCTGATAATTATGGACTTAAAATGACTGTGTAACATTTTCCCACATTTAATTAGTATCACCCAAGGAAACTTGTGATAGAAAGAGTAGTCTTATGCTCGAAGTTCTTTATTCCTTCAGAATGTTGTTGCAGAGTTGGGGAGGGAGGATGAATTTTTACTTGTGAAATTATATAAAAAATAGTTGTCTTGAACCTCTTTTAATCATGTGTTATAGACTTGAGATGACTTTAGAATTAATCATTTCAGGTTAACCAATTTTAAAATTTATAATTTGAAATTCTTATTTAAATAATTTTCACACATGGTAGCAGTACCTTAGAATATTTTTAAATTAAAAACTTAAATGACTGAATAGAAATAAAGACTAAATATCCCATTAAAATAATTTAATAACTTTATTATTTAAACATTATCAATAGATTGTTTATATATATATATATCTTCAAGTTTTGTTGTGTGGATGGTAGTTTCCTTTTTTAAAAATGTTTTTAAAACTTAATATTTTCTTAAATTGTTGTAACAGCTTAATTTGCTCAGATATTCCTTACTCATTGAATATATGAGTTATTGCCATTTATAATTAAAAATTTTTTGTGTAATTATATATAAAGGATCTCTAAATGTTTTTGTGATGAAAGGCATTCAATCCATGTAATTTAAGCTGTAACCCCAAAATGCCCACACTCTTCATTAAAATTATATAACCCCTAACTACAACCTTGATAAATTACTTGTTTTTATAATGCATTCATGTGTTTATTTCTGATACCCTTCCCCTAATTCAGTTTTCTGACAGCACGTTCATTTCAATACTGTAGTCTTTCACCTTTCTCACAAAAGGAAGGAGGTACATTTTCTTGCCTTTTCTGGGACCAAGATTTGTTATTATAATTATGTGATGTTTATTTAGCTTTATTGCTGTGTTCTTTT
Source organism: Macrotis lagotis (assembly GCF_037893015.1). Taxonomy (NCBI): domain Eukaryota; kingdom Metazoa; phylum Chordata; class Mammalia; order Peramelemorphia; family Peramelidae; genus Macrotis; species Macrotis lagotis. The sequence goes on from NC_133658.1 coordinate 51,181,010, forward strand.
CATCTGCATCATTGTAGTCATTTTGTGTGTGTGTGTGTGTGTGTGTGTGTGTGTGTGTGTGTGTTTGGTTTTTCTGGCTCTATTTCACTTTGTCACAGTTTAAATAGATTTTTTCATATTAAAATTTCTCATTATTTATTGAGGTATAGTAATACTCATAATATTTTTTTAAAGACTTTACTTAGAGTTTTAACCCCCCCCCACAGAAGGCATTCTGTTAGTGTTTAAATTGGTTCCATGTTATACATTGATCCCAGTTCAATGTCATGACAGAGAAATCATATCCTTAATGAAGAAAAATAAAGTAACTCTTAATATTTTTTTTATCACAATTTGTTTACTCATTCTCTTAGCATTAGGATGAGTCTCTGGGGTCAAAAAATATGGTGGTCATCAAAGTCATTTTGCAGGAGCATAATTGTATCTAAATGTAAATAGTATCATATACATTTCTTTATAACTTTTTCTGTCTTGGCACTTTTTTTCAGTTTGTTATGTATTAAGCATGGGATCATTGGGTTTAATAATTCTTATTCTATTGCCTGGTTACCATTCATAAAGAATGTACTTATTTTCTTTACTACCAAGTTTGTATGTAGTATGGTACTTGCTTCCAGTTAGCATCACTAGCATTAAATTGATAACATTTAAATTTTTTTGCTCGCTTGATATGACTAAAAATAAGATGCTTCCAAGTTTTGTTGACTTGATTTTTTCCATTTAGAAAGTTTAAATAGTTCCTCTTGAACTTCATTTAAAAATTTTTTTTATGGTTTTTTTTGGGGGGGGGAGTCAAATGGGGTTAAGTGGCTTGCCCAAGGCCACACAGCTAGGTAATTATTAAGTGTCTGAGGTCGGATTTGAATTCAGGTACTCCTGACTCCAGGGCCTGTGCTCTATCCACTATCCACTGCGCTACCTAGCTGCCCCTTGAACTTTAAATTGTTTACTCATTTGAAAATTTGATCATACACTTTAGCTATTTATCCAGTGAGGAAAAGGTTCAATAATATCCATAAATTGTAATATTACAATAACATGTAGAATGTAAGGAGTTTTTCACTTTTCAGTTCTTGATCCATCTAAAAATTTCTTTGGTTAGATATGGTGACATAAACCTGTGAGCTTCTTTGCTGTTGGGGTTGGAGCCTGTAGATTCTTGAATTTGAGAATTCTGAACTGCTGATGTAGAGTTGAAGAGTATTCATACTAAGCCTGGAGTCAGTATTGTGGCTGCCTGTGCTCCTTCAGATTTCCCCAATATCATTTGGATTCTCCCCTCTCCTCTGTGGTTTCTTGTTTTCCCCCCATTAGATTTCAAGCTCCTTGAAGGTAAGGGCTGTCTTTTTCATATTTGCATCTGATTAGCACTTTGCCTAGTCATTAGTAGGCACTGGCACTCCATAAATATTGATTGATTGATTGAATTTAGACAGCTTCCCCAGAATTAGAAACATAAGAAACCTTTATTAAATGCATACTGTGTTTCACATACAATTGTTGGGAGAGAAACAAAGTTTAGTTTTAAGACAGTTCCTGACCTACCTCAGAAAGCTACGTTCATTAGATGTTGATACTACAACTTCCCAAGTGCATTGGAGTACATAAGTATATAGTACTTTTTATTGAAGTTGACTGGGGGGGGTGTTTCTGATTGGATGTCATTCAAAATGAGTTTTGACATTCGAAATACACTTTAAAGGGCAACTGGGAATAAGGGAAAGAACTTTCTAGGCTGAGGGAGAATCTGAACAGAGACTTGCAACAATGCAGTGTGTATGGGGAGAATATTGGAGAATAGAGTACATAGAAATGAGTGCAATGAGAGAAGACTGAAGACATGAGGTGCCATCTCTGGTGGAAGGACTTAAAACCAGCACAGAAATCTGAAGTTAGAAGTATAGAAGAGAATCACTGAAGTTTTTTGTTTTTTTAATTTTAAATCAGAAGTAGTATGGCCCATATCTTAGCATTAAAAGAGAAATTGTTTTCTAGCAGTGGTATAAAAGCATAAGGTTGAGGAGGAAGGAGAATGGAAGGCAAGTTGAACCCCCAACACTTACTGTATTGACATGGAAAATGACACCGGGTCTTATTAATTTTTGCTCCAAAAGATGCATTAGGGTTTATTTTCTGGAGATGTCTTGTTTTTTTTTCCATATAGAATAATCTATATTCATATCATTTTAAGTATTAATGTCAATAATATTATTTATACTTAATTATATGTGAATATTGTTATTTTATAATTTTATAATTCAATACGTCTGTCATGTGTTGCAACAAATGTACTAAATAACATCCATCTGGTTGATGATCTTAGCTGTATTATAAGCATCCTGAAAAAAATCTTACTGAGCTAATTTTCCACTTAGGTCTTATTTTTAGGGAAATGAGGTAATTGAAGTGAACAAGGAACTCTGAAGGTTCTCTATCCCCAGGTCCTTAGCCTCATTCTGTATACTCCTTTATTTGAATGTGGTATTTATTTCTTTGTTTATATACTTTTGTATTTGCTTAGTGTTTTTTTTCTCCCTGCCACCTCTATTTTATATTTATATACTCAAACAATATACTTAAGATGATAATATTCTTCAAGGGCAAGGAATTTTCTTCCTCTCCCCCCCCCCCCCTTTACTTTTACTATAGCCATCCTTACATGTGCCCTCCTAAATTAACAGTGTTTTAGATAGCCTGGACATGGCAGATTAACATTTGAGGAAATCTTCAGAAAACTTTATTATAGTCCTCTTGATATCTCAGACTTCTAGCAGAGCATATAGCTTTAATTCTGAAGGAGATCTATTTTGAACTTATTTGTCATTCAGGTTTGGTGACCTTGGGCAGGTTTCTTCCATTCTCTGTATCCTAGACAATTGCCAAGTCTCCAGGATGCTGAGAAAAGGCAGAAGGAAGTCTGCACTGAGGGGGCCAGTTTCTCAGAAGGTCTCCCTTAGCCTTACCTGTGATCCCTCTCATTCCATTCTGGAAATTAGAATTCTTTTTTTAAAAAAGCTTGTTCAAGGTTCTTTTTATAATTTCTTTTAAAAGAAGCCATTTTATCCAAGTCATTTATTAGTCATTCTAGAAGAGCCTGTTATTAATAATATTTTGGATTCTTGAAACATACATTTTCTCTATTGACAATATAGCATTATAGGCTATCCCCACCTTCTTATGATTGAGTTGAATTGCAAGGCTATTGTTTAGATTTAGAATTACATTTTCCCACAAAAAGATTGTGATTACTTTCCCAATGTATAATATAGTGAATGTATATTTAATGTATCCTTTAGTGTATTAATGTATAATAAAATGAATAACTAGTATTATAGAGTATTATATGTGCTGTAAGAACTACTTAAGAAGGAAACATTTCAGATTTAGAAACCTGCTTCTCATTCCATGCAAGGATACTGGGACTCTTTTTCAGAGTGAGGGCAGTAGAAACCTCATTTATTCAGTATGTAGATTGTTTATAAATAGGGGCTGACCACAGAGCAGAAATCTTGCTTTTTTATTAAAATGTTAAAGAATGAATTTGTTCATTTAATTGAAATTTCTAGTTAATTAAGGAATAAAACTATATTGGTGACTTTATTCTTCACTTCATTAGTTATTTAACCATTGAATAAGATAACTGTTCTAGACCTAGAAGATTCATAGAAAAAAAAAGAACATAGAGAGTTTATTTTCCACAAGTTCTATCATATACATTTAAATTGTATCTTGTCACACATGGTTTGTTGTTTTTCTACAATTGGGTTTAGGAGCATGTCAAAGAAGGGGGGAAATTTAGAGCTGAGGAAGCTTCAATGAGGATCAGAGAACAGTTATCCAAGATGAAACTTTAGGAGGATGCCCATGTAGACAATCAGTCAGAGGACTATTTGTGGGGCTCCCTATTTCCTTCCTGTACTTCTTTTTTTTTTTAATATTTATTCTCATTTTGTACAAATAATGTTTTTGTATACATTAATAAAATATTCTTGTTTAAGAGTAAACAATATACACCCTCCCCCTTTATCCCCCTCTTTATCGTTTGAGTGATAAAGTTAAGGGGAGAGAAAAATTAAAATAATAATAATAATTGTAGGTATGGCCAGGTGGAGCAGTGGATGGAGCACCAGCCCTGGAGCCAGGAGCACCTGAGCCCACATCCAGCCCCGTACACCCAACAATCACCCAGCTATGTGACATGCAAGCCACCCCGACCTCACTGCCCTGCACAAACCAAAAAAAGATCCAAAATAAAATAAAATAGTAATAATATTAAGGGTGGCCAGGTGGCAGACAGAGCGTTGGCCCTTAAGCCAGGGGTACCCGGGTCCAACTGCAGCCTCAGACACCCTGTTATGCAGCCCCAGGCAGGCCACCCAGCCCCATTTGCCCTGCAAACCCCCCCTCCCCATAATAATAATAATAATAAAAAATGTGCATCAGTCTGTTTTCCAACACCACCAACTCTGTCGTGGGTGGATCACATTCTTTAGGATAAGTCCATCACAAAAGTTATTTCCATATTTTTCCACCATTGCTATTGCTGATAAGGTAACAGACCTGATCAATCCTATTGTTACTCTATAAATTCATTCACAGTTTCATTTATTGGAAAAGAATCCTAGGATGTGGCAAAAAGGAAAAAGAAAAAAAACTTTTTGAACAGAATTTTGAGGGATGTTTATCTCAGTAGCAGATTTTAAATATAAGTTATCTACTCAAAGAATTACTTTTTTCTTCCCCATTTAGAGGTGGAAAGGACCCTTAGAAGTCTTCTAGTGCAATTAGCTCCTTTATAGGTCAGGGAAATGAAATTTGAGAGATTCAAATATTTTGCCCCTGGAACATAAGTATTGAGTGACTGAGAAATGACTGTATATTGAACCTTGGTCTTCTTGATTCCAATTTCAGTACTCTTGTCTTCTTTTCTGGGTGAAAGTAGCAGTTCGGCCATGTTTTCTTCTCATGTGTGATTCTTGCTCTTGTCTTTCTAGAAACCTTCTGTTAAAGATTTAGAGGCCAATGTTTCTTTTAAAATTTTATGTATGGCACAGAAGTTTTGTGGTAACGCATTGGCTAACTTCATTCTTAGCAGGAGTAGACATAGCGAAATGGGTCAGGGTGGTGGATTCCATAGAATAAGAAACATGTCCAGGAGGGGAAACAAACAAACCCACCCAGCTCCTGGACCCAAAATGACGTCAGAAGAAAAAGCAACAATGGGAGAAGGGATTGGTATGACTAAAGGGTATCATCAGACAAGAGGAAAATGATGATTCTGAGGTAGCAAACTTAGCTGTTTGGAATTATGATGATATAATGCTCTGGAATTAGGAAAGTTTGGCAGTTGGGTGGGCTTTGGGAGAAGATTGAATTCTGCTTTTCTGTATGTTTATTTTGAAGTGTCTACAAAGAACATTTAACTTCAGATGTCCAAACAAAATATTTGGAGAAGTGAGACAGAAGTTCAGGAGGATGATTAGATCTTGATGTGTAATTTTTGAGTGCTATCTGCAGAGTTGTTGAAAGAGCCAAGAGAGGTGGTGTAGAAAGAATAAAAGAAGGCTCAGGATAGAGCACCCCTGTAGAGTTAGGAGGACTAAAATGATGAGCCAACAAATGAAACTGAGGAGTGTTTAGATAGTAGGAGATCTAGTCAAATGGATCAGGGAAGCTAAACGGAGAAGAAGTGGTCTAGGAGTAGAAGTGTGATTAGTAATGTGGGTTGGAATAGAAGGAATAGAAGGCTTAAGAATGAGCAATACTGATACAGGCAAGTAGATTTTCATTTTTTTTTTTTCCCTTTTGTGAGGAAATGCCTCACAAAGTGGCTTGCCCAAGGCCACACAGCTAGGTAATTATTAAGTGTCTGAGGCTAGATTTGAACTCAGGTATTCCTGACTCTATCCACTGTGCCACCTAGCCACCTGGTATTTTCATTTCTTTATAGGGATTATTGGTAAATTTGAAGAGAAGAGTTCATGATACAGTGATAGAAACCAAATCTTAAGGAGCTGAAAACTGATCCATATTGTTTTATACTGTATATCCTAAACAGTTCATTCTTGGTAAAAAATTTCCATTTATATTTGAATTCATTATGTATCTATTCATTGCCCTTTGAACTACTTACTATATTGATTCTTCTGAAATTCATCTGTATGGTTTTATCTGGAGAACATTTGTGTTAATATGACAAAGATCTGTTGGTTGTGGGCTCTCCCAAAGGACTGGATAATTTTCCTAATTCCATCTCATTCAGTCTTTTCCTATTCAGGATCAGCTCATTGCTAATCTGTAGTGCATGATTTCTAGAATTGTTATGGGTTCAGAAACTTATTACCACAGTGCCTTACACATAATGTAGTTCATTCTCTGTAGAGGTTTTGTTAGATTGAATTGTCTATACTCTGAAGAGTTTCACTATAATTTATAATCCTGTGGCAAGCCTTGTATGTGTTAGATACTTAGTGGGTTTTTTTTTTGTTATAGTAAAGTCAAAAAGCATTTGCTAAGTTATGATTTAAATTATTTACTATTTTCTAAGTACTGAGCAAAATGCTGTGAATAAAAAGAAAGATAAAACTTTTTTTCCTGGGCCCTTATGAAGCTCACTTTCTAATGATGAGAAATAAAATGAAATACAAGATGTATACAGGATAATCTGGAGGCATCTGCTAACATTAAGAGGGAATGATGAAGGCATCTCAGAGAAATTAGTATTTTTGCTTAGTATTTAAGGAGTGAGGCAGTGTAGATGAGAGAAATTGTACAGAGATAGAGTCTGGATTTATCATTGGATGAAAAATAGCAGGATATCTCTACAGGGTGCAATGCTTGGAGTGGAATAAAGAGAAATTGAGGTCCAGGCCATGGGTGAACGTAATTTAAAAGCCAGAGGATTTTCTATTTAATCTTGGAAGTTTGATCTTGTGGAGTCTGAGTTGGAGAATGGCATCCTGGTTAGACCTGGGCTCTGTTGGGGAAGATTAGTGTGTGGAGTTTGACTTAAGGGGAGTTCAAGCAGAAGGCTGTTGCAATAAGACTGGTGGCTGTGTCGCATGTTGTGTTGACTGTGCCTTGCAATAGACTGAAGAGAGGATATATCATCTGGTTTTTGAGCCTGATTTACTGGGAGGATGGTGTTGCTCTTGCCAGTAATAGGGAAATTGGAAAGAGGGGATGATTTGCAGGAAAAAAAACCAATGAGTTTAGATAAGGATTTGTTGACTTAAAGATGTCCAATAAATAGACATTTGGAGGTGGGAGTTTGGAAGTCTGAGGAGAGTTAGGGTTGGATAAATAGATTGAAAGCTCCTTTCATACAGTCTTTGAATCCTTGGGAGCAGAAGATACCACCAAGAAGAAGAGAATAACACCCTGGACAGTTTGAGGAACACATTGGGTTTTCAGGTGTGTTAGATGAAGCAAAGGAGATTGGGCAAGAGTGATTAAATAAATAAGAGAACCAAGAAAACAGTGTCACCAGAATTTAAAGTGGAGAGATTATCAAGGAAAAGGTGTCAGATGTTACAGAGAAATTGGATAAAGAGAATTGAAAAAAGACATTTGTCATTTAAGAGGTTATTGATAACTTTGGAGAGCATCACTTTCAATGGAGGCAGGAAGCTAGAGGTTGAAAAATGGCAGTGGAGGCCCCCATTGTTGAAAGTTTTCTCAAGCTTTCTTATCCAAGAAAAGAAGAAGAGGTATTGGACAATAAGTCCTGCCCCCCCCCCCCCATGGCTCTAAAGATGGGGGGGCATCTGGTGTTTTGTAGATACCCATAGAAGCTGTGAGTAGACAGGGACAGATTGTCGAAAATAGAGGGAAACATTCTACAAGAAAAGAATGAAATGGGATCAGACCTGCATATTGTTCTAAGTTTATCTTGACAAGTACCAGGGTCACCTTTGCAGGAGGAGATAGATCTAGGAGGGCATCTGACAGTTAGATGGGGAAGGGAGGAAGAGTTCTCTGAGCATGACTTCAATTTTCTCAATGAAGTTTGAGGAAACATTTTCAGTTGAGAGATTGTGAAGAGTGAGAATCCTAGGGTTTTTGAGAAGAGAGATAAAGGAAAAGCCACTGTGAGAGAGTGCATCTATTAGGGAGATGTAAAGTGCTGCCTTGCTTATAGTGAGGGTGTAGTTGAGATTCTATAACATATATTTCCTGAAATCCTCCCTTTTCTTCTTCCTGAACCTAGTTAGTGGAGACATGATTATGATAGTTATTGTACATGATATTACACACCCATGTTTTCCTTTTTTTCCAAGCATTTTAATAGAGATTGGAAGGCTAATACATTTCCAACCAGATATGAGGGTCAAGCAGCTGGGACAGTTCTCTGATTAATCTATTGTAATTACAAGCTAAAAACTCAGAAGATGGAAAGAATCACCAAGAAGAACCTGGGAGGTTCACTATTTTTTGACAGAGAATGATGAAACAGGACAGGTCCACCCACTCTGGGGGAGTTATTAGTTGCCCCACGCTCCTGTATTCTAGGGTGACCTTTTTCCCTTCAGTTGTGTCATATAATATTCAGTGACATGTATAGCTAGGCAAAAGTAAATAGTTACTATGGTTCAGTTGGTTTGGACAGTAGCAGTTTCCTTTTTTCACCCCTTCCCCCTCCAAAAATTTTAGGCTTGACATGGTCCTAGATAATGGACCAGCCAATTTGGTCAGAGTATGCTGAAAATTTTTTTTTTTAAGTTTATACTGGGCTTATTAAATTTACAATTGTTTACATAATTGAAAAAAGTCAATTTCTTCAATTTCAGTCTAAATAACAAAAAAGAATTTTATAAGAAATTGTAGATCTATTGAATATAGCTAGTTTTTCTTTAAATTTGTTCTTTTTACTTTATTATTATTTTTTAATTTATTTGGGGGGGGCGGCTAGGTGGTGTAGTGGATAAAGCACCAGCCCTGGAGTCAGGAGTACCTGGGTTCAAATCCGGTGTCAGACACTTAATAATTACCTAGCTGTGTGGCCTTGGGCAAGCCACTTAACCCCGTTTGCCTTGCAAAAAAAAACCTAAACAAAAACCCCCCCAAAAAATGTAATTGAAGGAAAAATAAAATACCAAATAAATTTATTCCTGCCTCCTTATCTAAACTTATTGGATGTTCTGCTCTCACTCTAAAAGTAAATTTTTGTTCATATATGGGTGATCCCATTCCAATTGTCTCATGCAGCAAATTAGCCCACTTATCACCCTGACTCTCACTAATTTTCAATGAGATTGCTATTGAGGAAGTGGGGAGATAACAGAAGGGGGTCTTTGTAGCCTATTGCCTAAGGAAAGTATTGCCTAATGAATTTCCCAAATGTAGCAGTATGTTTGCATATGGTGAGCATCCATATATATTGTGGGACCAATGGTGATGCTTGAGAAGCAGGAATTTATTGAGAGCAGGATAATTTCTTTTCATTTAAATTTTTTTTATTAAAGATATTATTTGAGTTTTACAATTTTTCCCCCTGTCTTACTTCCCTCCCCCCATGGAAAGCAATGTCAGTCTTTACTTTGTTTCTATGTTGTACAATGAACCAAATTGAGTGTGATGAGAGAAATCATATCCTTAAGGAAGAGGAAAAAAAGTCTAAGAAATAACAAGATCCAACAATAAGATATCTGGATTTTTTTCTAAATTAAAGGGAATAGTCCTTGAACTTTGTTCAAACTCTACAGCTCTTTATCTGGATACTGATGGCACTCTCCTTTGCAGACAGCCCAGAATTGTTCCTGATTGTTCCACTGATAGAATGAGCTAGTCCTTCTAGGTTGAACATCACCATGTTGTTGTTAGGGTATACAGTGTTTTTCTGGTTTGAGCAAGATAATTTTTATTGACAAAACTGGATCACTCTTGAATATAGATTTTCTAGACCCTTACTGCCCCAAAGTTATGTTTGGAACCTTCTGATCATAGATCATAATTTATTTAATATTGAAATTATTTAATGCTTTTTTTCCCCTTAGGAAGCTCATTTGTGAAGCTCATCTTTTTTCTAAAATAAATCTGTTTAGATATTCCATTTCTTTTCTATTCTAGACAGTTTATATTTTTAATATTTTAACATTTTATCAAACAAAATATTTTAATATTTTAACATTTAAAAATGGTGTTTTGTTATCTTGAGATGGTATTTTGTTACCTGTTAAGTATTCAGGAGAGCCTAGTGGAAGGGGTTTAGGATGGTGCATAGAGTATATTGGGGGACTGGATTTTGGGAATGGGAGTAAGGGAGCTGGCCAGTGAAGGATGAAGATGATAGAATCAATATCAGAGGGCTCAGAATCACTGGGCAGGAGTTCATTCATTCTTTTACCAAGACATTTATTTATTTATTTTAGGTTTTTGTAAGACAGTGGAGTTAAATGACTTACTCAAGGTCACACAGCAAGGCAATTATTGTCTGGGCCTGTATTTGAGCTCAGGCCCTCCTGACTCCAAGGGCAGGTGCTCTCTTCCCTAGGTCACCTAGATGTCCCTGGGTAGGAGTTTATTGATCATTGAGAAATTTATTTGGTTAAGACTAATGATTTTTCCTTAGGGCGGACTCTCACGGACTCCTTTAGGCAGCTGGGGTAGAAAGATCCTTTGTGGCTTTTTTCTTTCCTTCCTTGCAGATCAGGTCCAGGAGAAAGGTGAAGGGAACAAGATTTTACGGATTCTCTCAGTTTTCAGCAGGCAGGAAAAGGCTAATTGAGGAGAACTGCTTCAAGACTCTCTCTGGCCTGAGGCAGGAAGGGTTCCCTGAGGGCCTGAAGAAGCTAGGGAAGGAGACTGGAGCTGTGGAATGACATGTCTTTGGCCTCTGCAGTCAGGAAGAGTCTAGGTTACTGATCTATTCAATCTAATATTGAAAACGAATTTTACCTCTCTCTGAGGATATCTTTATCAAGTTAATCCTTAACAAAAAGCTTTTCTGAAGTAGCCTTTCAATGTGTATTACAATGTTGGTACCTGTCTTATCTATAGTGTGTTTTATTGCCCCCTCAAAGTCAGTCTATATTTACTCATGTGGGCCTTTCCCTGGACTCCTTTGCATCTTTCATACCTGTGTTTTCCCTCATTGATTTACTCCTACTTTGGTGAGACACATTGTACTTAGTTGTTTCCCTATAAGGCTGAACTCTTTGGGAGTTCGTTTTTGCTTTTCTCTGTATATTCAGTGCCTAGCATAATGACTGACTGACTTACTTGTATCATGGAAGGGAGAAGAGACATAGATAATATTGTTATTGGATATCATCTCATTTGTAGTCTTAATTGAATAAAACTTAAGTCCTTTCCCAAATTGTTCCAGTATTGACTTTTCAATTAAATCCTTGCTGACAATTAAGACCTAATAAAGAATATGGTCTTCTATATTGTGGGTTTTATTAAGTTGCCCTCCTTGAATTATGGGGACCATTTTTCACCATTAGTACTTTTGGAATTATCTTGAATCATTGTATTGCTGGGAATAGCTAAGTCACTCATGGTTAATCATAGTTACAGTGGTTACTGCTCACTTTACTTTGCATCCTTTCATGTAAGTCAAGGTTTTTTTATTTTGTTTATTTTTTTTTTGAGATCAACCTGTTCTTGATTTCTTAGAGCCCAATAGTATTCCACTACCTTTAGATACCACAATTTCTTTAACCATTCCCCAATTGATGGGCAGCCCATTAATTTCCAGTTCTTTGTCAGGGAGTATTATGTTTTTTAAGAAAAATTTTAAGTGGAAAATGTTTAAATGTTATTTGACACTATAGAATAGAAATCTAGAATTTTATTAAGCTTTAATTCTAGAGTAGATTTTTCTTTGGACTTACTTGGAGTCATACAAGGCTAAGATTATGTATGGCTTTTGAAAAACTTTACAAAATAACTTAATGTGGAGAAAAGGCAACTTTTCACAGTAGCTGCAGTTGTCTATTGCTTGTATCATTATGGTAACATGACAGGTAGAATGTTGCATGCTGCTCTTGATTAGTAATGCCGGATTTAATTTGGAATCTCATTTGTTTAGTTTTGAATCTTTTTTTGTTGAATTTTTGATTTTTATAGATCTTTTTATATATTTTTGGGGGGTTACAAGGCCCATTGTGTTATTGGAATTCAGGAACTTTCAAATCTGTATATTAGTGTTGTCTACCTTCATTGTAACCTTCATTAAAAAAAAGTTCTGATAAAATTTATAAACTAAACTCAGAGTGGAATTGGATAAAGAAACATCTGCCACTAAAGTAAGGTAAAGTCTAACTTTTCAAAATTACAAAATTCTAGGGGTAATTTTGTGGTGAAATAGAATACGGGACACGGCTTTGATCTCATCTGTGAATTGCCTTTGCATATCCTTCGACCATTTGTCAATTGGAATGGCTTTTTGTTTTAAAAATATGACTCAGTTCTCTATATATTTTAGAAATGAGTCCTTTGTCAGAATCATTAGTTGTAAAGATTGTTTCCCAGTTTACTACATTTCTTTTGATCTTGGTTACAGTGGTTTTATCTGTGCAAAAGCAAGGCCACACAGCTAGGTACTCCTGACTCCAAGGCCGGTGCTTTATCCACTATGCCACCTAGCCGCCCCCTTGCTCTATCTCTCAAGTGAAAGGGATGTTAAAGGGCTATGTTATTAGGCAAGAGAAAGGAAAAACTTCATGATGATATAGAATATGAAATTATTTTTATCATTATTGAAAAGATAGTAAGAGGAAAGAGGCTCAACCTGCAACTTAAAAGGATTTAGATTTCTGACACTGAGACATGTAAAACTTCAAGAGTGTCATAAACTTCAGATCTATTGACTTTGGCATTGATGTGTCATAGCGAATTGTACCTAATAACTCAAACTCAAATAGATCCTTCTTTGCAAACAAAAGAAACTCAATTGATATCTGAGTTAAAAAGCAAATGGCTATACCTAAAAGGCAGCAAGATCTTAGGGCTTCTCACAAAAGATAATTATTCCTTGGACTGTTTCAGGAGGGTCAAGATGTTCACTTGATGCTAGTAATAATATTTGATGTGGTGCTAGGAGACTAGCTCTGTCAAATTTTATCTGTGAAAATGTAGTCAAAATTATAGAATTAATCCTAGCCTGGGACATTCTACTAGGAGGAAGGAAATGTGGATCATAATGACTATGTAGTAAATGGTGGTTCTTAATCTGGAGTCTGTAAACTAAAACAAAAATATCTTGCTAATTGTATTTTTCAATATAATTAATGTTGTAATCCTATGGATTTAATTTTAGGCATGTCAACATATTATACTGAGGAAGAATCAGTGGTTTCATAGGACTACCAATGTAATCCATGACTCAAAAGACGTTAACAAACCTAAGCAGTAAAAGAATGTCACTGCAGGTAGGACTTTTTTAGCTTCTTCACTTTAATGAATAGGAGGAGAGATCTAGGAGAAATGAAAACAAATAAATAGAAGAAACATAGAAGGAGAGAGAGAGAGAGAGAGAGAGAGAGAGAGAGAGAGAGAGAGAGAGAGACAAGCTCACTAAAAGACCGACAGAGAAAAGATGAAGGCAAATGACCTGTTAGACAGTGGAGATGCCAGATCCAGGAGAGAGAGAGCAGTAAACAGCAACTTGAAGACCTCAGTGAATACCATAGGACTGGAGGAAAGAGTTGCTCCTGGCCATACATTCATTATCCATTTGTATTTCTCCTATATGAGGTTTCTGTTGCCCAGACTCTGAATCTGTGAGCCTCCCATGTAAGTGCTCTAGTTGCTTGGGTTCCTGGCATGAACTACTACTGAATATGTCTCCTGGCAGAATCTTCTCTCTTTATGAATGTGCTTCGTAGCTATTTCCTGTGCCCTTCTCACTGGTAGAGCAGCAATCTGTGGGATAATATACCTGTGTGTCTAAGAAGAGGAAATATTTTCTTTTCATTTCATTTATTATGTTGTTTGAGTTACTGCCTTTTGTTTTAAACAAATATATTCTTTGATTGGCTTATAAGATAAACACATTAATAGGGACTTGTGAGTCATGGTTTTAATTGGGCTCTAGTCCAGTATGCTTTGAACCTGGAGATACATATACTTGTATATGATGGGGTATATCTTTATATTTTATTTATAAATTTTATATTATATGTATACACACATATATCTTTCCCCTTCCTAAGTTGAAATTGTAAAGCAGGGCTTTTTTTTTTTTTTTTTTTAGGTTTTTACAAGGCAAGTGGGGTTAAGTGGCTTGCCCAAGGCCACACAGCTAGGTAATTATTAAGTGTCTGAAACCGGATTTGAACCCAGGTACTCCTGACTCCAAGGCCGGTGCTTTATCCACTATACCACCTAGCTGCCCCTGTGCAAAAGCTTTTTAATTTAAAGTAATCAAAATCATCTAGTTGGTGTTTGATGATGTTCTCCAACTCTTCCTTAGTCATAAACTGCTCCCTTTCCATAGATCTGACAGGTAAACTAGTCCTTGATCTTCCAATTTGCTTATAGTATTGTTTTTTATGTCTAAGTCCTGTAACCATTTGGATCTTATCTTGGTAAAGGGTATTAGGTGTTGGTCTAATCTAAGTTTCTTCCATACTAACTTCCAATTATCCCAGCAGTTTTTATCAGAGGGAGTTTTTATCCCAATAGCTGGACTATTTGGGTTTATCAAACAGCAGATCACTATAATCATCTCCTGCTTTTGTACCTAGTCTATTTCACTGGTCCACCACTCTATTTCTTAGCCAATACCAAACAGTTTTGATGACTGATGTTTTGTAATATAATTTTAGATCAGGTAGGGCTAAGCCACCGTCTTTTGCAGCTTTTTCATTAAGCTCCTGGAAATTCTTGACTTTTTATTTCTCCATATGAATTACAATTTTTTCTAACCCATGTTGGAAAAGTAATTTTTTTGGAATTTTGATTGGTAGGGCACTAAACAGATCATTTAGTTTTGGTAGAATTGTCATTTTTATTATATTAGCTCTACCTATCCATGAGCAGTTGATATTTGCCCAGTTATTTAAATCTGATTTAATTTGTGTGAGAAGTGTTTAAAATTGTTTTAAAAAAGATTCTGAGTCTGTCTTGGCAAATAGTCTCCCAAGTATTTTATGTTGTCTGAGGTTACTTTGAATGGGATTTCTCTTTCTAGCTCTTCCTGCTGTATCTTGCTAGTCATATATAGAAAAGTTGAGGATTTATGAGGCTTTATTTTATAACCTGCAACTTTGCTAAAATTGCTAATTGTTTCCAGTAGTTTTTTTGGATTATTTCTTGGGATTCTCTAGGTAGACAGACCATCATGTTATCTGCAAAGAGTGAGTTTTGTCTCTTCCTTCTCAATTCTAATTCCTTCAATTTCTTTTTCTTCTCTAATTGCTGAAGCTAACATTTCTAATACAATATTGAATAGTAGTGGTGATAATGTGCACCCTTGTTTCACCCCTGATCTTATTGGGAATGCCTCTAGCCTCTCCCCATTGAATATAATGCTTGTTGATGGTTTCAGATAGATACTGCTAATTATTCTAAGGAACAGTCCATTTATTCCTACACTCTCTAGTGTTTTTAGTAGGAATGGATGCTGTATTTTGTCAAAAGCTTTTTCAGCATCTATTGATATGATCATATAATTTCTGATAGGTTTGTTGTTGATATAATTGAGTATACTAACAGTTTTCCTAATATTGAACCAACCCTGTATTCCTGGGATAAATCCTACTTAATCATAATGTAGTGTGACTGTACTGTTAATGAAATGTTGTAAAAAACAACAGAGAAAAGTGACTGGAAACAGATAATTCCTTAGAAGCAATTTTTCTTTTTCTTTTCCCTCTTCACTTGTAACAGCCCTAATACTTTTTATTTCTTCAGTCTATGTTTGGAAGCTATTTTCTTGTCATTGTGTCTTGTGATTTGAGTTCTTTTCACACTTAATATAGATTTTGACATTTAAAATTTAAACCTAATTGTAGTAGGAGGTAGGCTGGTCATCATTAATTTGGAAAAGTCTAGTTTGAAAGTAGCCTATTCTTTTTTTTTTTTGGCATGGAAATGGGATTAAGTGGCTTGCTCAAGTCCACACAGCTAGGTAATTATTAAGTGTCTGAGGCCAGATTTGAACCCAGGTACTCCTGACTCCATGGCCCATGCTCTATATCCACTGCACCACCTAGCTTCCCCGAAAGTAGCCTATTCTTAATCTTTGGTGGTGTAAATTATGAATTGTAACATGAGAAGAGGCAATGATGATTTAAAAACCCTAGGTTCCTAATATAACTGGTGAACAGGCAACGTCACTAATATTTGTTATCTCCTTTCAGCCCGGGTTTTGGTTTTAAATTTATTTTATTTTTTTAGGTTTTTGTAAGGCAATGGGGTTAAGTGGCTTGCCCAAGTCCACACAGCTAGGTCATTATTAAGTGTCTTAGGCTGGTTTTGAACTCAGGTGTTCCTGACTCCAGGGCTGGCGCTTTATCCATTGTGCTACCTAGTTGCCCCTCCAGGTTGTGCTTTTTGGTTTCCCTGATTGGCTCTTTGTTCTTGTGGTATCTGTTCCCAACCTTTTCTTCTCTTCTTCTTTTTTTTATTTTTTATTTATTTAAGGCAGTGGGGTTAAGTGATTTGCCCAAGGGCACATAGCTTGGTAATTAATGTCTGAGGTGGGATTTGTACTGAGGCCCTCCTTATTCCAGGGCCAGTACTCTATCCACTGCACCACCTAGTTGCATGCTGGTGGGGGTGGGGGGGTGGGCATTTCTTCTCTTCTTGTACTTCCTCTCCCTGATGATATTTCTTCTTTCCTTTTCTTGTATTTGTGAACTCCTGTACTTCTCTACATCTCCCATTTCTTTTTCTCTTTTACTTCAATAGCATGCAGATGGACCTGCTCCGCTTCAGTGTCTTCTCACTCCAGTCTACTTCCATTCAGCCACTAAAATGATTTTCCTAAAGCTCAAGGTCAATGGAGTTATCCCATACTCATTAAATTTCCATGGTTCCCCATCACCTGTATTTGATATACAAAATGCTGCCTGGCCTTCAAAGCCCTTCCTAAATTATTCTCCTTCTGCATTTGCAGACCTTTCCTTCCCAGTGTGTCCCCTTGTGTCCAGTGCTCCTGGCCTCAGACACTCATTTCTCATCTTTTCGTTTTCTCTGGGTTGCCCCTCATGTCTGCAATGCTCTCTGTTTTCTGCTGTTCTGACTCAGTGGTATTTTTAGTTTGATTGCTAATGGGTGCAGTGAATGGAGCATGGTATCAGGGAGCCTTGAGTTCCAGTGTGATTCTTAGACACTTATTAGCTGTGGGAACCCATCATTTCAACTGTGAAATCAGAATATCACCAATTCCCAGGGTTTAGAGGAAGGATGGAATCAAATATTTGTTAAGTGCTTAGCACAGTGTGTAGCCCAGAGGACAAACTATATACAGGTTAGATGTTATTATTCAATATTCGTTCCTTTTTTAATATTAAAATTTTTTCCTGTCACATTCCCATAATTATATCTATTTTTTGTTTTTCAGATTTTCTTATTGAAATTAGTGAAATGTTTATTGGGCAGTATAAGTTGCTTTAATGGAAATTCAGGAGGAAATCACTAAAGCATTATGTTCTCTAGCATTTGTCACATAGTAAGGCCAAAATATTGGAGTTGGTGCAGTTTTGGGGGTTTTAAGGGATGATGGTGCTCCTGGATAGAAGGTAGTGTGGCCTTTAGCTATCACTGAGTTAGTGTAAGCCTGGGCGCAGTACTCTGAAGTGACCAAAAAGAATCCTTCCTCCTGCTGCCTGCCTTCATCTTGCTTGCTTTCAGATGGGAAGCATAGCAGCTGCCATGTCCTAGACCTGAACTGAGGATAAAGAGGCCAGAAGGGAAAGCCTTCCTACCAGCTCATTGCCCTGCATTTCTAAGACCTTTTAGTCAGGTAGGTGCAACTTCAATTCTGAGGGAGACAAAGAGGAAATAGCTGGGCTGGGGGGAGAGCAGGCCCCTTGCAAGATGGTGGTGCTTGAGCTTCACTTTGAAGAAAGCCAAGAATTTTCTAAGTTATAAGGATACATTCCAAATAGAAGGGTTCCATAATTTCCTTGTTTTGCTGGCTTAAATATGGCTATTTGTAATGTTTCTTGAGCTAGTCATTAAATGGTGACTTTAGCAATCAGTTTGGTGCAAAGGATATATTGATTCATTTCTTTACATTTTGTCATTTTTGTGTTGGTATTTGAGAGATTTTCCAAATTGATGTCAATATGTAAGAACAGAATAGAAATATATCTTTAGAAATTATTTAATCACACTCTTCCATTTTACAAGTGAAAATATATGTGCATTAGGCTGTTGAGGTGGTTTCCTGAAAACCTTACAAGTCTAGTTTTGATCCCAAGACCTCTTACCTACTTGTTTGGTGTTTGCTGCCTATCAGTTGCTGTTGGGCCTTCTTATAATTTTTTTTAATTTATCCCAGTAATTATTCTATTTATTTATTTTCACATTACTCCAAATAGTCTGATTGTAAAAAATTAACCTAGTCCCCCTTCCCCCACAAAGATAGAGGAACCTTAAGAAAAATAAAGTGAGAGAAAAAGGAAAAAAAGTTTCAATGAACTGTGTTGAGATGACATCAGCTCTTTCTCTGGGATGGGTTGCATTCTATATCATAAGTCCTTCAGAGAAGTTGTTTCAATATTTTTTGCCCACAGTTGCTATTGTTAACTATATTTCCTGCGTTCTATTCCTCCCCACTCCTGTTTATTCTGTTTTCTCTTCTTTCACCCTGTTCCTCTTCAGAAGTATGTTGTATCTGACTTCCTCTCCCAAGATCTTCCTGCTCTTCTATCACCTACACCCCCCCTCCCCCCAACCCCTTCTAATAATTATTCTTATAATTTATTTCTGAATTTTTAGTTTTTAGCTGATGTTTTTTTAATCAGTTTGTTTTTAGAAAGTATGTATTGCCAGTCAGATCCCCACCAGAATTTATTTATTTTCAAGATTTGTTGAGACAGTTTTTGGGGGCTGGTTTTTTGTGATTCTTCTGCTGTCTTTTCAGCATTCTCTACAATTCTTTTGATTAATAAATGTTGATTTTAGTGTGTTTCTTTTGGTAGGTTTCTTCTGGATTAATTTTAGGAATGTAAATACTGTAGCTTTTGTGAATTAAAGGTAGTTATTTCTTGGTTTTGTTTAAATTTTGCTTTGAGTTAATGCTTATTTTGCTTTATACAATTGGCTAACTTTGAGTAATTTGTTTGCCTTTGTCTGTAGTGTTTCTATTTGCCTAACTTTTCTGTTTTTATTTCTCTTTGACTTTAGTAATTTACTTCCATTAAGGAGAGCTTGCCCCTTTACTGTTTTTTTAAAAACAATTGTAGAAATCTGTTTTAGAAACTTGGAGATTCTTTTGTTCACATCATTCCTAGTTATTTTACCAAGGGCCCACTGGGGTCCAGTGATATGAAGTTTTTTTTTTAAGGTTTTTGCAAGACAAATGGGGTTAAGTGGCTTGCCCAAGGCCACACAGCTAGGTAATTATTAAGTGTCTGAGACCAGATTTGAACCCAGGTACTCCTGACTCCGAGGCCGGTGCTTTATCTACTAGGCCACCTAGCTGCCCCAATATGAAGTTATTTTATAAAGAATCCATTGGTCCTTGTTTTACAGTACTTGTAGTTATTTGTCTTCTCCCATTAGCCATTCCAGTGAGGACATCTATTTGGATTAAATACAAAATGATTCCTGTTTCTATTTTCTACTCATTATGCTGTTTTCAGTGTGTTAGATGTTGGGATTAAAGTGTACAGGCAAATTTTCTTCTGCTTGATTTTTTTATATTATGTGGCACATTTGCTGCCAAGTATTAGACATACAGAAAGAGAATTGAGGCAATTCTTGCTTTCAGTGAGCTTCCATTTTTATTGGGAGGAGACAATATAAAAAAGCTCATGAGTATGTCTATTGCATTTCAGTTGTGCTGAGGAAGGGTCTTGTGGAGCAAGTTGTGACTGGGGGTCCAGAGATCAGAGAGAAGCTGCTCTGGGTTTCCAGCTGAATTGGGGATGTGAGGTGGTCAGCATTCAACTTTTGTGGTCATTCTTGGGAAAGTCAAAATTGGGGCAGAAAGACATGGAAGGTTAGGGGTTGAGGAAATGAAAGGCCTGTGGCTTTCCTCAAGTGCAGGAGGGCAGGACTCTGATGGTTTGTTGTTTCTTGTTGACTGTAGAAGGAGATAATACTCTTAGTAAATTTTTCTTTTGGCCTTGTCTTCATCCTATCAGTTGCTAAAACTCTATAAGTTTTTCTGCCAAATCAGGGGAAAGACCTTGAGTCTTGGAAACAATTGATCAAGTCTAGTGCTTTCTCTTTCATTACTCACCTTTTAAGGTAGATATTCTCTAAGATTTGTCTTTGGTCTTTTCCTTTGCTACACTTCTGCTTTTCTGGACCCTCCTCCTCTTTATTTCTGCTACAGTCCTGGCCAAGTTACTGTCAAATATTTGTTCCGGCTGTGCAGGCTGTGGCCATCAGGACCTATACTTGGGAGTTTCATTGAGAACCCAGAGTTTGGTGGCTTCTCTGTTAGAGATGAAAAGGACCATCTTTGTAGTTTCTTTACTATGTTTTTAAAGGTTTCTGACTAAACTACGTATTCAGGATAAATTTCCTAGGGTTTGAAATATGTAGCAAAACTGTGTTTTCGTGCATAGGAAAGGATCTTAAGCTTTCTCACTAGAAAATTAGTCGTTTATAATGAATGTTTTTTAAATATTTGGTCCAAGCACTGAGTATTTATTATCAGAAAGCTGCTATAAAAATGTTAGTAATAGCCATTTTTACAAGGGAATAAATATTTTGAGTATTGAATTCATTAAACAGTTTTTGGTTAAATTTTGTGTCCTCCTGTAAAGGGACTAAAATAAAGGAAACCCCATTTGACTTTAATACCAGTCATAAAATATATAACCCTGTCTTTCCCTTCTTCCCTCCAACCTGAAACATAGTCTTCTGTTCACATAGTAGTATACTTAAATCAAATTGTGTCCTTGTTGTTGCTTTTTCTCTCCAAAGGAAACTATGAAATTGGAGACTGTTTTCTATTTTTGTATCCCCCAACACTTAAACAACTCAGTGCCAAAGCACATGAGAGAGACTGGATAAATATTTTTCAATTGATTGATTGAATGAATGAAGAGGTGAAAATTCCAGCTCTTTCAGGGTTTGACAGTGGCATGGGGTATGGTAGCTACAGTTTAGTCTGTTACTTCTTAGATGGAAAAGGGAA
Source organism: Macrotis lagotis (assembly GCF_037893015.1). Lineage (NCBI taxonomy): Eukaryota > Metazoa > Chordata > Mammalia > Peramelemorphia > Peramelidae > Macrotis > Macrotis lagotis. The sequence goes on from NC_133658.1 coordinate 51,202,281, forward strand.
TGTTACCCCGGATGTAGATTTTCATCTGTCTTAGACTGCTGATTTAGTTAGATACTTATGCTCATGGAATCTTAAATGAAGAAATGGTGAGGTGATTGGAGGTCCATTTTTTACTTGAGGAAATTTAGGTACAGCAAAGTTAGATGCAATGTGGACTATAAGTGGCAGAGGCTGATTCTTTAGAAAATTCATCAGGTATTCAAACTGGTCCTCTCTTTAGAAGGATTTTTAATATTTGAACACTAATTTCATGACATCTTTAACATGTGCAGATTTAAACCAAACCTATAATTACTAGATAAAGCTTTTTACAGTAGTATAATCACTTTGACATCTAATATGCCTTCAATATTTTTATTTAAGTTTTAGATTTTACATCACTCAGTTTTCACATAAGTTCCTCCCAACTTTTTTGAATGCTGAAATGGAAATTCTTCCCTTCTTGCATGTTTTAATGTATGCTACTTCCTTGGAGAGTTGAGATGTACAGGGATGGTACTTTTTTTTTTGTTGCAAGGCAATCTGGATTGATTGATTTCCTTAGGGTCACACAGCTAGTGCTAGTACATGTCATGTGTCTGAGGTCACATTTGAATCCAGATCCTCCTGACTTGAAGACCTGAACTCTGTTGATTGTGCCACCTATTCGCCTCTTTGATTTTTTTTTTCAAGGTTCTTGAACCAGAAAATAAAGTTGGTTCTTGGTTTCCTTTCCATACCTGAAAGTTTTTGAATATGGTAATCATAATAGTTGTTAAGAGAATAGTGTTTGGAGCTTCTATATTGTAGATGAAGAAATTGAAGCCTGGAGAAGTTGTGACTGGTTCAACATTGAATACTTAAATACTTAAATATCAAAGTAGTAAACAATGGAATCCAGTTTCAAATCTAGATCTTATGAATGTATGTCCAGCAATTTTTTTCCATGTAATCCAAAATAATTTCAGGAGGTTAATAGTTCATGATTATTCAGATTTGCAATAAAAAGGTCACACAATGGGTAGGTTAGATGAAATATTGCATAATGGGTAGAAAGCCCACTTTGGTTTCAGGAAGCTCTGGAGTCAAGTCAAACTTGAGATATTTTGGATGTGTTATAGAAGGAAATCATATAAATCCTGTAGTGCCCCCCCATTTTACAGTTGAGGAAACCAAGGCAGGGGGCAGTTAAGTCATTTGCTCAGGGTTACACAGCTAGGAAGTATCTGTGACACAGAATTTGATTTTCATTCTTTCTGGTTTATAGGGCCAGTTTCTATCCATCTAGCTGTCTCAAGTAGCTTGAATAGTGAACTGTGAATTCTTTGGGATTTTTGAGTAATGTTTGAATAACTCAGGATTCATTTTTTTAAAATATATTTTTAGGTCAGGATTTTTTTTTAAGGTTTTTTTTTCAAGCCAAATGGGGTTAAGTGGCACAGCTAGGTAATTATGAAGTATCTGAGACCGGATTTGAACGCAGGTACTCCTGACTCCAGGGCCTGTGCTTTATCCACTATGCCACCTAGCTGCCCCCAGGATTCATTTTTAACTCCCTGTACCCACCCCGTGGTGGTACACTAATTTTTTTGTGTGTTTAACTTTTATGTGTGCAAAATAATGAGGAAAATTCAATTAAAAGGAACATTGTTGGGGCGACTAGGTGGCACAGTGGATGGAGCACCGGCCCTGGAGTCAGGAGTACCTGGATTCAGCCTCAGACACTTAATTACCTAGCTGTGTGGCCTTGGGCAAGGCACTTAACCCTATTGCCTTGCAAAAGAAAAGGAACTTTGTAGGCTTGATGGTAGACTTTGTTGATAGTAATTTATCTCTTAGAAAACCAGAATGTGTGTGTCCAATGTCCAAAATGGCTTTCCCTTGCATCTCCTCTTTCAGTTCATACTTGTGGACCATTTTCTTCTCCTGAGCAATTTCTTCCATTCTTTGTTTTCCTGGCTACTTTCCTCTATTTTGTTTTTCTTTCTTCCTTTTCAGGACTATCATTAGTGTTTTACCCCACTCCATTCTCTCCCTTAATGATCTTATTGGTTCTCATTGATAATTGATCATCTATACTGCTGGTGACTCCTGGATTCATAGTGCTAACCCTAGTCTTTCTCCTAACTTTCTTATATATTTCAGACTGAATGTTCCTCTCATGACAAAACTGTTTTGTTCCAAAACATTCCCAAAGCTTCCTTTTTACATACTTCCTGTTTCTGTCAAGGTTGCCACCATTGTTGTTCTAGTTCCCCCATTCTCAAATGCAAAGTTATCATCACCTGCCAAGGTGCTCTGTCATCCCTAAAATACAATACTGACCAGGCCATTCTTTGTTTTCAGGTTCAAAACCCATTACATAGACAAAGAAACATTTCAGCATTAGGCAAATTCTAGGAGGTAGCAGGCAAAAGAGAGGAAAAATAGTATGCTTTAGGGGCAACTAGATGGTACAGTGGATAAAGCACCAGCCTTGTAGTCAGGAGTATCTGAGTTCAAATCCAGCCTCAGACACTTAATAATTACTTAGCTGTGTAGCCTTGGGCAAGCCACTTAACCCCATTGCCTTACAAAAAACCGGAAAAAACCCCCCTAAAAAAGTATGCTTTAATTTCCACTCTTGAGTCTCCATTTGGAGGTGAAAACATTTTTCATCTTCAGTTCCTTTGGAATGTGGTAGGTGTTGGTGGTCAGTTAATAATTATTTAACAATTACAGTTTACTATAAGTAAATACTGAGGAAATTGTTTACTTTGTATCAATTCATATAAGACTTTCCAGGTTTTTCTGAAATCATCACTTTTAAAGTACAGTTGTATACTATTCCATTTCTATATCATAATGTCTCCTTGACCAATAGTTGCACCAGCCCTCTATTTACTCTCCAAATCAAATGCTCCTTTTTAGCATCACGATTCTTTGCAACCCTGTCAGCCTCAGTCTCTATTATTTTTCCACTGCACATTCCAACCAAACTGACTTTTTGCTGTTGTTGTTTACATTATTCTCTCTTCCTGACTATGCTCCTGTTAAGGCTCCCTCACCCAAATCCTGAATTCTTCCCTACCCACCCCAAGTTCTTTGCTCTTAAATTCTTTCATGTGACCTTTTCTTTCTCCCACTGTTGTCAGTACTTGTCTCCTTACCCTGTATATAACCCCCCCCCCTAAAAATGTAAAACCAAACTAATACTTTGTTCATGTTGTTTCCTTCCACTAAGAAGTAAATTCTTTGAAGGCAACAATTATTTGAATTTATGAAATGTGTAGTAGTTGGAGTAGATGGACCAGTCAGGAAGACAGTCACCCCAGGAGTCCAAGGGAAGGGCCCAGTACTAAGAGGCAGTGTGACAGGATGTGGTATGGAAGGACGAATTGTGATTGCCTATTAGGATGTCTCCTTTCTGCTAGGTGACTGCTCGGGTCTCTCTGAAATACTGTTTGCAGAGAACAACATGTCACCATAGCCTCAGATTTGGAAATCACCTCCAGGCTTTCTAGTCTGACTCACATCCTATCCTTACAAAACTCTTGCATTTTGTGTGTGTGTGTGTGTGTGTGTAGTACAAGTCTCTCCATAGCCAACAGAGACAGGTTGGGAGGAGTTCTGGCGCTGCTGTGATGGTTCAGGGTTCAGTACAGTACAGGAAAACCTGAAAGCAGCTGTGCCCACCTGGCTACCCTGGGGCCAGTCCTGACCCCCCAAAGATGAGGGGATAGAGATGGAGAAGGGGATGGAGATGGAGAAGACCATGGATTGGAAGAGCCAAATGGAGTCCTGCTTTTCACTAACTTTTGTCAGCTGGGAGATGGTTGTTGAGTTTGCTGTGATATAGAAGAGTTAAAACCTGTAGAGAAGAGTTCAAATTAACATGTGATCTGTCCATGCACAGTAGGTGACCCCAACCCTGTGAGTATTACTGGGAGGCAGGCGAGGTAAAGCTTGGGGTCTACAGGGTCCTGTGGGTCAGAAAACCTGTCTTTCTATGTTCTGGATACTTAACTGTGTTTCTCTAAAGGTATGAAAGTCACAAGGAGGTCATGTTGATAGAGGAAAAACAGCAGATTAATAAGTAGCAGTGACAGTTAAATAACCAAACTATTAATGTTGAAAATTGCAGCATGGATGAAGTTGGCACAGCATGGATGAAGATCAGTCCATTAGAGGAAATTGAGAAAGAAGTGGTCAGACAGGCAGAAAAGAACCAAGAGAGAGCAGCATCATGCAAACTAATAAAGAGAGAAGAGATCTAAGAGCGAAAGATAGTTGGTGTGAAACATAGAAGTCAAGAGAATGAGGATTAAGAAAAGATTAGACAATGAAGAGATCATTGGCAAACAGAGAGCCATTTTAGTTCAGTTAGGAGTCAGATTGCTGGCAACTTTATTTTTATTTTATTTCTTTAATTACACATTACTAAAATATTCTTATTGTATGAGTAAAAATAATACCCCTCTCCCCACAAAAATAAAAACCTCATGAGAAATAAAATGAAAGAGAGAAAAAAAATGTGTTTCAGTCTCTGTTTGGATACCATCAGCTTTGTCTCAGGTGGATCACATTCTTTATCATAAATCCATCATAGAAGTTACTTCATATTTCTCCACAGTTGCTGTTGCTGATTGTACATCCCTCCGTCCATTCCTCCCCACTACCATGTATCATATTTTCTCTCTCCTCAAAAATGTGCTGTGGGGCAGCTGAATGGTACAGCAGACAGAACACTGACCTTGGGGCCAAAAGACTCCAAGGTTAGATCCCACCCCAGAGACCCAGCAATCACCTGGCCCCATGGTCCCTGACAGGCCACCCACTCCCTACCACCTTGCAAAAAGTAAAAAAGAAAATGTGTTATATGTGACTATCCTCTCCTATGGTATGTTCTCTCCTCTATCACCGACATCACCCCTCCTCTGCCCTGTTCCCCATTTCCTTCTAGATTTCTATTCCAATATTATATATGTATGCTGTTTCCTTTCTGAGCCATTTCTGATGAGAATAAAGGCTCCCTCATTCCCCCTCACCTTCCTCCCTTCCATGCCATTGCAAAAGCTATTTCTTCACTCTTTTACATGAAATATCATAGCCTTATTCTACCTCTCCTTTCTCTTACTCCCTTCATCCATTGACTCCATTTTTACAATATATTGTACCTTATTCTACCTGCTCTATTAAATGAGATCTTTCATATTATCTGTATCATCTTTCCATGCAGGAATACATGCAGTTCATCATCAAGTTCTTCTTAATTTACCCTTCTTGTCCACCCTCTTTATGCTTCACTTGACTCCTATACTTAAAGATCAAGCTTTCTGGTTCATTCTTTTTCATTGAAAGTCCATTTTCCCCTGGAAGAGTATGTTCACTTTTTCTGGGTAGTTGATTCTCACTTGCATTCCAAGCTCTTTTGCCTTTTGGAATATTATATTTCAAGCCCTATTAGCCCTTAATGCAGTTGCTGCTAAATCCTGTGTGATCCTGACTGTAGCACCATGATATTTGAATTGTGTCTTTCTGGCTTCTTGTAATATTTTCTCGTTGACTTGGGAGTTCTGTAACTTGGCTATAATCTTAGTGATTGTTTTTATTTTTGGATCTCTTTCAGGGGAGATTGGTCAGTTCTCTTAATTTCTATTTTACCCTCTGCTTCTAGGATATCAGGGCAGTTTTCCTGTAGAAATTCTTTAAAAATGAGGTCAAGGCTCTTTTCCTGATCATGACTTTCAGGTAGCCCAATAATTTTAAAATTATCTTTCCTGGATCTGTTTTCCAGATGAGTTGTTTTTTCCAATGAGATATTTCACATTTTCTTTTGGTGTTGAATTATCTTCTCTTGATTCCTCGCAAAGTCATCAGCTTCCTTTAGCTCCATTCTACATCTGAAGGATTTGTTTTCCTCTCTAGAGATAGCTTTCTTAACTCCATTTCCACCTGACTAGTTTTGTTTTTTAAAACTTTCTTCTCCTCAATAACTTTTGAATTGTTTTATCCACTTGACCTAAATTGGTTTTTAGAGGAGAGATCTCCTAGGAAAGGCTGTTCTCCTGCCTCCATCTTTGCTCTGATCCCTGTTGATGACTGGTTTTTTTTTTTTAGGTTTTTGCAAGGCAAATGGGGTTAAGTGGCTTGCTCAAGGCCACACAGCTAGGTCTTTATTAAGTGTCTGAGACCAGATTTGAACCCAGGTACTCCTCTGACTACGCCACCTAGCTGCCCCTTTGTTGATGACTTTAGAAGAAAACGATTGTAGGGGGCAGCTAGGGGAGTTTGGTAGATAGAACACCTGCCCTGGAGTTAAGAGGACCTGAGTTCAAATCCAGCCTCAGACACTTAATAAGTGCCTAGTTGTTTGACTGTGGGCAAATCACTTAATCCAATTACCTTAAATAAATATATATATATTTTTTAAAGTATTAGTGTAGAGTAAGTTAGCGATATCTCCATTTATGAATGTGGAACCCTTTCTAGGCTTCAGTTTATTCCCTTATAAAAGTTTGGGCTAAGATTTTTAGTTGATTTTATTTTATTTTTTCAATTACGTGCAAAGATAGTTTTCAGCATTGATCCATTTGCAAGTTTATGCATTTCAGATTTTTCTACCACCCTCCCTTCCCTTCCCCCTCTCCATGTGCCAAACAATCTAGGAAAAGCTGTACATGTACAATCATGCTCCACATGTTTCTAGACTAGTCCTGTTGTGAAAGAAGAATCAGAACTACAGGAGGGGAGAAAACCATCCGAAGCTTTTAAAAAGAAGTTTTAAAAAGGTGACCATAGTATGTTTTGGTCTGTGTTCAAACACCATAGTGGTTTTTTTTCAAATTTTCTTTAATTTATTTACACATTACTAAAATATTTTTGTTTGAGTAAACATAATACCCCATCCCTGACAAAAATATAAAATCTTATGAAAAATAAATTAAAAAGAGAAAAAATTGTTTTAGTCCATGTTCTGATACAGTTTTTCTGATCTATCTTGGGTGGAGTCATTGGGTGAAAGGGAAATGTACTGGGAGTAAGAGAAAGGAGAGCTAGAATAGGCTAAGATATCTCATGTAAAAATATTTCATGTAGCTTTTACAGTGGTATGGAAGGAGGGAAGGCGAGGGGAAATGAGGGAACCTTCATTCTCTTTGGAAATAGCTCAGAGAGGAAACAGTATATACATTCTAGGGTTTAGACATCTAGAAGAAAAAGAAGAGAAGGGGAAAGGGGGAGGGGATAAGGGATGTGAGTGATAGAGGAAAGGATAGGCCATAGAAGAGCAGTTGCCGGGTGTCTCCTGCTGGGGTGGCTCCACAGGCCTTCCCGCTATTTTCCAGATTACCTTGGACTGGAGAATTGCCTCATTGGACCTTTCTGTGGGTTCTGTCTCTTGAAAATTTAGTCATAATTTTAATGTTTTTGAAATATTTTGGAGAGAGCTCTACCTAAGAGTACTACCTGCTGCCATCTAGGCTCTGCCCCTTCATATTTTTTCTTTGGATGTGGATAGCATTTTCCATCACAAATGTTTTAGGATTGTTCTTCATCACTGAACTTTGGAGAGCAATTGAGTTCATCATCTCACAGTGTTGTAGTTAATGTGTACATTGTTCTCCTGGTTCTGCTTCCTGCATCTGTTCATGTACTTAAGTACTGCTTGTCTCATCCAGCATCCTATCCCTAAACATCTCCCCCCACCCCTTCCACTGCACAGATCTCTCCTAGGTTATTTCTTTAGAAGTGTTTGATGATGGAGGGCATCCAAATTTTGGGGAACAGTGAATGGGAAGTAGATGATTTGTGCTTTTTTATTACTACTCTAACATTATTTACTTTTGGATTATACAACTTTTTTCAATAACAAGGTTCTCTGCTAGCTAAAACGTCCTTTTGAAGACAATCTTAAATCTTTTATGTGGTGGTATTCTTCTCCTGGTCAAATAATGAAATTGAAAATTTAACACTTGGATCCTTAAGGGGAGACTTCTTATCTATAAGTAATTCTTATATATAATATCTTGCATTCAATACCCTACTTTTTATTACACAAACCCTGGCCTTTTCTGGAATGTCTCCCACTTGGCTTCAGTAATTCTTCCCTCTTCCTCACCCCTTTATGCCAAAAAGTATTTGTTGGATTTCAATAACATTCTTAGGTGTTTTGAAAAGAGAATATTTGACTTTTATGATAATAAATAAATTTTCTTACCTGGTACCATTTGCAATTGGACACTGGGGACTTTGACTTAAGCTTTCAAATTATTTTAGATTTTATTTTGAAATTTATTTTTAAGGAATAGAAGTTATTTAGCCCTGTGTTTGGTCTGTCCTGTAGTTCCTTTAAGAAATGTTTATTGTTGTTTCTATTAAGAGAGGGATGATTTCATTTCATGGCTTACTACAGTGATTTTGTTTTGTTAAATATGGAATTGCCAGTGCTAAATTATTGGTTCAGATGGCCAAAATGTAGCTCTTTGAGCAGCTGTAGCCCTTCTTTCAGATGTTCACTTATCTATAAGACGTTAAATTGTTAAATCAGAATACTGGAGGATTAGGTATTTGGATGCAGTGAGTTTTAAGACTTCCTTTGCAAGGTGAATGTTTTTTTAAAAAAACAAAACAGTTCCCCATACAAAATGTGTGTTAAGGAGAGCAGAACTGGACTTAAGACAAAGGTTGAAAAAATTGAATTCTTTATGCAATTACAAATCAAGGGACTAAGTACTACAGGCACCAATAGGAATGGACAGTGTCACTGATACAGAAAAGATAATTTCTTTAGGTACCAAAAATATTGACTTGGAACTGATTGGTAATAGTAGGATTGATTAGTCCTAGGACTTTTTAAAAATTTTTATTTGTTTTTATTTTTCCTCCGAGTTACATGCAAAAACAGATTTCAACATTCACTTCTAAAAACGTGAGTCCCAAATTCTTTCCCTTCTTCCCACCCTACTTACCTTTCATTGAGAAAACAAGTTACTTGGTATGGGTTAAAAATGTGTAGTCATGGAAAACATTACTACAGTAGCCATGTTGTAATAGTAAACATACACTTCCCTCAAAAAAAGAGAACCTCAAGAAAAATAATGTGGAAAAAAAAACATGATTCAGTCTGTATTTGGACACTATCAGCTCTGTCTTTGGTATGTATAGCATTCTTTATAATAAGTTCTTCAGAGTTCTCTCTTGCATCACAGCAGTGCTCTTTTACAGATGATCCTCTTGTAATATTGCTGTTACTTTGTGTAAAATGTGTTTCCTTTTGGATCTGTTCATGTAAGGTTCATAAGTGAGTACATCTTGTTCATCATTTTCCAACCACAGAGCATTCCCTCCATCTCCAGCCCCTGGCCCTATATATATAGATTTCTTCCCTCCCAATATTTCATGCCCATTGCACAGCGTTCCAAATTGTTCTATAGAATGGTTGTATCATTTCACGACTCCTCCAACAATGTATCAATGTCTCATTTCCCTGCACTCCTTCCAACATCTTTCATTTTCTTATTCTGCCTTATTAGCCAATCCAATAGATGCAAAGCACCTCAGAATTATTGCAACCTGCATTTCTCCTATCAGTAAAGTTAAGACTTTTTTTAGTTTGGGTTTTTTTTTTTTTTTTGCAAAGCAAGGGGGTAAGTGACTTGCCCAAGACCACATATCTAGGTAATTATTTAGTGTCTGAGGCTGGATTTGAACTCAGGTACTCCTGACTCCAGGGCCGGTGCTCTATCCACTGCACCACCTAGGCACCTCCTAGTTAGGACATTTAAAAAAAATGATTTAAATAGATTGTATTGATTGGGGAATGGTTCTTTAAATTTGACTCCATTCTATATGTTTGAGAAATGTAGCTCTAGGAATTTTAATCCTAAGGAAAAGTTCCTGGAGTAAGGGTTTGTAGACCTGAATTTCAAAAAGACTGTCCAAAAGGGATTGTCTAATTTTCTAGTCAGAAAGAAATCCTTATGAGCCTTTTCTTTCCAGGCATTGCCAACTAAATTAGAAATATGCAAGAGAGACAGTTCCTGGTCTGAAGTAGAAACTATAGGTAAACTTTTCATCCAGTTAGGTTGTCATTCTAAGAAGCAGTCATTTCAAACCATTTTGATCTCAGAACAAGTCCTACCCCCCACCCCCCACCCCTCCATGATCATCTTAATTTTATTTACACTTGAAACAGTAGTGAGCCCTCATCAGCTTACAGGTATCTTTTCTTCTCTTTGTATTGGTCAGAGCTTAAATTCATGATGTCTACACAATGATTCAAATGAATTTTTAATAGGAAGTGTTGAACATCTTTACTCTCTGTCTTTATGATTGAATCATTTTTCTTAGTAAGGATTTATTAAATACTTAATACATTCCAGTACTGGAGGTCACCAGTAAGACTGAATTAGGGCCAACTATGCATATGCAAGACTTTCAGAGTATTCTGAATTGTTAATCAAATTGAATGAACTGGAATGGAAATAAAGCCTCAAAATCATGGAATGTAGAAATCCTTTTGGTACTCCTAACATTTTAATTGACCTCTAGCCAATCTCTCTTCTCCTTGACTGGGAACCCCCACACTCTTTATTTCAACTTTTCTCTCAGGGTTGTTTTTTTTTTTTGTTAAAAGACAGGAAATCAGTGTTCTTACATTTCACCTCGCATAAGTAATTTCCTTAAATGTGCTGTTTCATATTTTTGATATCAACAGTTTGTCAATTTTGCATTTTTCCTTCATGGAATTATAGAAAAAATTCTATTACTGAATAGAGTAATTTAATTTTCAATGCAGAGATACCACTTTTTTTATTTGAGTTTTGAGTTTTATAATTTTTCTCCTGATCTTACTTTCCCCCAACCCCTATGGAAAGCAATCTGTGGGTCTTTATTTTATTTCCATGTTTATTTGAGTTTCTAACATGCTCCTTTCTAGGTAATACTACATGGAATTTGAAAACCAAAGACATAGGATGAAAATTCGTTTATTGAAATGCTTTTGGGAGATTTAGTTTTTAGAATCCTTTTAGGACCAAAAGCTAAGGGAATTTGTTTCCAGATAATTAAAACTTTTATGAATCCCTTTAGAACCCATTAGGGGGAAAGTGTCAGATTTCTATTTGATACATAATCAATAAGAGGACTCTAATCCTTCTTTCTGAACTCAAGTTCTCTGACTTTTTCCTCAATGCCTCCAAGATCCAATACAAAATCCTCTGTTTGGTGTTCACAGTCCTTTCTAACCTGGAGTGGGAAGGGGGCACATTTTTAGTCTTCCTACATTTTCCTCCCTTCAAGACTCTTCAGTTCAGTAATACTGGCCTCCTCATCTCTTATCTACTAGCATCCTTTTAAGTTCTAACTAAAATTCCCTCTTCTCCAGGCAGAGTCGCCTTTCTCCGAACTCTTCCTAACTCTTGTATCTCTCCTATTTATCCTATATGTAGTGTGTGTGTGTGTATCCCTGTTTACATTATGAATCTCCTCCCATTACCTAGGTGTTTGGAGGGTCTGATTTTTTTTTTGCCTCTGTAACTTAGTTTACAGGCCTGGAATACAGTTAAGTGCTTAATAAATGTTTATTGACAGTTTGACTCATGTTTTTAAGATTATGGAGAAAAGGGGGGTGGGGAGGGAAGAGGATCAATCACTTACATTCCTTTGGTTTTAGCTTTGTGTTCAGGAATTCTCCTGTCTTCTGTGGAACTTAGACAACCCATAATCCTTTGTTGGCAGGATGTAAGCTTGAACCAATGCATGTACTGTTTGCTATGACCAGTAGTCCTATGACAGAGAATGGAAAAAGAAGAGGGAGAAGGAAGATACAATAATGGTTAGAAAGGTCGAATTGGAGCCAGTTTATGAATGTCTTTGAATCCTCAGCCAAAGAGAGCAGTTATGTTGGGTGCTAGAGGTGACAGGGAGACACTGTAGCTTATTGATCATGGATATGGTATTGTCAGATCTGTGTTTTAGGAGGACCCCTTTGGCATGGATTGGATTGGGGATGGATCTGAGAAAGACCTGGAACAGGGAGTTTAGTCAACAGGTGATTGTATCTTGAGTGATGATGGTGCCCACGTTTGAAGGGAATGGATTTGAGAGTCGTGGAGGTAGAATTTATAAGATTGTCCAATTATTGCAAATATGGGGTGAAGGAGCAGTGAGTTGAAGAAGATTTTGAGGTGAAACAATCTATGACTTGAAGACTGGTACTTCCTCTGATTAAAATAGGGAAAATCAGGAGGATAAGTTTCAGGAGGAAGAGAGTGAGTTTTATTTTGGACTTTTTCAGATTGAGATACCTCTAGGTTATCTTATTGAAAATGTCTGTTCAGCATGTGGTGATGTTGGATGAGTTTAGAAAGGAGAGAGAGATTAAAAGACTCAGACTAGACTAGATAAAAAGTTACTGAAAGAGACAAAAGCCCAGGGACCTTTTGTGATCTTCTAAAAGATTCTATTTGTGGACTAAATCTTAAAGAGATTTTGGTGTGATCAAGTGATGGAAAAAGATATTATAGATCCTTCAGGTATTTCGAAAACAGGATCATTCACATAATTATGAGCTGGAAGCAAATTCTAATATGTCCTGTTTGCTTAACTGCTGCCCCCAACCCCCCAACTTTCAGAGAAAATAAAAATTCACCCCTGATGTGGGATCTCATTACCTCACTCCTGGATTATCGTAGGCTTCAGGTAGTTTGTCTGCCTATCTCAAGTCTATCTCCACTCAAGTTCATTCTCCATCCATTTGCCAAGTGCAGATCTGACTATGTCAGCTCTTCACTCCAAATACTCCAAAAAAAAGTGACTCCCTGTCCCTCGGATCAATAGCAAGTCTTCTCTTTGGCCTTAAAAACACTTGTTGCTTAACCATTCTCCACCTCCTTCTTACCTTTCCATCTTCTGAAGTTTTTCCCCTTCCAGGTTCTCTAGTGACACACAGATAGTCCATCCTTGGATTTTTATTTACTTTCCTTCTTTGCTTGGGCTGCTTTTCTTCCTTCAAGTCTAGGTTTAAATTGCACCTTCTACAGTAGAGCCTTTTGCCAATCTTCTTTGTTTTATGGCTTAGCCTTTGGTAGTTATTTTTCTTTATATGTATGGAATGTGTGTGAAGATCATTTCTTCTTCACCCCCACAGTTGTTTTCCTTCTTAGGTTCAGCTCCTGGAGATCAGGTGCTCTCTTTTTATCCAGGAGAGAGCCTGAGGGCCTGAACTATTATAGGTGACTGTGAGAATGTAGTGAAAACACATGGGAGACATTTGATGACATGAAACTCCTACTATGGGTCAGAAGCAGAAAAACCAGCTTTTCTCTCATTCTTGTCCCTATCCTAAACACCTCTGTGCATGCCGAGCCTTTTTTCTCCGAGGAGCTCACTGTCTTAAATGGGAAAGAAGAGGACATGCATAAACTGTGAACAAGCAAGATAAAGATGACAGATTGGAGACAATTAAGAGTAATGTTTTAGCTTTAAGGGTGATTGGTAAAGGCTTTCTGCTAAAGCAGGGGTGGCAAACTTTTTTTCTGCTAAGGGCCATTTGGATATTTAACATTATTTGGTCAAACATTTAGTTAATTCACCCTTGAACAGCTCCTAGATTTATTGAATTTTGAGACTCACCTGGGGTTGTCTTGGCAGCTCTAGACCAAATTATTTCATGAAAGTTTCCCACCCCTGTAGTAGAGGAAGGATGTTGGTGAGAACTTGAAAGATGGCAAGGAGTCCAGTAGATGGAAATGAGGGGAGAGAATTGGAGGGGATAGTTGTTTATAGTGCCTAGAGTTAAGGAGACTGACATCACTGGACTGTGGGCCAGGGAAGATGAAGACTGGGTTATGAATGGTTTTTATTGTCAAACCCTGGAGGTCATATAATTGATATAGCAAAATTAAACATGTATTTTAGAGTATTGACTGGACTAGTAGAGATTTTAGTCAGGGAGACAGATCTGCCAGCTCTCTCACCTGTTCCAAGTTAGTGATAGAATCATAGAGAAGGAGGCATAATAAGAGATATTACAACCAGAGGACAGCCCTTAGCAGCAGATTGGATAAAGAGTTGGGGGAAGAATGAGGAGTCAAAGATGACACTGGGTTGTACAGTGAGGCACCTGACAGCAATAGGAACTGGGGGATGTGGGGAGAATGGCAAGATTTAGACATGATGTGAATGCATGCCAGTTAGGGTTGGAGAATGAGAACAAAGTTGCAAAGCTGCGCAATTTGATAGTGTGCTAAATTTCGCCTTCTCAGTCCCTGATTTTCAATAGATATTGAGTATTCTAAGTAAAAGTGTAATTAAATGTGTATTGCTTATTATGTGTAAGATCAGGATGGGCCTCATTGAAGATCTACCCCATCAACGAACATTATTCTGGAAGCCGTATTATGACTATTGCTTGGGCCCACAGTATTGGACTATGAGTGATGTATTAGGAGGGGGAAGGGTTTGTGAGTAGATAGATGTGTGTGACCTTATTGGTGATCCTGGGGACTTGGCAGATTTCCTTGGCACAACACTAGCTTTAAAGTTCTAACATATTTTACTTTGAATGTTTTGTCCAAATGAGAAGATTTTCCTTTTGAATGATGTAATTAACAAGGTAATATTTTCTTTTACTAATTTTGTTCTTTTGTTTCAGAATTACAACTGCTTTGTGACATTCTCCTGTTGGATTTAATCTATACATCCTGATAAAAGACTGCTTTCAACTATGGAATCGGTAAATATCAGTTTGTTTGTTGCATTGCTTTGCAAAGATCTTGTGAAAATACTAATTATTTTACAAATTGTTTTTCTTGGGTCTCACTGAAAATTTTAATTAAATGACTTTATGTGTTTGCTACAGTTGTTATGATTTCAGCTTATATCCTTGAAAAATTATGGTGGCCTTCAGTATTAGTGACATTAATGGCATTAAGTGATAGTAATTAGGTTATCAATGAATCACTTCTATAGTCTTATACTGTATTCTTTCTGACTGTATCCTGGTTGTGTTCTCTTAAGTTGTCTGAATTCTGTGTCAGACATAGTTATCTCTGGGATTAAAAAGCACTTAAGACTGCCTTCTCAGAGTAGGTAGGAGTGCATAAAACAGTGGAAACAAATATTTTATCTTTGTTCAGTATTGGATTGATCATTTGGGAATAATATTAGTTTTTTGTACTTTTGAGAATTAGTATTATTTTGAGAAACCTTGTAGGACTGATCATATTTTAATATTATTTTTGTTTATTTTTTAAGGTTGCTTATATTTCCTATCTACTTGTTTTAGACTTTGAATAATCACAGTTAAAAGTGGTAAAGTTTTGTTGGCCCTGTAGTTAGTCTGCATTAATGATTTGTCTTAGCTGACCTTTTTTTTCCTTTGGTTTTTAAAAATACTTTTTGAACTCTTCTAAGAGGTCTTTTTGCATTTGAGACTAATATATAAAACCCTTTGAAGCTATGTTGAGTAGGCATTTTGTTATTTTCCTCTTTTGAGATGGAGGTTTTTTGGTCCATATCAGAATTATACCTTTTTTATGGTTATCATTTCTCCTCTTCCCCTCCTCCTCCTCCTGTCCAAAATGCAACACATAGCCACATTCGGCCTGTCTGATTTTATGTGACCCACTGTGGGTTTATTAAATGCTTTTGTTTCTGTAAAAATTTTTTTTATTTTTATTTTTTGCAAGGCAGTGGGGTTAAGTGGCTTGCCCAAGGCCACACAGCTAGGTAATTATTAAGTGTCTGAGGCCGGATTTGAACTCAGGTACTCCTGACTCCAGGGCCCGTGCTCTTATCCACTGCGCCACCTAGCCGCCCCCAATAAAAACTTTTAAAAGGTAATATTGGACAGCCCTTATCTATACAGTAAGTAATATTTTGTTTTCTGAAAGAGGTAGCATTGAGGTCTTACGGTACTATGAGAAATTTAGGTGTAAGGAAGTGTTTTGATGCTTGGAGGCTTTATTAGGTTCCTCAGATGAACATTATTTAAAAAAAACATTTTCCCTCCATCTGGCCACTGTTTAGAGTTGATTTTCACAAAGGGAGAAAAATATACTAGATGCTTTTTCATCTAACCCTGTTGTTTCTAATCTGTTGATCTTGTGTGCAAAATATTGCATAGTTTTAACTTTAATTTAGCTCCCTAGTTTAATCCAAAAGATTGTATAATTGTCACTCTTTTAACATTTCAATTTAAGGAGAGGAGGGAGGGGGTTAAGACTTATTCAGAGAAACAATGAGATTGAATTGACTTTTAAGAACTGTATTGGGAAGGGGCTTGCATTTTTATTTGATTTGTAATTACATGTATGTGTAATCAAAGAATGAAAAAGATTTAAGATAAGCCTGCATCTAAGAAACATAGAATTGCAAAGCTTAAAATTTATTGTTGAAAGTCAATTTCAGGGGCAGCTGGGTGGCGCAGTGGATAGAGCACCGGCCCTGGAGTCAGGAGTACCTGAGTTCAAATCCGGCCTCAGACACTTAATAATTACCTAGCTGTGTGGCCTTGGGCAAGGCACTTAACCCCGTTTGCCTTGCAAAAACCTAAAAAATTTTTAAAAAGTCAATTTCAAAACAAAAATGCTACTCTCAATCTTGGACACTGAAAAAAAGAGGGAATATCTTTGGGAATAAGCCCTCTATATTCTAAGTTCTGGCCAAAAAGAAATGGGATTTTGAAAGATGCATAGGGGACGGCTAAGTGGCGTAGTGGATAAACTTAGTATTTTTATTAAATATGTAACCATTTTTTATATTTAAATATATACTGATTTACCTAGGAATCAGACAATGAATATTGTAGAACATCAGAAGGGTAAAAATTTGTGGGGTTTTTTGGAATTATGAAATAAATTGTTGTGACAGTAATTGGCAGTAGTCACAGACTTTGTGCAGAAAAAAACATGCTCATAACCTGAATCAGTAATGCTGCACCTTACTCTTTGGTCCTTCGGATCTTGGGCACACTGAAATATTAGGAGGTGGGTTTTCTGACCTTAATAGATGGTGGATTGGTGGGAATGTGAATTTCTTCAGCCACAAATCAAGTTATTCACTTCATGTGATGTTGATTAGATAAATCAATCAAGCCAGCATATAATGAGAACTGGCTAATGTGTCAGGCCTTGTTAGGCTGGGGGGATGTGTTGTGGATCTTTTTTCTGCTAAGGGCCATTTGGATATTTATAGCATCCTTCATTCACAGGTCATACAAAATTATCAGCTTAAAAATTTGTCTGCTGTATTTGGTCAAACATTTAATTAATTCACTCCTAAAAAGCTCCTAGAGTTTACTGAATTTTGAGTTGTGTTCTGCTCTGGTGATACAACCAGAAAGAAATAGTTCTGCCTTTCAAGTAGCTTACTTCTTTTGGGGGAGATATGTACATTTTTATTGCAACAGCCTCTTAATTGGTTTTCCTCCCTTCTTTGGACTTCAGACTGGCTTCCACACAATCACCAAGGGACTTTTCCCTATTTCTGAACAGACTTTGTGACTTCTGTCCTGCATCTACTCACTCCTTTCCCATTGCCTCCAAACTGCCCTTCTCTTTCTCACACACTGCTTCTGTCTGTATTTTTTTCCACTGGTAGTTCACCCCATCTACCCATCAATCCCACCTCATAGTCATAGAGTTTGTCTTTACATTGTAGCTTAGTCAAGCACCATCTTGTAGGAAACCTTTCTGACCTTGTCCTGCTAAATGCTCATGCCCACCCTTCTAAAGAGCCTTATATCAAACAGCTTTGTTTAAATTTATATTTATATGTCCTTGTTGTCTCCTCCTTTAGGATGTAAGCCTCTTTTAAGATTAGTGATCGTTCCATTCATTGTATTTGTATCCCATTTGTGTCTTTGTTATATAGTCAGCATTTAATATATTATTGATTTGACTGTTTAATACAAGGTAGACGGGGAGATCAGGAAAGGCTTCATTTATAAGGTGGTGCTTGAGTTGGGTATTGATTGAAGTAAGGAATTCTTTTATTCTTTTATTTTTCCCTTTTCCTCATTTTTCTCTTTATTTTTCCAACTATTTGTAATAGTAGTTTTCAACATTCCTTATTTTACATTTTTCTCCTTTCCTCCCTTCCCTGTTGGTTCTCCTCCCTCTAATATCAAGCAATGTAATATAGGCACTACATCTATAACCATGCTAAACATAGAACCATATTAATTATTTTGTGAAAGAAGAATCACATCCAAATGGAAGAAAAAAAATTTAAAGAGGAAAAAAGTTACAATTCATAAAACAACTTATTTTAAAAATTGAAGATAGTAAACATGTATCTACATTTAAACTCCTCACTTCTTATTCTGGAGTCTTTTAGTATTTTCTTTGATTATTATTAATACAGAAACAATCAAGTTCATCATAGTTGCTCATCACCTTATGTTCCTGATAGTTGTTTAATTTTCTTCTGGTTTTGATCACTTCACTCAGTATAAGCTTGTGCAAGTCTTTCCATGCTATTCTGAAGTACCATCTCTCATGATTATTTATAGAACAATAGTGTTTCAGCATATTCATAGTCATAATTTGTTTATCCATTCCTTAATTGATGGGCATCCCTTCATTTTCCAATTCTTTGCCTCTATGAAAAAGAGCTACTATAAATAATTTTAGGATTACCGCTCTAATTGTAGGGCTGTGGTGCAAAAAGAATGGGAGTAAAAGAATTTCATGATTGGGTGAATAGACAGAAAAATACTGTAGAGATAGAAGTATAGCAAGATTGGATAGGTGGAAGTGAGTGAAAAGTTTGAGGGTAAGGAACATTGTAGGAAATGTGGTTGAGGGACCCTGGAGATCTCTAGTCCTGTGCCTCATTTGCCATTTTCTCCCTTTTACATTCACCCAAAAGAGTCATGAGAAACTCTTGTTGGTACCATTTTCTCAGTCCATTTTCCTATGATAAGTTTTGATAAGTTTTTAACAGCATTACTGATGCTTAACCTAAGTACAAAGTTTTTCATTTTGACTTCAAATTTTTTTCATTCAATTTATGTAAATAATATTTTATTCTCTAGTTGAAAAGATAATTTTGAACTTTAATTTAAAAAAAATTTTGAGTTTCTAATTTTTCTCCTTCCTCCTTAGGAACACAATAAGCAATTTGATAGAGGTTATATATGTGCAATAATGTAATACATATTTTCATTCTAGTCATTTTGTGAATGGAGAAACTAACCAAAAGTAAAAAAAAAATAGAAAAATTAAGAAGATGTTTTCATTAAATTTACCTAATTTTTGTTATGGAATTAAAAAGATGTCAATATTTATTGTGAATCTTTTATTTATAAAAGATTGGAGTAGTTGAATATGAGGTATATTATTTAATGAACTTTAGAATGTTAGTTTTGATTATAATTTAGTATAATGAGATAAAGCAATACTATAAACTACCCTAAATCCACAGGTAACCCAGACTGAGTATACTTACTTTTAGAGGCCACTAGACAAAAAACACACATATTTTCTAAGTATAGAATGGAACTAATATGTAATCTTTCCCTATAAGCATTCTCAGCTTTTTAGAAACACAGCAAATATTGTAGAGCCTTTAGAGATATGATTCCTCCTTATAAGTAGACTCAGTGGGCAAGAGAAATCACACTCAAGATTAAAAGAATTGAAAATCAGGGAAAGAGCTGAATTCTACCGAAACTCCAACTTTACTACAAAATAGTGAGGTAGATTAGACAATTGTAGTTGTGGCTGCTTTTTTCTTTCCCAGAGTTGACTCACTTATTTTTATGTCTTCTATTATAAAGAAACTAGGGGCAGCTAAGTAGCATAGTGGATGGAGCACCAGCCCTGGAATCAGGAGCATCTGAGCCCAAATCTGGCCCCAGACACCCAACAATCAACCAGCTGTGCGACCCCGGGCAAGCCATCCCAACCCCATTGCCCTGCAAAAACCAAAATAAAAAAGAAATAATAATAATAATATTAACAACTTGAGGCTCAGTTGCCTGGGGGCCCCTGCTCACAGGCTCCACCTACTTCCATTTCCTGGATCTGGGCTTCACAAACTTGCTCTGGCAGAGGTTCCTCACTGCTGTGAGCCACAGCCTCTGGGAGGCTGAAGTTCCTTCACTCTGGCGGCCCCCCCCCCCCCCCCCCCCCCAGTGGAGCCTTTCTGTTATTTTCTAGGTTACCTTGGGCTGGAGAACTACCTCACTGGATCCCTTTGTGGATTCTGTCTCTGGAAAATTTAGTTAGAGTCCTTATTTTATACGTTAAGTCATCTGGATCCAGTGGCCAGATATGGGTCCGGGTGACTGGAGTTGGCTCTGGATGTGAGGCAGTCAGGGTTAAATGACTTCCCAGGGTCTCACAGCTAGTTAGTGTCAAATGTCTGAGTTCAAATTTGAACTCAATTCCTCCTCCCTCCTGGGCTGGTTCTCTAAGTGTTCATTGACTAATGGAGTAGGTTTGGGGTAATCTTAAAGACTGATACTCCCTCTTTGGATGTTGTGCTCCTTGAGTCAGCTTGGACTGCTTTTTGACATTCTTTGCATCCTTATAGGGCTTCATACAGTGCCTTTTTAAAAAAAGTAGGTGCTTAGTAATTACCAGCCTACTGACTGGTAAAAGGGGGTGTGTCAATGTGCCTTGGAGGACTTTAAGTTCTGCTGTTTATGGAGACAGTTATATTTTATCACAACTTGTTCCTTAGCAGGTAACTACCACTATAAGTTGTGACAGAGGATTTAGGAAGAAGCTTTTTGATAATAGTCATTTAATGTTTCCCATTTTGTAAATTTTTACCAGCACTGGGATAACACAATAAAGTATTTAATCATAGGGGCTCCCTAAAATAATTCTCCATATTCATGAGTTATTTTAGAGAGGATATTTGTAATATGCATATATTCCAGGAGAATCAGGTTGTCTTTGTGACTGTCTAGCTCTTGGGTGTCTAGCCAGATGGTTGGGTGATTTTTGAATTTAAGATGGGCTCTTAGTGGAAAGGTATTAATAAGGATTAACTAGCAAGCATCAACATGTGTTGGTCTCCCAAGAACAGAAAGGAAGTTTGTTACATCCTTGGAAAGTGGGTGAGTAAGAACCAGGTGACCTCTTCTTACCTCATTATGCTAGGTGATTGCATCAGTATTTAGAATGATGAGATTTTTTAGTGATACTAAGAAGAGCCAATGTGCAGTATTCACACTACAAGTGCTAAAGCCTGAGACAACCTTGAAACATGTTTACTTTGGCAGTGAGAGCTGCCAAGTTCCTGCTAGGCTTTCTGACCCAGTATTTGAAAATTTAACTGGAAATACCCACACATTTTTTCCTTACTCTCATTTAAAAACAAAGAGAAATTAGAATGCCTGTTTTCTTTGGTATTTTGTAACTCTTTGAGCTTGTTTCTCGTTTGCTGCTGGTACTTTATTATCAGGAGCTTCCTTTAAGTGTGGAACCTAGGTAATAATCTTGGGAAAATGGCAATTTTGGGAAAAATAGATTAGTGTTCCAGCTCCTTCAACTGAGGATGCCTGGTCTTTGATGTCTCATTATTCTTTTTCACTATAAATTTAATTTGTATGTTGATTTGCTACTTCTTTGATTTCCTGAGCCTGTTTTTTTATTCTAAATTTCAGCAATTTGGATATGTGACTTCATATATAGATTCTCCCTCAATGTTAAGGCTCAAACTAGACTTTAATATAGAAAGTCTTTGAATTGCTTTGGTTGGGAAAATTTACTCCTCTCACAGCCAACTTTTTGGACTATAGAATTTTCTGAGCATAGGTATCTTGGACTTCTTTTTAGGTTGGTTGATTTAGTAATTTGATTGGCAAAACCTCTTGAGAACCGAAGGGCTCAGCCTTTCCACATTGTTCTTCCTATTGGGTTGGGATCTTCTTGGAGCAGTACTTAAAAATATAAAATTATAATGGAAAATAATTTTTGAATAAACACATACTAACTTTTTAGAGGACACCATTAAGTCTTTAGCTCTAGTTTATTCATTCATTTGTTCAATTCTGTTTAAGGGGCTGGCCCCCCACCCCCTTTACTTTTTTTCCAGATTACATGATTTCCTCAAAGTCAAACCACTAGGTAATGATTAAATGCCTGAGGCTGAATTTGAACTGAGGACCTCCTGACTATCCACTGTCCTAGCTACCCTTCGAGCATATTAGTTTCATATAGATTGGTTTATTGTGTGTGCTTCTTTTCAATATAATAGAGTTGCCTTGTTTCTTCCTTGTATGGTAATATGCATGCTATTGCTAAATTTTGGATTTTTGATGGATAGCATCTTTCCAGGCTGTGCCACCCAGCTGGCCCATTATCTTGTTTTCTAAGAACAGTATATTTTGTATATATGGAAATCATGCGGATGTCCCAGAAATTTTTACTTTTATTTTCTACTGTGATTTTTTTGGGGGGTAGGGGTGGGGGAGTGATGGAAAAGTTGGCCTTGGGATATGGGGGTTTTGAATTTAATAATTCTTAAGAATGAAATTTCTTGGAGATGGTAATAGAATACATGTTTATAACTGGTTTGAAGTGGTACAGTATTGCATAATAAGGGTTTGGCAAGGTTCTCTAGCATAGGATGATGAGGCCATTCAGGAGCTACTAAACAAAAAACTTTGGAGGAACTCCAGAGTTTATCAGCACAATATTTGCGTCTCTGAGAGGGCAAGATTTAACTCCATCAAGAGTAAAGTGTACTGGGGCGGCTAGGTGGTGCAGTGGATAGAGCACCAGCCCTCCTGGAGTCAGGAGTACCTGAGTTCAAATCCAGCCTCAGACACTTTATGATTACCTAGCTGTGTGGCCTTGGGCAAGCCACTTTACCCCATTTGCCTTGAAAAAACCTAAAAATAAAACGAATCAAAATATTTTTTAAGTTTTGCCAATGAAGAGATAAAATTGAGTTGATTGAGTTGGTGTTTATATAACAAGATAGAGAGAAAATAAAAAAGAATAGAAAATAATTAGCAACTTCCTTATAAGAAGAATCCCTTTATTACTATAACATTTTGTTAAATTGAAATCCAAACTTGTCTTCGTTAAAAATTCCTTTTTATCAAATCCTCCTATGTTCAGTTACTTGTAATGAGATTTATAATATTTTGTCTTCTACAATATCTTCACCCAGATAGGTGCTGCCAAACATATTAGTCCATGAACATATGATTTTATTTGATTGTGTTCATTAATTGGATGGCCTTTATAGAATTCTATTAGATTTTGCTCCTTATTTGCCTTTTAGCATGTCTTTACAATGCAGATTAAATACATTAAATTGAAAATTAGATGAAAGTTCCTCCTTAACAGTTGTATAGATTTTGAAATATGAATATTCCTTATCTAGATGCATCAATATCCAGAATATAATATTGTAATTGTAATTGAACTCCAAAAATATTAACTGTTGCCTGCTTGTTTGGGAATGAAGATATCTCACTTCTTATAATTTCTGACTATACAAGAAGTTTATAATGCACTCAACTTGTCATTTGTGATTCAGGGAACATTAGTTGTCATCAACTTTGCTATATTTCCTATATAAGTACCATTTTTGTCTTGACATTTTAGGTTGAATTCATTAAGAAACATTATCAAGTCTGCAGCCAAAGCTAATCTTCAAAGCCATTCAGTGTTGATTGGTTTAGGGTAGTTTTGCTGATCAGGAAAATTTTCAGTATGTTTTGAGCTAAAAAAAATCCTAATAAAATATATTTTTCTCCCATTCTTCTCTATTTTTTTTATCTCTTCTTGTTTTGATGCCATGGATATGCAATGGTGATTTTAAAAAAAATCTTGTGGTACTTAAAACATTGTTGTTAAAATTTTCTGACTATACTTTGTAGTATTCCACTCCAAGTAGCAATGTGAAGGGAAGGTTGTCACATGGTTTCTGTTGGCACTGTTCAACTCTGCCATCGTAATGGGAATGCATAGCTAATACATAAAGGAATCAGCATTGCTTTTTCCCAATAAAAGTTTATTTATGGACACTGAAATTTGAATGTTATGTAATTTTTATTGTATCAAGAAATAATCTTGATATTTTTTTTTTTTTACCATTTAAAATTGTAAACACCATTTCCTATTCTTAGCTCTTGCTGGTATAGAGACAGATAGTAGGCTGAATTTAACTAGAATTCCTAAATCTTTCAAAGCTTTTTATGAATTTATAATATTTCCCCAGGTTCTCCTCACTTTTGCTCTCCATTGTAAGATTTTCCAAGTTAGTCTGAAGTTTCTTGTCTATTTTGTCAGTACTTGGGGTTCAGTAATACTCCATTACAGTCACATGCTATTATTTTGTTCATCCATTTAATCACCAATAATGTAAACTCCCTTTGTGTCCAGTTCTTTACTCCTTTTTCCCCTGTTCTTTACTCTTAAAAGAAAGTTGTCAGAATTAATTTAGTTCCTCAGTCCATGAGTATCTTTCTTCTCTTTCTGTTATTTTTAAGATAGTTTTATGTCAAAGGGTGTATATAGTTTCAGTAAATTTGAATTTTGTTCTTCATTTGTTTCTTCATTTCTTTAGGATGTGAATAATGCCCTAATTACAGATGATGAATTCTTGAAACTGTAGTCTGCTTAGAGTACCTACTTGGTTGTTGTTTAGTGGCATTTCATTGTGCCTGGTGAGGTGGATAATGATAAAAAAGCATCTTGGTATAAGAATGTAATTCACTTGCTAATAGTGTGATCTTGAATAATACTTGTTTTACATATCTGAAATTTTGTTTGTTAATCTAAAATAGTGGAGAGTAATTCTTACAGAATGCTAATCTTTGGGTTATTGTGTCTAAAAACAATTAAAGTGTGTATTAAGTGTCTTATGTGTGCCAAGAATCTCAGGGAGGTGATGCTATGACCAGCACATGATTTGGATTTGAGTGATAGGGTGTTGTGCTAAATCACTAGCTTCACTTTCTTCTCCAGAGCCATCTGAAATCAGTGGCCAGACAGGAATTAGAATTGGAGATGCCTTGGAGGAGAGGCAATCAAGGTTAAGTAACCTGCCCAAGGTCACACAGTTAAGTATCAAGTGTCTGAGGTCTAATTTGTACTCAGGTGAAGTTGTCCAACTCCTATCTTCCTGATTCCAAGGCAAGTACTCCATTCACTGTATCACCTAGCCTGCCATTTCACCTACTTCTCATAGTTCTTCCTTCTTTTTTAAAATTGATTAGCCTAACAACAACTTATTATTTTTTCCTGATTTTTCTTTTTAAATTCAAGGTCCAAATCTCCCCACTATATCCAAATAAAGGAACTAGCATGTTAGCATATTTCCATGTTAACCATTTTATTTAAAAAAGGGTAGAAATTGAGAAAATCTTATTTCAGTTTATACTGAAGAGTTCACTAGGTCTCTTGAGGTGAATAGTATTTTTTCCTAAATGCTTTAAGGCCTTTGTTTTGAATTCTTGTATTGATCAAATTTCCAAATATTTCACAGTTATTCATTGGTCATCAACTGGATAAATAATCATTGTGTGTTCAATTGTATTTTCTCATGAGGAAGAGTTTCATTTTCTTGGTATTTTTGAAGGAGTTTTGTGGAGAGAAGCTTCACTGTACTGCTTCCTGCTACTTTGTCATCTTTGACTCTGCTTCAAAATAGACTTCTAAATGATAATCCTATTATTTCCAATATCACTTGTTGAATTTTTGTTTTCTCTGAACAATATACATGTTTCAGCATTTGACACTTTTGTGTTGACATAGTATGGATTGTGTTTTCAAGGATGTCAGGTCATGGAAGTTCTTTTGAATTCTCTCTTGATTCTTTGCTGTTTTTTAAGCTTGTATCTCCTGTTAATCTACATTTGATTACATTCAACATCCTTGAACATGTACTTCCATTATTAAAGTTTGATGAAGTGATGTCCATTTAGCTCCTAAGCAGTTTTCCTAAGTTTTTTTTAGCCTGATTATCATGTTCATTATGAACTTTATCCTATCCATGTTCTTCTGATTTGATAACTTTTATAGTACTTATAAAAGTACTTATAGTTCTTTTCTCTTATAGTATATTTCATCTTCCCCCCAAGACTTTCTTGTTTTTTTTTTTTAATTTTATATATATTGTTTCCCAATTACGTTCAGTGGTGGTTTCTGCCAATCATTTTTTGGTCAAAGTTTTGAATTTTGCAATTATTTACCCTCCCTTCCCCCAACAGAAACTGAAAATGTTGAGAGAAGAAACAGAAAAAAGAGAAATTTAGAGGTAATAAAATTATGTTAATATATGACAATTTTTAAAAATTGAAGAAAGGGGGCAGCTAGGTGGTGCAATAGATAGAGTATCTTTCTTGACAACTTTGTATAGAGAAACTTTGACTTCTGTTATCTTCTAAGTATCTATTTTGATCCTCCATAGGACCAAAATAATTATTTATGTTGAAATTCTTTTTTTTTATTTTCTTTTTTCTGTTTACTCATTTCCCCTGACAGTGACCTGGTTTTATCATTCTTCCCAAGCTTCATAAAGAACAGGTAATTAAAAATGAAGGTTTTAATTTATATTTTCTGTTCCCTGAGTTTGTGATTCTGTTCAGTTCTGCTGCAAGGCCTTTTCTCTTTCTCATTCTGAATTTTATACTACTTTATCCCAAAACTTTTTCTTGCTTTTAAGAGACTTTCTGTTTTTGAAAAGTTTCCTTTAAAATTTTAGAAAATTCCACCTCCATCATCTCTGTACATAATTCATTCTCCTTAAATATTGATTTAAACATCCAAGTTTAAGAAAAGGAAATATAAAAGCTCTTCAATTTATTATAACTAGCACGAGCTTGTTGTCTGTCAGTGAAGGTTCTTAAAAGATCTATGCCAGGTCTTGCTCTCCTTGGACTTCCAAGTCTCATAGCAGGAGCCAATCTGATAGCAGCCTGTATACAGAATCAATTGGAGATAAGCAGCAAAGCAAAGTCACAGGAATTAGAAGAGATCAAGAAATACTTCTTGGGAGAAGGTAGGATGGTGAGTAGACTGGAATCCAGGGAAGCTTGCTTAGGGAGATACTTTATCCTTTATGAAGATATTCTTCCAGTGTTCCTTCAGGTAGTATCCTCATATATAAAATGATTAGATTTTTTAAAATTAGATTTATGAAAATCTTTTCATGAATAGATTACAAAATAAGAATGAAATTAGGTGATTCAATTTGGTGTATGGTATAAGTCATTTGTTGATTGAGTTCTATATCTTTCCACAGTTTTTCACTCCCCCAAATACCAAATTTTATTCATAGCTGTTTCTATCTCTTTTTTATTTGGAATATTGTCTATAAGTGGTCTGTTTGAAATTCATTTAAAATGCCCATTCCAACTCATTGATAGGTTTTCTTTTTTTTGGCATGTCAGTGGGGTTAAGTGACTTCCCCAAGATCATGCAGCTAGGTAATACGTGTCTGAGGTCCGATTGGAACTCAGATCCTCCTGACTCCAGGACTGATGTGCCATCTCACAGATAAGTTTTCAAAGTCTTGACCTATTTATTGCTCATAATATTGATTCTCAGAGTCTTGATAAGTAAAGGAAAGCTGAAGTTAAGCACTGCCTACACAGATCCCTTGAGTACTTACTGCATGTTGGGAAATATTGAGGAAAACTCTTAAGAATTATTCTTTTTGTATGGGATGCCATAAGGAAGAGACTTGGTGTTAGACCGATGAAGGAGTTGAGAATGGCCAAAGGCACTTGAATGATTGAAGACAGGAGAAGAAAAGGGTGAAAAGAGAGATCCAAGTGAACATCATCATATTTTTCTATAAAACATTGAGACAAAGTTCTCAACTGAGAGAGTAATGTGAACAGATGCTGTGAGAGATTTGAGGGGAAGGATAAGGCGATTTTGAAGAGCTGCTGAGGATTGTTGATTGTAGGCAGTGGTTGTTAGGTTTGCTTAATGGCAGTGAAGGCCCAGTTGATGTTGTATATCATAAATTCATAGTGGTCCTACTTATAATGATTTAGTAGAATGGAGGATTGCTGAACTTATGAGCTGGATGATGGGGAGCTTCTTTGTGTTGTCCTCCAGGAATAGGGAGAGATTAGTGAGGCAGCAAGAATTACATGTTCTGACTTGAACATCTTGAATTTCAGATATACAATGGTGTTGTTTTGTTTTTGTTTTTAGTTTTTGTAAGGCATTGGGGTTAAGTGGCTTGCCCAAGGTCAACACAGCTAGGTAATTATTAAGTGTCTGAGATCAGATTTGAACACAGGTACTCCTGACTCCAAGGCCAGTGCTCTATCCACTGCACCACCTAGCCGCCCCGTGGATATCCAGTTTTCAAAAGACCATTGGTGATTTTGAGCAAATACATCTTGAGGGAGGGAACTAGGGCTGACTAGATAACTCCTGCAATCATCTGCTAAGAGATGAACCCAATGACAGTTGTTTTTCTGGGTAAATGTCTACCTTATTCATCATATCTTTTTGTTTTGTTTCCTAGTCATGTTTTTGTTCCCATGTCTCTTTGTTACTTTGGTCATGTTTTTCTTGTTAAGTCTCTGTATCCTTGGGTCTCCATATCTATTTGGAGTCATACTATAGTCTTTGCCAAAACTGTTTTAAAGAAAATTACCAGTATTATTCTTCAATAAGAAACTTTTAGGGTGTTTATCAAATTTAAAACATCAAATCTAATGGATTATTTCTATGGTGGTCTCTAGTCTTCCTTCAGGATATAAACATTCTGCTGACCTGTTACAGTTGCTACAACTTCAATAAGGTCAGGCTGCCAGCGATACTTCTCCTGAACTCAAGCTTGTTATCATTTATTTGAGAGTCTTTTCATTTGTGAATTTTTACGTGATTGGTATTCATCACTATGTTGTAAAAGGATTTTATACAGCCTTCTTCAGTGGGACGAAATTTTAACAAAAATAGATTACATGATGGCTGTGTGTTTATGTCATTGTTAGTCTAGATAACCCTAGAGAGTTTCTTCTTAATATGGTAGTTTGTCTTTGTATAAGTACCATGCACATTTCCTTCTTTAAATTCAGATGTTTCTTTTAGGAAACAAAGAAAAGAGAAAGGTAAAGCTTGTCACTTGCTAGCTGCCATTTAGCTTTTTTTTTTTAAGGTTTTTTCAAGGCAAATGGAGGCTAGGTAATTATTAAGTGTTTGAGTTCGGATTTGAACCCAGGTACTCCTGACTCCAGCAAGGCCGGTGCTTTATCCACTACACCACCTAGCCGCCCCTTGTCATTTAGCATTTTGTAAAAGTATGTCTTGCATTCAATTGAACTGGATCTTGTGAGTCAAGTGCTCTTTAATGGACAGATATGCCAATATCCTCCTTACCTTCTCTTTTGTGCTCCTTTATATATGTTACTCAGGTGTAGTTGCTTCATGGCACTGTCCTTATAATCTTTTGAGCATTCCCTGCGAATATTTTCATACCTGAAATTGTGTTTAAATTGACCTATCATTGCCCTTTGCACCCTGTTCTAATCCCCTAACTCTAGCACATTAGAACAGTATCCATAACCTACCCTGTACCCCTGTCAAACCCTTTGGACTATTGCTCTGATATTAGTAGGAATGTGAAAAGCCACCTACTGTCTCACTCTGTCCCCTAAAAGCTGGAGGGCCTGCATCCAAGCATCCCAGCTAGTGGGTGGGTGGGTGGGGGATATGATTCCTTGGGCCTAGTTAGAGGTTTTCCATTGTGCCACACTGCTTGTTATCTGTTGATGTTAGAGTAGTTCAGTTGTCCTGTGTTCAGTGAAACCTCTCCTAGTCTCCCTTATCTGTTGCTTTTCACTCTTTCCTTAAATTACTTGATATATTTTCCTTGTCCAATTCCAGACCCTTCTGACAAAAAGCTCCACTAATAGGTGTTTTTTGTGAAAGTCTTTGGTACAAACCAGTAGGAAGTCACTTCTATTTTCCCCTCTTCTTGCCTCCCTGAGCTCTTGCTTGACTTTGAGCTACATCTGGTGCAGTAAAAGGTCCCAGGCCTTGGGTCTGAAAGTTCCTTCTATTATTGACTACCTAGGTCCTTTTGTGTATGATTTGCTTTCAGGCTCTCCATTTTTCTCATCTATAAATAACAGGGTTAGATGATCTGATCTTCCACTTCTTAATCTATGATCCTACAAATGTGCTGCCTATCCAGTAGAATAACAAGCTCTTCGTCTTCCTTGCCTTTCTTAATGTCCTATAACATAGCAGATTTTTGATAAGGATTTGTTCACTTGAATGATATTTCTGTTTTAACGTAATAAATTTTTTATTGCTGCTATTTTCTGGCACCCTTTCCCTCCAGTTGAAAGTGTTCCTTTTAAAGAACTTTAAGAACATTATAGGGAAAGGCATAAAGCTGTTCAGAATTATGCCTGAAAGGTTAAATGACTATCATATTTACTTACAGACCATATATAGGAACTCAATAAATATTGAATAAAAATGCTATAATCCATTTCTATTTCTATTTACATATAAAGCCAACTTTTTTTTTTTTAGGTTTTTGCTAGGCAATGGAGTTAAGTGGCTTGCCCAAGGCCACACAGCTAGGTAATTATTAAGTGTCTGAGGCTGGATTTGAACTCAGGTACTCCTGACTCTAGGGCCCATGCTCTATCCGCTATGCCACCTATCTGCTCCTTAAGCCAACTTTCAATATTCATTCTCCTTGCCTCTCTCACCTTTCTCCTCCTATCTTCTCCCTTCCTCAAGATAATTAACAAACATATTTCCATATTAATTATGTTACAAAAGAAGAAACAGCAATAGGAAAAAAAAAGTGAAAACAGTATGCTTGAATATTCATTTAGACTCCACCAGGTTTTTTCCTTTCCATCAGCAATTTTCCTTATGACACCTTTGGAATTGTCTTGTATCCTTAAGTTGTTGGGAATAGTTAAGTCATTCATAGTTGATCAACATAGTGTTATTGTTTTTATGTACAATGTTTCCCTGGTTCTGCTCACTTCACTTTGCATCAATTCATATAAGTCATTTTTTTAAAATCATCCTACTCATTATTTTTCAGAGTCCAATAGTGTTCTATTATATTCACATACCACCACTATTCTGCAATTGGTGGGCATCCCCCTAATTTCCATTTCTTTTGTCACTATACAAACTGCTTAGTGTCCCCCCCCCCCCCCCAAAAAAAAGCATCTGACATCTCTTTGGGATACAGACCTTAATAATAGTGTTGTTGGATCAAAAGGTGTGCCTTTGATATTACTCTTTGGGCATGGTTCCAAATTGCTTTCAAGAATGTAAAACCCCCTCTTCTTAGAGGTTCATTTATTCATCTCCTGCAGTGTTCCTTGTATTAGGGATAGTGTGTTAAGTAGCTAGAATAGACAACTTTGAGTTTGGGAGGACTTGGCAGTTTCATTATGCAAGTCCTTGAATCTTTTGAAACATGAGACACCTCTCAAAGGTTATATAACTTAGTCCTTAAAGGGACTTCAGATTTCATCAGCCTCTTCATTTTACAAATGAAGAAACTGAGGATTCAAAAGGTTTTGGCTTTTCCTGTTCATATGGGTAGTACATGCAAAGTCAGGATTGGAACCGAGTTTCTGAGCTGGGCAACTTAGGACTTCTTTTCTGAGTGCTCTCCTGTAATTTTCCTTAGAAAGAATTCCTTCTATAGTCCAGTGAAATCACCATGCTCATACTCATCTGTACCAGCAACTTGTACTGATGGGATTTAAAGACAAAAGAAAACCACAAAGCTTATCCTTTCCTCAAAGAGTTGGCATTTTATCATGGAGAGGGAATTCTCTGAACAGAAATACTAAATTTAAACAACAAAAGTAATTTGTCTGGGGTATGGCTCTGGAGAGAACAATCACTTTAAGAGTTTAGACAATGTCAGTTCCTTGACAATCCTCATTCATTGTTGACTTAGCCAGAGTTTGCAAACTTGGTTTGTTCCTGGATGGTAGATCTAGATCCTTTCTTGATGTACTGTCCCATTTTGCTCACATTGAATCTCTGGTCTTCTCCCCTCCCCAACAGAAATAAAACAGTCTGCTCCTTCCCTTGTTTAGACCTAATAAGTCTATTGTAGCAATAGGAATGACCTCAAAATCTAACCACCTGGGTTCTTAAGGTCTTTGGCAAAATACTTTAACTTCAGATTTAATTTCCTTGTCCTTAAAATTGAGACAATACTTACCTTAATAGTATTTGCACAAACCATTTTGCAGACTTGAAGATTTGAGTTTCCAGCATTGTCAGCAATAGGGCTTTTTCATAGTCTTTACCTAGAAATGTTGGAAACAATACTCTGGATACTGATCTTAAAACAGTAAGTCTCTTGTCTTCTGGAGCCTAACAGTGTTTTGCTGTGTATACTTGGTTTTTCAAATTGCTAACACAGTAAATTGCAAACTACTGGAAATTGAGGATTTTGGTAGTAAAGAAAAACACCTTTTAAAGTTTATGGCATTTATTTCAATAATCTGATTATTATATAACATTTTGCAAAGTTATTAAAACACAGATGCTAGTTATCAATATGAACAATGATTCCAGATCTGGTTTTGTAGCACTCTAGGATGTCCATTAAGTTCTCCCCTCAAAATGGATTTTATTTTCTTGAATTTTTTTAAATAGTATTTTGTACTATAAATAGGAGTCCATCATTTTGCATCCTTATTTTGTTGTCTCCTCTCCCATAAGTCTGAAGAAATCTTATTTTCTCCTATATATCTGCAGTGATGAGTGCATAACTCTTTGGTCTTAAGATTGGACTATCGTTTTTAAATAAATGTGGTCACATTTTGATTGACTCAGTCTCAGTGAGGAGAGTATTGTGATGTTTTTATCAAACATGACTTTGCCCTTT
This sequence comes from Macrotis lagotis, assembly GCF_037893015.1. Classification (NCBI taxonomy): domain Eukaryota; kingdom Metazoa; phylum Chordata; class Mammalia; order Peramelemorphia; family Peramelidae; genus Macrotis; species Macrotis lagotis. The sequence goes on from NC_133658.1 coordinate 51,235,071, forward strand.
GTCCCTATGTTTTTGAGTAAACATTATATAAGCATCTAGCTCTCTGAATTACTTATTCTTTTTGTTTTGTTTTTTTTCTAGGGTTTTTTTTTTGCAAGGCAATGGGATTAAGTGACTTGCCCAAGGCCTCACAGCTAGGTCATTATTACATGTCTGAGGAGGAATTTGAACTCCTGACTCCAGGGCCTGTGCTCTATCTATTGCGCCACCTAGACGCCCCTGAATACTTATTCTTTAGTCCTTCTATTACTGGCATATTATGTAGTGGGAATTTGGAGCTGATTAGAATACTATATTAACTGAATGGAAATATCTGGACATTCTCACCTATTCTTGAAGGAGGAGAACCCTTTGTGTGTTATGCTCTCTTATACTTTAAATAGTGCTTAGTAGTTGCATCAAATTCAAATCTGTCTGCTTTAATCATTTGCCTTCAAATTTTGCCCTATAAATTGATGGAGAAACAGATTTTGAAGCATTTTAAGACAGCTATATCATTTTTTAGGTTCCTTCTCCCCAACTAAACATCTTTATTTAGCTCCTTCAGCTGATCCTAATACATATTTTTTTAAAAGTTTTCAGCATTTGTTTTTGTAAAGTTTTCTTGCTCCCTCCTTTCTCTCCCTCCACAAGTCATCTAGCAAACTGGTATTGGTTATAGATTATACATGCAAAATGATGTTAAATATATTTACTTCTGTTGTGGAAAAAAAAAAGAGATGAAGAACAAAAAAGTAAAGGCCAGGAGAAGGAAAAAACAAAAAAAAATTAAAAAAGGATAATGTGCTTTGATCTGCATTCATACTCTGATAATACATCTTATAATGACTAATACACAAAAATTGCTGTAAATATAGCATTAGTAATATCATCCTGATCAGTGAGTGGTTCAAGAAAGAAATGATGGAAGCATTATTTGTATGAAAGAAAATGCTAGGGGCAGGTAGGTGGTGCAGTAGATAAAAACACTAGCCCTGGAGTCAGGAAGACCTGAATTCAAATCTGTTCTCAGACATTTGATATTTACTAGCTGTGTGACCTTGGACAAGCCAATTAATCCCATTTCATAGGACTGCCCCCCCCCAAAAAAAAAAAAAAACAAAGAAAAGAGAATGATAAATGTGAAACTTTACGAAAATTTTTGGAATGTAGATAAAAGTGTTGATGGAAAATAATCATATCTCTGAGAACATACATTAATAAAATAAAAAAGGTTGATAAACAGAATAATCAGTTTTACAGTATTAGAAATTAAATAAACTGAAATCAAAATAGGAAAATGTTAAAATCCAGGAGAAATTGATGACCGAGTAACTACATAAGGCTTAAAATCTATTAAACCTTTATGAACCTAAGAAGATAGGGATAGGGACTTTATTTGCTTTTCACTAATGCAGTTTGGACCCTTTGCAATTTAGATTTGTAAAAAGTTGCATAGAACATAGAGGGATTAAATGAATTACCTAGAGTAACATAATCAGATCAACATGTGTTAGAGTTAGAATATGAACCTAAATCTTTTTCATTTGATACTTCACTGTGTCACAAAGTTAAAAGGAAATGAAATCAAAGCAATAGAATATAAAATGAAAATGACTAAATTATAACAAAAGAAATAAATAGAATTATAAGAACCTACTATATACAATTATATGGTAGGAAAATGAAGACTTTAAAATAAATGTAAAATGGAGATCTTAATCCAGTTTTAGATAAAGAAATTTGCTAGCTGTGAAGGAAAAAAAATTCCCTGTCCAGGTGGATTTAGAAATTATTAATTGAAAATTTAATGCCTCTACTACATACATTATTCTCCAAAATTGATTAAAAAATTTCTCCAAAGTCGTTTTAAGAGGGGATTATAATCACCTATATTAGTCTAGGATAAAGTATAGAAAATGAATTAATGTTATTAGTGAATATCAACTCACAATTTTGCCTTATATTCTTAACCATTCTTAAGATGATCTTTAATGTTTCTGTGAAGGTATCACAGGACTCCAGACTCATGAATGAATAATTGTAGTTGTCAGGGAATTGGGGAACTGAAAACATACCTTTAATACTTTGCTATACTGGTGCTGGAGTTGATACAAAATTATTTTCTTAAAACAGTACTTTGCAGATGCTAACCCAAGTAGTATTGTTATGATTCTTTAGTTGACAAAATAGATGATAACAAATCTGTGATTTGACCAGGGTTATAGTTAATCAGTATTGTTTCTTTTCCTGACTTCCAAATATAATAATGCTCTTAGCCCACTCAGATTTCTTTTTTAATATAAATATTTTTTTGTTTTCATTTATATAATAATAGTAGTTTCTACCTATCAGTTTTTTGTAATATTTTGAATTGTACAGTTTTCCCCATCCTCCCCCCCACAGAAGGCAGTCTGATAATCTTTGCCTTGTTTCCATGCTATACATTGATCAAAATGAGAAAAATCATATTCAGATTTCTTTTAAAATCTCATTTATAGACTATAAGTTATTCAGTTATACATTTAATAACTAATGATATTATAAAGCAAAAGAGGTGTCTGCATCAACAACATTGTATGTGAAAATTATAATTAAATTGATGATAGAACAGTTTGTATCTTTCCTGACCTCAAATAAGTTGGGATTTTAACATGCGATCTTTGGGTAAGAAAAAAGGAATAACATACTAATGAATTCAGACTGCTTCCAATGATTTTTGTCCTCAATTTTGAAGAAGACCACAATATCAGGGAGTTGATGCCATGACAAGCACATAAATTGGATTTGAGTGGGGGTGTGTGGAGGGTCTGTGCTAAGTCACCCGCTTCTCACTTTCTCCTCTGGGACCATCTGAGTCTAGTGGCCAAATAGGAATCAGGACCACTGGAGATGACCCTGGATGCTAGGCAACGTGGGTTAAGTAATTTGCCCAAAGTCATATGGCTAGTAAGTGTCAGAAGAGGCTGGATTTGAACTCTATATCCTCTTGATTCCAAGACCAGTGCTCTATCCACTGTGTCATCTAGCTGCCCTCAGGACTACTAGAATTGACAGGATGATCTCTAAGGTTCCTTTCAGTTCTAGATTATGTAATCCTAAGATTGGTAAAATGGCACCTAGGATATTTGAACCCTGACCCTTTGACTTCACGTGGGCTTTCCTTTTATGCCCTTCTGCTCTCTATCATATTGGGCAGTATGCCATTTAGTATTGATGGTGACTGTATCTATTTAATGTCCCTGGATGGGTGGCTGGGCGGGCCAGTGGATAGAGCACTAGATCTCTGGAGTCAAATCTGGCCCTCAGACACTTAATAATTACCTAGCTGTGTGACCTTTGGCAAGCCACTTAAAACGCCATTTGCTTTGCAAAAACCTAAAAAAAAATTTTTTTTAAGTCCCTGGAGCCTGCAAATAGATCCTTGTTGCCCTGGTCATAAACTTTGATTAAAGCCTCCTTCAGATGGTGAGCTGGAAAATATTGGTAGAGCAGCTGACTACCAGTGGTAGCTTCATTGTTTGGAATGTTACAGAAGAAAAGGCTGTAGACAGTTTGGAATGGGACAACCTGGGACCTGGAGCCAGCATCCTCAAATTCACTTCTGCTTTTGCTACTTCCTTCCTCCTGTTCTCAGTTTCCTTGTGGTAAATGAATGGATTGAACTAGATCCTCATATTTAAAAGTTCTCTGAGTTTAACTGGATGTGTGCAATCTTGTCCTCTGGAAGTCTCTGAGAACCATATAGGCTGGAAATCCTATTCTTATGAAATAATTTTCATTAATAAAAAAAAGCTGTCTCTAGAATGCTCTTTTTCCTTTGTCAATATCCTTTTCTTTAGAGTGCAAGTCCAAAATAAATGTTTGTTAATGGTTTAATACTTTTTTTGCTCAAAAAGCCTTGGTGGCTCCCTATTGCTTGTAGGATAAATAAAAAAAAAAGACATTTAAAGCTCTTCATAATCTTCCTCCATTCTGCCTTGTGATTCTTGATTGCACAGTACTTCTTTCAAACACAACTTGAATATTTTATCTAAAAATATTACTTATGGCAAAAACTGCATTTTAAATATAAATAAATTGTATAATTTAATTTATAAATTAAATATAAATAAATATAAATAAATTATAAATTATATAATAAATTCTGAAGTAATTCATACACTACAGAGAAATGTTCATGAAAATCTTGAATCCTCTTTCTTTTTTGATCAAAATAAAGCAATCTGCTTAAGACTTTCCTGTACTGAATATGGCATATAAAGTGACTTTACTAGGTCAAAATCTGTGATTCTTTTTCAACTTTAGAGTTTTCTAAGAAGATGGCAACTCTTCCTTACTCCTTGTTAAATGAAATGGAAGAATTGCTTTCATTAATTCTGTTTTCTGGGAGAAAGAACCCATTGAATCAGTATTTAGGAGATTTGAATCACATTTTGGTTCAAGTTGCCATTCCAGAAAAGTTCTTTATTCTTAACTTCCATTTGTTTTGTTTAGTAACTGTTCCTTTCCTCCTGCAGTCTACTTTCTAAATCAAGACTTTCCTGATCCCTTCAAATACTACTGCTCTCACTCTTACCTATTATTTAATAAATTTTTATTTATTCTCTTGAATTGTAAATTTCAGCGTTTTGCATGTGTGGTCTTCCCCTTGGATATGTTCTAATGCAAATCCCTTGCAAGTAGAGATTATTTTATTTTACATATTTGTATCCTCAGTGCATACATAACACAGTACTTGGGCATATTATGGGTGTCTAATAAATGTGTGTTGATTGATGAATTAAAGTCATCTGTGAGGAAGGCAAGGGTCAGAGACATGGTCAACAGCTAATAAAATGGAAAGTCCAAGACAAAGAACCTAGTTTCCTGATGATTTTTGCTTAGTTCAATTCATTTTCAACTTAAAACCTTTTAAGGGAAATTGAATGTCCATCATTTGGGGAATGGCTGAACAAATTGTGGTATATATACGTTATGGAACACTATTATTCTATTAGAAACCAGGTGTGATGGGAATTCAGGGAAGCTTGTAAGGATTTGCACAAATTGATGCTAATGGAGATGAGCAGAAGCAGAAGTACATTGTACATCCTAACAGCAACATGGGGGCAATGATCAACCTTGATGGACTTGCTCATTCTATCAGTGCAATAATCAGGGACAATTTTAGAGTATCTGCAACAGAGAATGCCATCTGTATCCAGAGAAAGTATTGTGGAGTTTGAACAAAGACCAAAGACTATTACCTTTAATTAAAAAAAACACACATTATCTTATTATGTAATTTTGCTATTATACTTTTTTTCCCCTTAAGGATATAATTTCTCATCACATTCAACTTAGATCACTAGCATGGAAACAATGTAAAGACTAACAGACTGCCTTCTGTGGGGGGTGGGGGGAGGGAATTGAGATTGGGGGAAAATTGTAAAATTCATAATAAATAAATTTAATTTTAAAAAATCTTGTAAGAAAAAGAGGTTTTAAATTGGTTAGGTGACAATTTTGAGCTAGATTTACTAAATCTGATTTAAACACTCATTTTCTTTTTACTACTTCATTTTATATTGATTTTTTTTTTTTTGCAAGACAGATGGGGTTAAGTGGCTTGCCCAAGGCCACACAGCTAGGTAATTATCAAGTGTCTGAGACCGGATTTGAACCCAGGAACTCCTGATTCCAGGGCGGGTGCTTTATCACTTTAACACTTCACTGCCTCACTACTTCATTTTCATTGTCAGAAAGTTCACTTCTTATGTGTATACTAAGTTAAAAAAAATCACTAAATATTGACTAAAACCACTTTCTTCTTGGTTGTTTTCTTAACATTTTACAGTGTAGTCAAATAGATGTTTTTCTTTGAGATTAACATTGATTCTAAAGTTTACATTTAATTACCTTCTAGTATTTGATAGCTATCAATATAGTTGTTTAGATTAGTGAGAAGTATAATGTTCAGTAAGTAATTTCCCTGAGAACTGAAATTCCTCTCTATAAATTTACTTCTCTTAAAATTTAAAAATTTTTTATTTATTTTCGGTTCAAAATTCTGTCCCCTCCCCTCAAGAAAGATAAACTCCATTGCAAGTATATTCATGCACTACAAATATAGTCCTACAGAAACAAATTTCGGCATTAGCAATATTTATTTCTCCTCTTTCTTTTCTCCCTGCTCCAAGAAAATATGCTTTGAATATATACACTTGAATTCATCAGTTTTACTTCTTCAGATGGATATTGTGTTTCATTATGAGTTCTTTTGAATTCTAATTGATCAATGTGTTGCTCTTTTAAGTCGTTAAATGTTGATTATGTTTATAATATTGTTGTTACTGTAGAGATTGTATTCCTGGTTCTGCTTTATTCTCTTTGTATCATTTCATATATAAGTCTTAGTTTGTTTAGCTATTCCCATGGTAATGAGTGTCATCTCAGTTTCCAATTCTTTGCCACCACAGAAATGCTATTATCTATCCTTCCTTCCTATCCACCTATCTTTTGTACATACCTGTCAATTTTCAGTGAAAGTGTATATACATTTTGATAGCCCTTTGGACATGATTTCAAATTGTTCTCTACATTGTTTAGACTACTTCACAGTTCATCAACAGTGCATTAGTATGCTTCTTTTTCCACTTCCTCTACAGCATTTGTCATTTTCTTTGTTCTTTTTCTTTTAAGTTCTTTTTTCCTTGATCATGTTAGCTAATTTGTGTGTGAGGTGGTACTCCCAAGTTGCTTTAATTTATAGTTCTTTAATAATTTGTGATTTAGGGTATTTTTTATGACCATTGATAGTTCTTATATTTTCCTCTGAAATTTGCTTATTCTTATTCTTTGACCATTTATCATTTGTGGAATGGCCTTTATTCTTGTAAATTTGGCTTTGTTTCTATGTATTTCAGAAAGAAGACCCTTATCAGAGAAACTTGATGCAAAAATTACCCTCCACCTCAATTTCTTGCTTTCCTTCTAATTTTAACTGCATTGTTTTTGTTTGTGCAAAAATATTTAATTGGATCAATCAAAATTATTCATGTTACTTTCTCTGAACCTTGTTTTATCATGAACTTTTCTCTATTTCTACATCTGATAGTTTCTCCCATGCTCCTTTAATTTATTATTTCCACTCTTTATTGATAAATAATGTACTCATTTGTAATTTATGTTGACATGTAATATGAGGTATTGGTATAAACCTAGTGTTAGCCAATTTTTCCAAGAACTTTTCCCAAAGAGTGAGTTTTTGGGTGGCTAGGTGGTACGTGGATAGAGCACCGGCCTTGGAGTCAGGAGTACCTGGGTTCAAATCTGACCTCAAACACTTAATAATAATTACCTAGCTGTGTGGCCTTAGACAAGCCACTTAACCCCATTTGCCTTGCAAAAACCTTTAAAAAAAAGTGAGTTTTTGTCCAAATGACTGTGATCCTTATGTTTATCAAATGCTTTTTGCCTTGATATTCCTTGCCTTTGTTTTTCCAGAATTTTGTTAGTATTTTCCCAGCTTAATAAAGTAATCCTTGGTAATTTGATTGATATGGCAGTAAGCAAATTAATTGAATTTATATTGTCATTTTTACTTTATTGACTTGGCTCAGTCACAAGCAGCTGTTTCTCTAGTTACTTCAATCTGCCTTTTTTGTAAAGAGTGCTTTGGGGGTGGCTAGGTGGTACAGTGCATAAAGCACCGGCCTTGGAGTCAGGAGTACCTGGGTTCAAATCCGGTCTCAGACACTTAATAATTACCTAGCTGTGTGGCCTTGGGCAAGCCACTTAACCCCATTTGCCTTGAAAAAAAAACCCTAAAAAAAGTGTGCTTTGTAATTTTGATTGTTCAGTTCTTAATGTTTCTGTTATCCTGGTTCCGTTAGGTGGCTCAGCATGCTGAATCTGGGGATAAACAAGTCCTGGGTTCAAATACAGCTTCATGTACCTACCAACTTCATTTTGTAGTTGTGGAAACCTACAGTTTCAGTTGTAAAATGAATTTACAAGAATAAAGGCAAAAAGCACTTGATAAACATAAGGATCACAGCACCTGCCTAGTTAATGAGAGGATCAAATGAGTACTCATTTGTGTTGTCTGTCCCTTGGGTAGCGTTTTATTTATTGTTGCATTCCCTTCCCTTCTCTTTCCTTTTTATCATCCTGCATCTAAATTTTGATAATGACCTACTTACTGCTTGATCTTCCCTCAAGTTTCTGCTCACTTGAGTCCACTCTGTTCTGTTGTCAGAGGAATCTTCCTACAGTGTGCATCTGACCCTGGCACCTTTTTGCCCAGGTCTCTGGTGAGGTGGGGAGAAAGGGAAAATTGTCCTGGAGACACCGACCTCCTCCATATCCCTTGTTGTACTATCCACTTTTTTCTTGATTCCAGAAATGTTGACTGGCTTATCTCCCTCTAGCTGAGTTAGAGATGGCATAGGGAATAGAAAACAACCTGCTTCCAAGAAGACCTTGAATTCAAATATGCCCAGAGACAATTAGCAGTGTGGGCTTTCTGAAAGCAAAATAGCACCTTGTGTTTGTCTATTTCCTCAATTGCATAACAGGGATAAATATTGGACCTTTCTCTTAGGACCATAATTTGGATAAAAATGATTAGTAGTAAAGCACTTTTCACTTTTTTTTTCCACTGTAGGAGCAAGGTGAGAGCCTGCTACCCATTTCTGTAAGAAGTCCTTTCTCTGACCTCCACAGTCTCAGTGCCTCTCTGTGCTTCTCTTGTCCATTTCTCTTATGTATCTAGTTGTTTACCTGTTGTCTTGTCTTTAGACTGTATGCTTCTGGAGAGCAGGGACTGCATTTTCTATTGTTATTATTATTGTTGTTATTTTGTATCCCTGGTGCTTAGCACAAGGTCTGGTCTGTAGGATCTTTTTTACTTGATTATATCTACGACAAATGAATCTAGATACTACATTTGGAGACACTTTAGATGTTACTCGGGGATATTGATGATTTTTAAAATAGAACTAAATTTATTTTTTATACTGTGTTCATGGTTGGTCGGAAATTTGCTGTGAATGATTTAAAATTTGTCTTTGTTGCTCTTTTGAACCTAACATTGTTTTGCTGTTTCTGCTTGGTCAGTCAAACGTAAACATAGTGAATTGCAAACTATTGGCAATTGAGGATTTTGATAGGAAAGAAAAATGCCTGTTAAAGTTTCTGCTATTTACATATTGGGTCTCTCAAACTTATGATCTAGATCCTTCGTCTTTTAATGGTCTTATCCACATACTTGAGATAAATGGAATATCAATGGAATTTTGAGGATGGGTTTTTTTTTGCCCCTTAGAATTACTTTCCTCTCAAACACCATATTTTTCACTTATTGAGTAATACATTATTATTTAAATATGGAATATGTAAATCCTTTATATAGTATTACAGTTCAATATTTCTCATTTCCAAAAAGATATCATTCACACAATGTGGTCTTGTCCACTTTTTTTTTTTATGTTTTTGCAAGGCAATGGGATTAAGTGGCTTGCCCAAGGCCATAAGTGTCTGAGGTTGGATTTGAACTCAGGTCCTCCTGACTATAGGACTGGTGCTCTATCCTAGTTCACTTTCAAATACTAAATTTAATGGAAAGCCAATTTTGGGGGGTGGAAAGGGAAGACCCTAAATGGATCAACTTTTGCTTCATATTTTTGGATATGTTAAAATTATTATCTACACTTTTTAGTTTTTAATGTACATTTCATTATTCTATTAAATTAAATGTTCTTTTCTCTACCAAGTAGGTATTTCATAGACAACAAGAAAATAATTCCTTTTCAACAGATAACAGAGCTGCAAACCGCAAGTCTAGAGAAGCATTTTGTAGTCTCTCTGGGAATCCTATTTAGTTCTGCCAACGTGTCTATGTGTGTGTGTGTGTGGGGGGGGAGCTCCTGATTGGGGGGAAGGGGAGGGAGAGAAAGTAGGGAGGAACTTGATTGCTGTTTACTTATTTAATGGAGTTCTTTATGTTCTGGATTGGGAAATTTTCACTTTCTTGGAAGGATATTATTTATTTGGGGAGTTTGCTCTCCAAAGTAACTGGAAGCTGAGGTGTTTCCTAGGAAAGAATATTTTCTTTTTCTTTTCTTTTTTCTTTTTTTTGCAAGGCAAACGGGTAAGTGGCTTGCCCAAGGCCATACAGCTAGGTAATTATTAAGTGTCTGAAGTCGGATTTGAACCCAGGTATTCCTGACTCCAAGGCCAGTGCTTTATCCACTGCTTTATCCACTGCGCCACCTAGCCGCCCCGTAAAGAATATTTTCACCTTGAGTAGTGTTATAAAGTCCATTTTACTCTGGTTTAGGTATTGCCCTTTGGGCTGAATCCTTAGCTTGTCACATTTTTTAATCTCATTCAATTTATGAGTTTTAGTTGTATGTAAAGCCAAGAAAAAGTAGATCTGTTTAAAAATGTTTCTTTTGTGGAAGGTCGATAAGTTATTAAATTCTGTAGTAGAATCTCTTGAGAATTCTAGAATGCTTTAAATTCTGCTATTTGGTGTTTACATATGCTTAGTTTTTCACAATTAAACACCTCCTTTAATGATGGAAGAATTTTTGCTTAAATTTGAACTCTTTGTGAACCAGATGCCAGTTTCAGTGAGGGAGTTTGCAAAATTTTCATTATAAATTGGTTGATGGAAAGAACTGAATTGGATATCAAGAAATTTGGGTTCTAATTCCATTTCTGTGTCTCACTGGATTTATAAATTTCTAGTAATTTTTTTTTTTTTTGGCTTTTTGCAAGGCAACGAGGTTAGGTGACTTGTCAAGGATCACACAGCTAGGTAATTATTTAATGTCTGGGACTGGATTTGAACTCAGGTCCTCCTGACTCCAGGACCAGTGCTCTGTCCACTATACCACCTACTTAGCTGCCTCCTAATTAACTTTTAATCCCTAGATCTTATTGTAATATCTTCTTAGCATGAGACCCTGAGGAATACTTGTACCAGCTTGCTGCCCTGCCCTGGAGGTTGAAGCTGTTTTGTTCCTCATTGGTTCATTGGGTGCTCTAAGAGACTACCCTTGGACCTGATGGGATTCCCCAGTCTCTTGGAGGTTTCCCCCTTCTCCTGGGGCATCACGACTTCCCTTTGGAGCCTCTGATGTGGGTGGGATACCTGGGCTTAGAGATGCTTTGGCTCTCCACTCTCTTTGGGCTTTGCTTTGCTGTCTTTATTCTCTGTCTCTCCTTTCCTTCCCATTTGGTGAGGGCAGTGACTAGTTTCCTCCTCACCATGGCCTACATTTAAATTTGTCTTCCATGTCTTTTTTGGCTTATTCATCTATTAAACATCTGGTGTCTGCTTAGTGGTAAGCTGTGTATTTGATCTCAACCCAAGTGAGACTTGGGAAAAATCAACCCTCCTTCCCAGATGTAGTTCCCACTTTCTTCCATCCATCTTTTCCTATTTGATAGAGGATGTGTGTGATAGGCATCCCTGGACCCAGCACATCATTTATTGGATTTCTCTTCTCTGACTGACTATTGGACCCAACCATGTCCTCCAGATAGTCCTTGATTCTAGGACTGCTGACTAGCCAGGATAGCCAGGATCTTGTTGTTTCCTTCTATGCTGGGCAAGGGACATGCTCCTTTGTGACCCTGAGGGTGTTCCAGGAAAAGCAGGCAATATCGAGAGAAGGAAGTGCTTTTGTGTCCTTGGTGAAGCTGGCTTGGGTTCTTATCTCTATATTCGGCAAGAATATATTAGGTGCCTGCTATATCCCAAGGATATTTAATGACTAAAAGGTGAGTCATTTCTCACCCTCAGGGTGTTTGTGTTCTATTAATAGAACATCGTTCACATATAAGAAAATATAAAACACCTGCAAAATAAAATCAATCAATGAAGGGTGAGCAGGGGTATCATGGGGAAGTTTCATATGTCAAGTAATGCTTGAGTTTGATTTGAAATGAATTCGACATTTCAGCTGTAGAGTTGAGGGGAGAAGGGCATCAGCTAGTGGAACATCTGCTCAAGGCTAGAGTATTTAGTTAGTTAGGAAAGGTAGAGTCACATTTAACCAGGAAAGATTGACTAGAACCAGGGTGGGAATGTGTTTAAATGCCCCAGCTTAAGTAACTAATTCTGTTTTTTTAAGTTTTTGCAGGGCAATGAAGTTAATTGGCTTGCCCAAGGCCACACAGCTAGGTAATTATTAAGTGTCTGAGGCTGGATTTGAACTCAGTACTCCTGACTCCAAGGTCAGTGCTCTATCCACTGCACCACCTAGCTGCCCCCTAGCTAACTAATTATGAAGGAGTCTCCTGACCATCCTGCATCTCCACAGCATCCCTGCAAATAGGCACCAGTGTTTATGCTTCAGTGCAGATGGGAGAAAGGGAGAAAGTCTCTCCCATGGCTCCCTTGTTCCCTGTGGCACCAAGTACAGATCCCTCTGTGGGCATTGAAAACCCTTCTGACTCTGACATGAGCTTAGTAGATCTCCATTGCCCTCCAGCCCAACTCTCCTTATTTTCTTACACTTGAAGATCGAGCTTCAGTCTTTGTGGCTTTTCTTAAAGACTGCTCTACTTTGTTTATCTTGTCCGTTTGTGAAAGTTTTGTCTCCCTGAAAAGAACAGAAGCTCCAGCCAGGGGCAGTATCTTCATTGTCTTTGTAACTAGACTAGTTCCTGGCACATAGAAGATGCTGAAGAAATTCTGACTGATTCATTGATTGAGTAGTGTGTGAAGAGGATCAGGATTGTGGGGAGGAGAGGGAGGGGTGAAGTTTGGCTAGATGCCAGCAGAGAAAGGAATTTTACAATGGAAAACTATACAGAAATAGAGGAGCTCTTTCATGTGGTTTTTGAAAAAGTAGAAATTAAGGGAATCTTCATTTGGAGAATGGTTATATAGACTAGAATGTGAATGGAATGGAATATTGTTTTTCCATAGGAAAGGAGGAATTTAATGATTTCAGAGGAACCTGAAATAAGATCTTTCTTAATTGTTGCATAGTGAAACAGAGTTAAAATTACAGTTCATGCAATCATAACATTATAGAGGAATAAACTGTGAAAGACTTTAGAAATCTGTTCTTCTGTGATAAACCATGAATCCAAAGGAATGAAGGTGAAATATGATAATGATCAATGATGGTGATGTAATGAACTTAAAAAGCAGGCATTTATTTTCATATATGACTACTGAGAAGATTTGTTTTGCTGATCTTTGTTCTTATATCTTGAGAGGTTTCTGTGCAAACCTCTTCTTTCTCCCGCACTCTCCTCCCTCATCTTCATTTTGGAAGTACAGATAGTAAAGGCAAATTAAATATTTGCTATTTGAAAAATTGTTAGCTGAGAGTGTCAAGTTTATAGAGTTTATGTTGGTTGATTGTTAAGATAGAAGACTCGGTGTAGGACATTGTAATATGCTGTTTGACCCCACATTTGGCACTAGGAACAATGGATTGAAGTTACAAAGAGGACACATTAAACTGGGATCAGGAAAAACTTTTAGTAGGATGAGTTGGAAAGACTGGATTTGGGATCCTCCTCCTTCCAGAGTCCAGTGAATACTTGTCTGTTTATGTTGGATTAATTTTCCTAAGAGTGGATAGATTTATGATTGGAGATATAGAGTTTGTGAAAAATATGGCGTAACATTTCTTGTTTGACAGTTTACTTAATTTCTTTGCTTGGAGAACTCCAGTGTGTTAACATTAATTCATTATTAGAGAATGCAGCATTCAGTCATAAAAATTTTCCTGATAAATGAGGTTTACCCCTTATGCTTCGGTTCTACTTTGTAGGGTTTTGGTTTTTTTTTTTAGGTTTTTGCAAGGGGTTAAGTGGCTTGCCCAAGGCCACACAGCTAGATCATTATTAAATGTCTGAGCCCAGTTTTGAACTCAGATATTCCTGACTTTAGGGCCCGGGCTCTATCCATTGGACTACCTAGCTGCCCCACTACTACATGTAAATGTGTATGCTACAGAAACACTTTCTAAAAACTCTCCCATAAAAAAAGGAAAAGTGTCATTGTTGTTTTAAAGGTTATACACAGAAGCCAAAATTTTTTTTTTTCATTTTAAACACATACACATACTCTGTTGGTGACCAGTTACATAAGGGTTATACTTGTTTGGCTTTGGAAACTGACCTCCAGAAGAAGAGCATTACTTTTTCGTGCTGTACCTTTTCTGATTAGTGATAAAGTCCTGAATTGGATGAATACCTGATGAGGTTGTCACAGTTGCCTTGCTTAACTTGTAGGACAGCTTCAAAATCTTGACATTTTAGCCATAAGTCTTAGAAATTGCTCATGGAGCTCACCCTTAGCAGTTGACTCACAATCGCTGTAAAGGTATTATCCTGCCTTGTCTTTAGCTTGCCCTTTTTTTTTTTAAATTTTTCATGGCAGTGGGGTTAAGTAAATTGCTCAAAGCCACATGGCTAGGTTATTATTGTCTGAGGTCCAATTTGAACCCAGGTACTCCTGACTCCAAGGCCGGTGCTCTATGCACTGTGCCACCTAGCCGCCCATTTAGCTTGCTTTTTAAATAGGTCATGCCAGATTTTTTTTAATCTTAATCTTTTTTTTTTTTAATGAGAAGCGATAAAATGTTCTCCTGATTGGAACTATATTGAAAAGCTATGGCAGCCAGCCTTAAATCCAGAGCTGTCAGGAAACTCTCATGACTTGCAGGGCAGAGCTTCCTCACTCTGTGCAGAATCACTTTTTGGAAATTTGATCTCTGATTAAATCACTGTAGAATGTTGCTGGCCATAGATTGTCTCATATGGGTCATTTGTCAGTAGGACTATCCTCATTTCAGCCAGACACAACCTTCTGTGAGGAGACCATCTATATTCTGAGCTGCTGGTGTCTTATCTTTTAAGATATCCTCTTCAAGTACTATTCTGGTATTGTGTAAGCTTTAGTTATATAATGCAGTTGAATTTTGAGATATATAAAACAGTGGTTATGTTTTTCTTTTGTGCTAATGAAGTCTTCCTACTCCTATTCTTTTGATCTTTTGGAAAACACGAGTTAAAATGGAGTTGCTCTAACATGTCAGTGTTTTCCTGGTCCACATCATCTCATTTTGCTCTAAGTATCCTCTCTGCCATTTATAACTCCACAAGGATTGTCTTGTCTCTGCCAGGACTGCTGTGACAAATAGTGATATGATAATCCCTTAAACATTTGAACCTGACAATTCTTCAACATCAGTCATTTCTCATGAATTGCTCCTCTAGTCTTCCTCACTTACACAGAGGGATGGGGATCCCTTTGAGCTTGCCATTATCCACAAATATTTTATTTTTGTTTTCAGGAATCCTGAAATTCCTTTATTTGAATAAATCTTTATTCCCTTTGAAATTCCAGGATGTGGGGCAGCTAGGTGGTGCAGTGGATAAAGCACTGGCCCTTGAGTTAGGAGTACCTGGGTTCAAATCCAGTCTCAAACACTTAATAATTACCTAACTGTGTGGCCTTGGGCAAGCCACTTAACCCCATTTGCCTTACAAAAAAAAAAATCCCTCAAAAAAGAAATTCCAGGATGTTCTTGATTTTCCTTTCTTTCTTTCTTTCTTTTTTTGTTTTTGTTTTTGTTTTTAGGTTTTGCAAGAATGTCACAAAGCCAGTTCTGATCAGGTTTAGTACAGGTCGATGTTTCACTGACCTGGGTGCCCATTGCATCCAGGTAACCTTTGTACACATCTCCATTGGGAGTTCAAGGCAGTTTTTTTTTCTCTAGGCCTCTTCTCCGTCCTACCCTCTCAACTGAGAACATTTCCTCATAATTCAGTGTCAACATTGAGACTCCTCATCTGTGCTAGGTGGCTCAGGAGGATTCAGGGAGACTGAGCAAGTCATTTCTCTGCTTCAGTTTCCTTATCTGGTTATGAATGGGAATTCAGGATAAACAGCTTCCTCTTAGAGCTTAAAAGATCCCATTTGTCAGGTGTTTAGCATGGTAGGCAAATAACACTTCTTCCTTTGTAGAGCATCCCCTTTCTTCTTCATCTCACAGTACTCCCGTGCCTTCTGTCAGAAGGGTGTTGACCAATCTTGACCAGGCAATCTCTGTTCCCATTCTTCCCAAACAGGCTTCTGTTTTCCTACTGCTTATAAACATGCCTTTGTCATGTGCTTCCTCAAAAAACATCTGCTCAATCCATCTCTGCCCACTAACTTTTCATCTGTCCCTTTGCCTTTTTTTAATTCAATTTGATAAGATCATCGTCAATGGATACCTCTGTTCTTGCTTATCAATCTTTTAACTGCAATCAGACTTCTGACCTCATCATTTACCTGTAATTGCTGATCCAGTAATCTTTTTTTTCTATCCTCTTTCTTAACCTCCCTCAAGCATTTGACACTATCAAAGATTATCCTTTTCTCATCTGTGACACTGCCCTCCTGGTTGTCCTCCTTTAGGACTGAATCTTCATTCAGGCCATGAACACTTGCCTGTGGGATCTTCCATGACATTCTTATATTCTCTTCTTTTACAGTACTGTTTCACATTGTGATCCCATTCCTGGGATTGTTTGAATTATCAGATTTGTATAGATATCTCTCCACCCTCTTCCCCAAGTCAGTCAACTTCAGTATCAGATAAAACAAAATTCTGCTGGCCATTCAAGACCTTTCTAACCTGTTGCCTGCCTTTCCAGTCTTTTTACTGTTGCTGTCCTCTCTCTTCCTTTCCCTCCAAAGGCTCCGGGCTTCCTTGGTGATACCTAAATAGGATATTCCACCTCCTGATTCTTTAGTGTTTTCTTTCCAAGTCTACAAAGTCGCCCTCCTCATCTTTGCCTCTGAATTTCCCTCACTTTCAATATTCAGCTAGAGTCCTATTTTCTGCAAGAAAACCGTTCCCAGGGTGGAGCCAAGATGGGGACAAGAGCCTTATATGCTTTGCCTCAACTGTTGTAATTGCATCTAAAGCAGTTTCCCTCTCAGTTCTCCAATCTATCCTATCCTTAAGTGAGGAATCTAATGTCTTATTGACTTAGTGAATTTCTAGTATTAAGAATAGCTTCCTAAGATGGTGACAAGAAACGATCCTGTCTTAGGCGCTCTCTCATAAAACTTATAAACTAAAGAATCTAATTAAATTTTCGAGAGATAGAACCCACAGAGGGACCCAATGAGGCAGTTCTCCTACTCAAGGTAACCTGGAAAAGAGCAGAAAGGCTCTGCTCCCTGGGGTCAGAGGGGAGACCCACCAGAGGAAAGAACTTCAGCCTCCTCGAGGCAGCCCCAGTGCACTGGGAGCCACTGCAGTGGGGGAATTTCCTGAGCTAGCCCGGGGGAGCATTGGACACAAATTGGGGGAAGCGGGGGGGGGGGGGGGGGGGGGGGGGGGGCGGCTCTGCCAGTGTGAGTTCCTGAAGCCCAGCCCTCAGGGCACACAGAGAGCAGCATGGCCAGCACAGTCAGTTCCAGGAAACAGAAGCAGGGGGAGGAGCCCCCAGGGCATGAGCCTATAGAGCTGAGGGAAGGGAGTGAAGAGAGAGAGAGACAGACTGCAGAGCCCTGACCCTGGAACAGGACTCTGGGGTTCTGACCACATTCAGATCCATAGAACAGCAGGGCCCCTCCACCTCGGCCCCGTGGCAGAGCGGGGCGCATAGGTCATTCACAGACCAGGAGGGAGGACATAGCCTCACACATTGAGACCCTTGTGGGAGTGTCCCAAAAGCTCAGGAAGCACCCTAAAACCAGGCTCAGGCTGGGAAAATGAACAAGCAGAGAAACAAGAGGAAGACCATTGAGAATTATTTTGCAAATGAGCCCAAGAAGGATCAAAATACTCAGTCTGAAGATGAGGAAGCACAAGCTCCTGCATCTAAAGACTCCAAGAAAAACAGAAATTGGGCTCAGGCTATGACAGAGCTCAAAAAAGACTGAAAATCAAATGAGGGAGTTAGAAGAAAAACTGGGAGAAGAAAGGAGAGAGATGCAGGAAAAACATGAAAATGAAGTCAGCAGCTTAGTCAAGGAAATCCAAAAAAATGCTGAAGAAAATAGCATGCTAAAAACCAGCTTAGGTCAAATGGATAAAACAGTTCAAAAAGTTATTGAGGAGAAGAATGCTTTAAAAAGCAAAATTGTCCTGATGGAAAAAGAGATAAGAAAA
Source organism: Macrotis lagotis (assembly GCF_037893015.1). NCBI lineage: Eukaryota > Metazoa > Chordata > Mammalia > Peramelemorphia > Peramelidae > Macrotis > Macrotis lagotis. The sequence goes on from NC_133658.1 coordinate 51,253,181, forward strand.
CTCTCTGAGGAGAACAAATCCTTCAGACAAAGAATAGAACTCAAGGAGATTGATGAATTTACAAGAAACCAGGACTCAATACTTCAAAACCAAAAAATGAAAAATTAGAAGAAAATGTGAAACATCTCATTGAAAAACAACTGATATGGAAAACTGATTTAGGAAAGATAATTCAAAAATTATTGGAATACCTGAAGGTCATGATCAGGAAAAGAGCCTTGACATCATTTTCAAAGAATTACTACAGGAAAATTGCCCTGATATCCTAGAAGCAGAGGGCAAAATAGAAATGGAGAGAATCCACCGATCCCTCCGAGAAAGATCCCAAAAAACCAACCCCTAGGAATATTATAGCCAAATTCCAGAACTCCCAAGTCAAAAAGAGAAAATATTACAAGCAGCCAGAAGGACACAGTTCAAATATCGTGGAGCTGCAGTCAGGATCACACAGGACTTAGCAGCAACATTAAAAGCTTGTAGGGCTTGGAATATAATATACCGGAAGGCAAAAGAGCTTAGAAATGCTGCCAAGAAGGGGTGGCAAGGTGGTGCAGTGGATAAAGCCCTGCCCTGGAGTCAGGAGTACCTGGGTTCAAATCTGACCTCAGACACTAAATAATTACCTAGCTGTGTGGCCTTGGGCCAGCCACTTAACCCCATTTGCCTTGCAAAAACCTAAAAGAAAAAATGGAGCCAAGAATCAAGTACCCAGCAAGGCTGAATGTCCTCTTCCAAGGAAAAAGATGGACCTTCAATGAAGCAGGGGAATTTCAAATGTTCCTTTTGGAATGGCCAGAGCTGAACAGAAAGTTTGATCTTCAGATACAGGACTCAGGTGAAGCATGGAGACTGGAGGAGAAGGGGCAAATATGAGGGATCTGATGAACTGCATGTATTCCTGCATAGAAAAATGACACTGATAATACTCATTTGAACCTTCTCATTTAATAGAGCAGGTAGAGGGAGCTTTTATAGTTGAAGCATAGGAGAAAGCTGAATTTGCAGATAAAATATAGTGCAAAAATGGAGTCAAAAAGAAAAAAGGGAAATGTAATGGGAGAAAGAAAAAGGAGATATTTCATATAATATAATTTCATATAATATATAATATTAAAAAACGATATTTCATATAATAAGATTTTTCTTTATTACAGTGAGCTATTGCAATGATATGGAAGGGGAGAGGCAAGGGGGAATGAGGGAATCTTCACTCTCATCACAGGTGGTTAGGAGAGGAAACAGCATATATATTCAATGGAGTATAGGCATCTGGAGTAAGGAGGGGGGGGCAGGGGGAAAGGGGGGATGTGAGTGATAGAAGAGAGGATGGACCATGGGGGGAGAGTGGTCAGATAGAACACATTTTCTTTTTTACTTCTTGCAAGGGCCTGGGATTGGAAGGCCTGTCCAGGACCATAGGGCCAGGTGGATGCTGGGCCTAAGGGGTGGTATGGTGGCTCAGGGCCTCTTGACCCCAGAGCCAGGGATCTGTCTGCTGCACCACTCAGCTACCCTACAGCAGAGTCAGAGTGAAAGGAGAGAGAAAATATAGTACATGGTAGTGGAGAAATAAGAAAGGAGGGAGTTATGATCAGCAGTGGCAATGTTGGAAAAATATGGAAGTAACTTTTGCGATGGACTTATCCTAAAGAATGTGATCCACGTGTGACAGAGTTGGTGGTGTTGGAGCAAAGACTGAAGCACATTTTTTATTATCATTATTATTTTTTGGGGAGGGTGCAGGGCAAATGGGGCTGGGTGGCCTGCCTGGTGCCGCATAGCGGGGTGATCGTTGGGTGTCTGAGGCCAGATTTGGACCTGGGTGCTCCTGGCTCAAGAGCCAATGCTCTGTCTGCCACCCAGCCACCCCTACTATTATTACTATTTTATTTTATTTTGGGTCTTTGTTTTTTGTTTGTTTTTTGTTTTTTGCAGGGCAGTGGGGTTCGGGTGGCTTCCATGTCACACGGCTGGGTGATTGTTGGGTGTACGGGCCGGATGTGGGCTTGGGTGCTCATGGCTCCAAGGCTGGTGCTCCGTCCATTGCACCACCTGGCCATACCTACAATTATTACAATTATTACTGTTATTTTTTTTAATTTAAATTTTTTTCTCTCCCCTTTATCGCTCAAGCGAGTCTGTATTTATGTGGGGAGGGGGTATTTTGTTTACTCTTAAACAATTATGTTTTTTATTAATGTATAAAAAATATTATTTGTACAAAATGAGAATAAATATTAACTGAAAAAAAAACCTTTCCCAGCCTTCTTCTTCATGCTTATCTATTTCTTGTTTGTGTATTACTGTTTACCTGTTGAATCCCTATTTTAGACTGAGCTCCTTGAGAGCAGGGGCTTTTGGGGGACTTTCATTTATCCTCAATCTGTAGGTACAAAAAAAGAAGTTAGTGAAAGTTCATTTTCTGTAGAGAAGCAGCCCAAGGGAACATCTAGCTCTTAAAGCTAAATTATAGAGACATCATTTTGGGTGAAGTATAAAGGCTTTTGAAGCTTAAATAACTTCAAAAAGTTTTGTTTGATTTTGGTATGGCCTGAAGAAACTATTACATTATGAGGGATAGTAAGTTTTTTCCCTTATAGGTGGTAAAAATCTATTGTTAGTTTATGTTTAAATCTTTTAAAATATTACTTAAACACAACAGGAAATTTTTCTTTCTTGAATGCACCTCCAAGCGTGTTAAACAAAAATTTGGAAGAAATTTGACTAGAATAAAAGACAAAAAATGATGAGATAAATCTATGAGTTGTTGGTGTATATGATTAGGTGGGTAGTTGTGCCAGTCTTGCCTGCCTTATGCTTAGTTATTATATGAACCTATAATGCCAAAAACATGTATTCTTTTGCCCATGTTTATTTAAATGTTTCTTAAGTTTTAAGGATTTCTATGCTTAACCACAAAATCTGGATATATGCATAAATACCTTGTTAAAACAACCATATATAAATCTTTTTACTCATTTCCCCAGCCTGCTAAAGGAGTTTTTTCTACCTGTTTTAAAAAAAAAAACACTCACTGTCAATTATCTCATTCCATGCTATAAGGACCTGGTTCATAATTTTAAAATCTATTGATTTTATTCTAAATACTTTTCTGGCAGTCATTTACATTAGTAATTTAGAATTGTTAAAGTGGATGGGTGTAAGTTGAGCTTACCATGTTTTAAAAGTATGAAAATGATTATGAAGGATATTTTGATGGTATAATTTTCATGTGTTTTAGTATATTCTTTTCAGAAAATATTTTTTATATACCATAATCATTTTTTGGAAATTATATTTTTTTGTGTGTTTTACATAGATATTAATTTTCATGAATTCATCATATGTTATATAGATTTGAAAAGAACATTATGAGATAGTCTGTTTGTACAGTTTCCTACCTAAATTTGTCCACACAACATTTTGGTGCCTTTAGGGAACCTAATAATGCTGGTCTAGGATTCTGGGAGTATAGCATACTTCTGGAACAAAAGTGGAATCAGGGATATTTTGAGGTAGAAGAAAATTCTTTTCTTTCTCCCTGAATAATTTTAGCTTTAGGAGTGCTGCAAGGTGGTATAGTGGATAGTATGCAGGGTTCTAATTTTCAGAGTCAGGAAAATCTGAGTTCGAAGTTGACCTCAGATACTACTTACTACCTCTGTGACCCTGGTCAAGTCATTTAATCTATTGGCCTTAATTTTCTGGAGAATGAAATTGTGAAGCATTCTCTTGTCTTTGCCACAAAAACTCTAAATGGGGTCATGCTCATGGCTGAGCATGATTTAATTGAGTCCCTAGTAGACTGAGTCTTAGAGTAGTGTCACCAAGACTTTACAGATATAGCAACCCTAGCAGACTAGAATTGGTCTTTTCATTCTATTTCTCCTTGTATTGGCTCTGACTGCCTTTCTGGATTTTTATTAATATTGGGGAATTTGATGAATTAAAATGATATACTTAACTATGTGTACTAAATTACTTTTTTCCCTTCTTCAGATAAGTGAATTTTTACTTGATACTTAAATACATTTAGCTATGAAAATGCTCATTGGGAAGTACTTCAAATAGTATTTTAATATTAGACTTTCTTTTAATTCTCTTTAATCTATAATTAAAGACTATTTCTTTTCTCTCCCTACACATCCCTTCATCCAGATTGCCAAGAATTATGTAGTAAGCATAGGCTTGGGACACAGTGTAGGTCTTTTCTATACCATAAAAGATCCAATAAGTAGGGAGGCAAAGCTAAACTTACCAACAGTTTAAGACTGTACTTTATACATTTGGTTCCTGTAATTTTGGGAAGCAAAAACAAATGAAAGCCATTGTTTTAAAAGAGGTCACATTTTCTTGGGGTTTGGTGAGTGGGAAACAATGTTAAACAGAGATGTGAAGTATAGTTTGAGGAGGGAATTCAGGAAAGGGTTCTTGTAGGAGATCATGCTTGATCTTCTTGATGAAAGCTACAGTGTAGATGTGGAGGGACCAATTCCTAGGTACAAGGACATCCTAGGAAAGGACATGGCACTCTACTGAGATGCCAGTTTAGCCTGTAGACAGTGTAAAGGTAAAATAAACCTGGAAATGAGGGAAAAGTGAAAATGAAGGACATCAGATTCCAAACAGAGAAGTGTTTATCCTTTCCCCCAAAGCCATTTGGAAGTTAGAGAATTGTCTTGAGCAGTGAAGCACTGGAGTCAGAACTCCTTGTGTTTCAAGTAAGAGTATTCTGGCAGAAAGATAGGAGAAATAGAAATAATAGAGGCAGGTAGATTTAACTAAGAGACTGTAGTTCAACTAAAGGTCTTGAACTTAAGCTAAGTTAGTGGCTATGTAAGTTAGAGAAGGAGTTGATTATTAAAGTGGTTATGTAAATGGAATCAACAAGATTTGCCAAATGGTTCGCTATTGTAGGAAAGAAAAATTTGGCATAGGTTTGTAAGACAATAGATTCATTCTGTTTTGGACATCTTGGGTTTGAGATGCCTAGTCTTGTTGATGAAGATCTCCATTAGACAGTTCTTGAAGAGGGACTGGACCTCAGGATTAGGACTAAATGTATAAATTTTGGAGAGCTCATAGGAATTTATGAAATCATCAAGAGGAAAACAGAAGAGAGGCACTCAGAAAGAATTGGGGGTGGAGAATTGTAGTTTTGAAGTGGCACTTGGTTGATTATCCAGTGAACTGGTCAGATAGCACTCTTTATCAACTGCTCCCTTTTTGTCCTGGTAAACCTGGAGGTGTTCTTTGAAGTCTTTTAATTATTCAAACATCCCTTGCTCTAGGACTAGTTAGCTTGTTCCCTTTCTAATTGTACTTTTTTTTTGGTTTTTGAGTCATCTTTTACAGAAATCTCATCTGGGCCTACTAATGGCCAGTGGATTGGTAGCCTTACAGTAAAGACCTCAAAGCTAAAGAAAACTAACCTAAGTTTCATTGAGTTTTTCTGTTTCTCTTTGTTGATTTTATTTTCTCTAGTATCATTTAGCATTTATTAAGTGCCTACTGTTTGCCAGGCACTATACTCAGCATTGGGGATACAAAGAAAGGCAAATGGCAGGCTCCGATCATGAGGAGTTTCCATACTACTATCAGTTGTAGCTTTTATCCTTGTCCTTTCAGTGAAAGATGCAATCAAGTTTTTAGGGTGGGCCTCCTATTTATTTTCCAATGGCACCACCAGGAAACTTTTGAAGCACATAAGTTGTACCTTAGTTATTTCTTACTCTTACAATATGACTAGAATGCTCTTAGGTTTCTTTGATGACATTCTCGTCATCATATCTTTGTATCTTTGAAGTATTCTGAAACACTTTATTTTTATCATGTGCTTCTCCATTGCCTTTTGGGCAGTCTTAACTTCATTCTTTTGGAGACAACAGTGTTCTATTACTCTGAGTATATAGGATAATTAGTTTTTTTTTTTTTTAAAGATGAATCTTTGTTTCAGAAATTCTTAAAAAATTATATAAATACCTCAATATGGGGCGGCTAGATGGCACAGTGGATAGAGCACTGGCCCTGGAATCAGGAGTACCTGAGTTCAAATCTTGCCTTAGACACTTAATAATTACCTAGCTGTTTGGCCTTGGGTAAGACACTTAACCCCATTTGCCTTGTAAAAAAACCTAAAAAAAAAATTTTAAAAGAACTCAACATAATTCATCTAGTCTTGTTGATTTGTTTTCAGTTTCTTTGTCCTCTTATAAAATCTGTCTATTTCCCTTTTCTCTCTCTTCCCTCCCTCCCCCAATTTGTTTTAATCAGTGCCATTTCTGCCTGTTCTATAATTATATCCAGGAAATGCTACTGTTAAGACTCCAAATGTGACTCTACTGACTTTGGTGGTTAAGAGTTTAGGGTATAAATACTTGCAGATCTTTTCCCTCTTAGATATCTTACTTTTCATACACTTTTTTATCTTTAAATTCCCTCAAAATGTCTTTGCATTTTTCTTCTACTTGTCACTGTTTTATGAGATGTTGAAAATCTTCTGCCATCCTTCTCAGAAAGATTTTACTAATGATGTTATGTTCTAAGTCAATGTTACCATTTGCTGTCATTTATTTTCATTAGTAAGTATGTTAAGTTTATTGACCTATCTGGTTTAAAGAGGTTTTTGTGGTGTGTTTTTTTTTTTGAAGTGCAATGGGATTAAGTAACTTGCATATGTGTGTGTTTCTGTGTATATCTATGTCTGTTTGAATAAATAACTTACTTTCCTGTATATTGATTTTTATTTTTGCTCTAAGAAACTCATTATTAAAATACCAATTATCTAGGAACCCTCATTATCCTATTGAGTTTTGTTTTTAATGTAATCTGTTGTACTTTTGGTGATATTGCTCAATTTCTATGAATTTCTGATTATTTTCTTAAAGTATTTATGTATGTATCATGAGGCTTTTAGATACCTTTACCCTATCTCCTTAATTTTGTAATTTTTATTTTATTTCTTTTCCTTAACTCTTGGAATTTGTTTTCCAACAAATTTTTCACTGATCTTAACTGTGTTTATCATTTTTTTTTAAAGTTACAGGTTATGTTGATTTAATCTGGTTTTATGAAGTTATTAATGGAATTTTTCTACTTCATTAAAGTAAATGTTGACATATGAGTGGAAATAGTTTTTTCTACTTCTTAAACACATCCACCCCAACATGATATGACCAAATGTCCCATGAAATGATGTTTCTTGTTGCCTTGGAGTGATGCTAAAAGTACAGCCAACAACTTGTAACATTCCTTTCCAAAGAAAACCATTTAGCTGTAACATGCTTTTTTTCCTTGTCTTATATTTACCTTTCATGTCAAAATTAACGTTCTGTTCTTACAGATGTTAATAGCTAAGATTCTAATGTTTAGTATAGGCAGCTAGGTTAATGTATTGAGAGAGCCTACAAATTTATAATTCTTAGTATTCTGCTTCTTTTTGAGGGAATGACATTCTGTAATAGTAACCCCAGAAATTAAAAAAAAAGGATAAGAAGTGTCAGAGGACTTAGGGAGTTTTTGTATTTTATTTAATGTGCTTTATTGCCAAACGTATCATTAACAAAAGAACAGCCTATTGTGATGGTTCTCAACATTAATTTGATGGTTCTTCAAAAAAGCTAAAGACTGTCAAAAGAAGCAACTGAAGTTTGTGTTTTACTGTGGTCACAGTTTTCAAGTATCTTCATGTGGCAGTATGACATTGGAGTAGAATTTTGTCAGTGACCTTTAGTAGAGAGAAAACATCCCTCAGCTTGGGGCTGGAGTAAACCAGGTGAACCTTAACAGTAAAGGCTCCCAAATTACCGTTTCAGGGTCTGGTTTGTAGACTTATTTTTTTTATTATTTTTTTTTTTAGTTTTTTTTTTTTTTGCAAGGCAAATGGGGTTAAGTGGCTTGCCCAAGGCCACACAGCTAGGTAATTATTCTTAAGTGTCTGAGACCAACAGATTTGAACCCAGGTACTCCTGACTCCAAGGCTGGTGCTTTATCCACTGCACCACCTAGCCGCCCCTTGTAGACTTATTTTTAAGGATTATAAGTTTTGTACTTGAACTAGGTCTTATCTTGATTCAAATAGTCTTAAAAACAAATAACACATTCCTAAGTGACAGGAGTTTCTCCCTTTTTGTCTCTTGAGTCAGAGAACACAAATGGACAAGGAAATGTACTGTATTGAAGGAGCAACAAGGGGTGGTTTTCCCAATTATGGTATACATACGTCACTGAGTATTGCAGCCATGGAAAAAATTTATTTTATACTTTTATGATGCTTATTATAAGAAAATTCACTGAAAGGCTGCAGTTTTATGTATAGCATCTGCTACATTTTTGGCAGTAAGCACACCAGCTAATTCAGCTACTATAAAATGGCTCCATGCCAGGTGTTTTTTTGGTATGTTGTAGGAGTCAAATGAAAGACAGCATGGAAAGTGATAGAAGGTTGGCCTTGAGTGAGGAAAAACAGGTTCAGATGGGATCTTTGATTTGGGATGACTTACTGTTTTTTGGGGGGAAATATTTGTAGAGGATGATGATTGCTGACATTCAGGTGATGCAGGGTGAGGGCATGTATTTTTTTGGTAGTGATAATTATGGAAAGAAAGGAAATGTGAAAAGGAGTGAAGAAGTATGAGGTATATGTGATATGATAGAGGACTTGTTTTGATATATTTTAAATGGCATTATGACTGCTTTTTGCTCCATTTTCATTTCCTATTTGTATTGTCTTCTTAAAGAAATATGGAATCTGCAGGACTTAATTAGAAGTATAGAAGGAATATTTGGTTACTCTTCTTGTCCATGACATTTTCTTTATTTTTTTTTTAAGGTTTTTGGCAAGGCAAATGGGGTGAAGTGGCTTGCTCAAAACCACACAGCTAGGTAATTATTAAGTGTCTGAGGCCAGATTTGAACTCAGGTACTCCTGACTCCAGGGTCCGTGCCACCTAGCCACCCCTATTTGTTTCTTTTTTTGCAAGGCAGTGGGGTTAAATGTTTTTCCCAATGTCATACAGATAGTAAGTATTAAGTGTCTGAGGTCACATTTGAATTTAGGTTTTCCTGCCACCAAGTCTAGTGCATTGCCCATTGCACTCTAGCTACCCCACATTTATGACTTCTTAGGACAAAAAAAGAAATGAGCAAAAGAAAGACCTCCAGAAACATAAAAAAGACAACCCACTTGAACTTTTTTGCCCCTGCTATATTTCTAAAAGAATGAATTTCTTTTAAGTTAATGGAGTAAATAATTGCAGTCAGTTATCTGACTCTGCAAATCATGTAGTTATTTAGAGAATATTTGTTAAGTTTTATTGCTTTCAAAAAAGTCCCTTGAGCTGCTGTCACAGCATTATAAAAGAACTTAGTTAAGTTATTGGTTAGAATTGCACAATGTTTTGAATCCACAAAGTTAAAGGATCTCATGACAATAAAAAACTCATGTTAGAATTTGTCACATGCAAGTTATTTCATCTGTTGTGTTCTCATTCTTTCTAAAATCCAATTGTGAATTGGATTTGCTCTGACATCCTTAAGTGCAAAGCCCACCAGTGGGTACAATGACTTTTGGGAATTAATGCAAACTGTGTTTGATTACTTTATCCTTATGGCTTTATTTGGAGAGAAAATCTTTTGATTAGGAAATCTTTTGCTGTACATTGTCTGAATGTTTAAAATATATCATTGATTCTTAACTCCCTCTCTCCTGTGGTGACTTACTACTCTGACCTCTGTGAAACACAGCATCTGAGTTTGCAACTTGGGCAGAGAGTGTGATGGCCCATTTGGGGAGAGTACATCCTTAGGGAACATAGTTCTGAATCTGTTTTATGACATCTGAAAATCAAGGCTGAGCCACTGAGTGCATTGGTGACTGAGACAGAGACACAGACACATTAGGGATGCTAGGCATGTTATTTAAGATGTCATGATGGAAATCACCTTTTGTTTTAGATTCTTCTCTCCATTGAGTGACAGTGTTTAAGGGTCATGCTCTCTCTCCATTTGCACCTTTCTATACCAGTTGATGATTGCCTGCTGCCATCTCATGATTTTATTCTTAGGGATACTTTATAAGAGGTAGTCTCTTGTGTATTTGCTGCTAGATTTACTTGACTGGCATGATTTTGGTCAAATTCATTTAGCTTCTTATAATCTAGGTTTCCTTATTTGTAAACGAGTGTCACAGTAGCTGATCTTTATGATCACTTCTTCAGGCTCTACATCTCTACTTGCAAAGGGTGTACATTCTAGTGGGGGAGATAGCAAATATATTTGGAACAAATGGAGGGTAATTATAAAAAGTGTGTGTGTGTCTGTCTGTCTTTATGTTCATATCTATCTACCCATAAATATAGGTGGGAGGATATTAAGATTTGGGTCTGTTAGGAGTTAAGGAAGGAGGACATTAGAGCCAGGGCAGGGCCAGCAGGTTCAAATTCATGTAGACTAGAAATGGAGAAAAATGACTAGATTACCTATTGGCTTAGAATCAAGCTACTAGGTTATGGATTGTAGGGAAGGAGAAGGAACTTGGATTTATTTAGTGCCTTCTCTCTGCCAATCCCTGTGTTTAGCAGGGTGCAAATATTTACTTCATTTGATTCTCACAACAATCAAGTAAGGTAGTTGCTGCTATTATTCTCATTTTGCAGATGAGGTAATTGAGCCTAAAGGAAATGAAGTGACTTATCTGGGGTCACCCAGCTAGTAAGTATCTAATACCAGACTTGAACTTGGATCTTTCTGACTTGCTATTGCTCTCTATATTTCTTTACTCAGTATCTGGGAGAAGGAATAATTAGTTTGCCAAGGTAATTGACACTAAGGAATTTGTCTTTTTTTCTAAAAAAAATAGCTCCTGGAATTGGATGAGTAGGACAGTCATAGCCACATCTAGAATGCAAGAAAATGACTTTGATTGTCATGTGTAGAGGTGGAATGATACAAAGGGAGAGACTTGAGGCAACAAGCCTCAATAAGAGATGAAGACCTGACCCAAGGTGATGCTATTTGAGTGGGGGGGGGGGGCACAGATGAGAAATGTGTGAAAGTAACTGATAGGTTATGTGGAATGAGAAGGGAGAATATCAATGATGTCAAGGCCACTAACCCAGGTAGCTAGAAGAATGGTGGTGCCTGTATTAGAAATAGGAAATTTTGAAGAAGAGGAGAGTTTCAAGGGATAGAAGTGCATTTTGGGGTATGTTACATTTGAGATGTGTCTAAAACATCTTATTGGAAAAGTGTGATTGGAAGTTCAGGAACAGACATGAGTAATCTACATAGCATTGTTAAACCCTTGAGATGTGATGAGGATAGAGGTAGAGAGGAAAAAAGGCCTCTGTCACAACTTTGTAGAACACCAATGATAGAGGACAAGATACTTATAATGAACAGAGAGATTGAGAGGGACACTCACAACATATGGGTAGCTACTGAGTCTTGAGGAGCACCATCTAGAATTTAATAATTTAGAGATAATTTATGAAATTGTCAATAAATGGGTTGAGAAAGTGTTAACTTTAAACTAGTCATTTTTTTTTGAGATGATATTTAGATTTTTAAATATCGTGATACTAATTTTGATAGACTGGGGTTTTATTTACATATTGTACAGTGTTATTTTCATATGAACTCTGGATATATAGCAACCTTTTTTCCTATTCAACAGAAGAAAAGATTTGTGTGTTCTCTGTAAAGGGATATTAAGAGCAAGGTCCATCATATTTCTTTCTGCTTATCTCACCATCCAGTACAGTTTTTGAGAAAAGCTTAGCATTTCCTCAATCTCTCTTCTCCCTTCAATTTTTTTTAAAGCATTTATGTATCTTTTTTTGGTAAAGCCACCAACTCTAATCCACAGCTTAGGGGAGCGATGATGTGAAGACATCAGATCCAAAGCATAGTTTTTATGAACTATGGACTAGTTTAATGATAACTTATTTGTAGGAAGCAGTTTTGATTTGGGGTTGTTGATTTCAAAAAAGTCAAAATAAACAGTAGAAATCATACTTATGAATTTGTGAGTAAGTCACTTTTATAATCTTTTGTTCACTTGTTGCATTTAAAAATCCTGAAACAAAAAATTAAACATGAAACTGGCTTAATCTTAGCTGTGTTTGCTACATGATGATTTTTTTTTGCCAAGGCAAAAAAGGGGGGGGTTAAAATGACTTGCCCAAGGTCACAAAGCTAGGCAATTACTAAATATCTTGAGGCTGGATTCGAACTCAGGTCCGCCTGACTCCAGTGTGTTCTATCCACTGCACCACCACCTAGTTGCGCCCCCCCCCCCCCCCATGATGATTTGGACAACTTTTAATCCATGGTTTGCTTCCTCATTTGAATTAATGGGAATCATTTAAATACCTCTATGATTTTTTTTTTTGTGCTCATTTGAATTAATATTCCTTGATTTTTTTTTTTGGAAATTTTTTTTTAATAATAGTATTTGGTACAAAGATTGAGTTTGATTTGATTTATCTCATCCTGTTGCTTTAAAGTCGCTTCTGATGTGATAGATAATGATGAAATGGTGTTGCTCTAGGGTAATATTTTCAAAGCACTCTAAACTTTCTTCTCATTAAAATAATATTTCAGTGATCCTCTTTTCTTACTTTTCTTTTTTCTTTTGGTGGCTTAGTAACTATCCTCACTCTCCCTTCATTTCTCTTGTTATCTCTGGAAAATTGGGGGAGTGGGGAAGAAAAGAAAACCCAATAAGCAACATCAAGCAAAACAAATCTCTTCATTGTCCATGTTAAAAATTAAATGTCTTATACCGCATCTTGATTTTATCCCCTCTGTGTTGTGAAGTTGGGAACGTGTTCATTACCGGTTTTGTGGATGATGGTTAGTAATTGCCTCGATCAGCATTTCTAAGTCCTTAGATGTTTTTCTTTGCAATATTGTTGTTGCTATATAAATTTTTTTCTGCTCTCTATTCATTGCATTGTATATCATTTCATAAAAATCTATTTAAGTTTCTATGGCAACATCTTTTTCATTATTACTTATGGCACAATATTCCATTTCATAGATATATGTGTTCAGCTCTAGGCTTTTAGTACATGCTTTGTTTCCATTTTTTTTTTTTTACTAGATACAGTAAAATATATGAATGTTTTCACTTTTGCTTTGATCTCTGTGTGGTATTTATAATGGTCCTATTGCAGAGTCTTAAGTGTATGTACATCTTTGAAATTATGTAGACATAATTCAAAATTGCTTTCTATACTCAATAAATTAAGTCATAACAGTGCCTTGAAGGTGACTGCCTGACCTTTTGAGATCTTTCAGCTGTAGTTATTCCCTCTTTTTTTTTATGTTTGCCAATTTGGTATAATTTTGAACTTTAAGGTTTTAATTTGTATTTTTTATAATTATTGATAATTTGGGACATTTTAAAACATGTCTGTTGATAACTTGATTTTCTTCTTTTGTCAATTGTCTTTTCATAGATCCCTTTACCAGTTATCTTTTGGAAATTGGTTCATCTTCAGTGATCTTTGTATTTCTCACTGGAGCATAAACACTTTTCTTATCCATTACTATGATAAGTATTTCCTTCCTTGTCCTTTTGATTGATTGATTGATTTAGGTTTTTGCAAGGTGATGGGGTTAAGTGGCTTGCCCAAAGCTACACAGCTAGGTAATTATTATTAAGTGTCTGAGGTCAAATTTGAACTCTGGTACTCCAGGGCCTGTGCCACTCCTGGGCCACCTAGCTACCCTTGATTTATTTTTGGTATTAACTTTCCTTATTACATCTTAGTGAAGTAACTATATGGAGGTTCATATTATTTTTCTCTCTCTTAAACCTTGTTCTTGTCAAGCTATTCTTTCAGTGGTTTTTCAATGATGAATCCTTTTTGCAGTACTTGTCATCTTTGATTTATTAAATACTGTGGTAATTAAGTTATGCAACTCATTAACGAATAGTTTTGGGGGTTGCCTCTTTGTTGTGTAGTTTGAGATTGGGTACTTCTAGATCTTCCATTTCATCTCACTCTTTAAAAAAATTTTTCCCCCTTGAGATGAGCTTTTTTCCCCCCTAGATGACTATTTAATTATTCTTTAATAATTTTAATGGATTTGATGCTGAATAAATGAGCTAACTTACATTATTTTATTATGTTGTCTAGCTGTAACCAATTACTCTGGTCTGCTTATCTTTTTTGGGGGGTATTTCTATTTCCCTTCCACTTTGTTCGTTTATAGAAGGACTCATGATGATTTGTGTGGATTCATTTTGTATCCTCAACTTTGTTGAAATTATTGTTAATTTTTTTGCTGTCTCTTGGGTTCTATGAATTGATATGCACAAAAATTTTGTGGGTGGGTGTGGGTGGGTATTTTGTTGTTGCTTTTACTTGTTGGTTACTTAGCACAACACCTCCTTATTCCAGTCCAGTTCACTTGTTTGTCATAGTCTTCTTTAAGAATGAGGGATAAACATCATCATTGTCAGGATTATCATAATGCCTATATTTACTCTTTTGGTTTCTTTTTCTTTGAGTTATGATTTCTAGTGCTTGGTTTTGCCATTTTCATTTTATCCTTCTCTCTCTCTCTCTCTCTCTCTCTCTCTCTCTCTCTCTCTCTTTCTTTTTGCTAGGCAGTGGGGTTAAGTGGCTTGCCCAAGTCTACATAGCTAGGTGATTAAATGTCTGAGGCTAGATTTGAACTCAGGTCCTCCTGACTCCAGGGCTGGTGCTCTATCCCCTGCGCCACCTAATTGCCCACTTATTTTATCCTGCTCTTAATTAGGTCTTTTATGAATACTTGTGATATGCAATGCTTGTTCTTTTTTAGATAGATACCATTTAACCCTTTAAGGAAAGGTCCATTTATTTTTGTACTTGGTGTTGGGTTTTTTTTTTAAATCACAATTTAATATCATCCTTTACTAAATATATTTTTATTGATGCATTTAGAAAAATAATTGCTCGTTGCCTCTATCCACTTTGTAGTTTTTTAAAAGAAAAAGGTGTATCTTGTCAAAAAAGTTTTTTCTGCTTCTACTTATTAATTGATTTCTGTTTATTAATATTGAAAACATATCAACAAGAAGTTTGTAACCTTTGTGAAATTCTCAGATAAATATGGGCCTTGGAAGATTGTGGAGGAAGGAGAGCAGATAGAATGAAAATTTCATTTAGTTTAATGGAGATGTGATACTAATAGGTGTTTGATTTTTGGAGTAAATATGAAATCTGCCACTTGGATGAGATTCCTAATAAAGTGGAAAGTAATTTCTGTTGCATATTCTTCAAACTTTTGCAGAGTAAGCTGTTTTGTGTCCTGATTTTTAATGGGAAAAGCCAGGCTTCTGGGCTTTGGACTTTTTTGTTCCAGGCAGCAGAATAAAAGTGAAGTTTTGTTTTTATCTGGGTCTTTAGTAATTACCAGTAGTTGCTTCAACTGAACCAATTTTTAAACCAACCTTTGGAAAGTCCCCTTTACACTGATAAGAATGGAGATGATGTATAGGCCATTAAAAGAAGTGTTTAATAAACCTCAAGCCAGAGAAACCAAGGTGAACCAGTTTGGGGGTGTTAACAGTATTTGAGGGAATATTAGAAGCATGCATAATGTTGTGTATCTCTTGAATTTCTTTGTATAGCATTCTGTACTTGTCATGATTTTATAATATCCTTGTTTATGGTACATTCTATATGACCTTGATTGTTAACACAGTTAATAGAGAGATTTGTGTTTGTCATTCTTTGGTGAAGAAAATGGAATCAAGTTTTATAATCCTTTCTTTTATAAGCTTTGCTTTTGCCAGGATTATGGAGCCAGGTAATGTGAACCATTAAGGTACTAAAATCTTTTAGTTATCAAGTGTAGTATATGTCTGTCTTGACTTTAATACCTAGTATTGATGAAAATTTTAATTGATTATTTAAGAGATCTGCTATGTCTTGTGATTGGTGTTCATATTCAATTGTGACTTTTCTTATGCACTGACATCATTCTTATTTTGCTGTAGAGAATGAACTGCAGTATTTTAGATCTCACTCTACTTATGCATTTAATTACAAGAGAAAATGTGTATTCCAAAAATAGCTGGTTTCTTTTTTTCTGATGAGTAATTAACATTTACTGGTGTATTAAGTGTTTATAGAGATAGTGGCAGGGAATACAGCCTTCCTCTATCTTTTTTCTTTTTTTTTTAAAGGAAAATTTTTCAGGAAAAGGGGTTCATTCCCCCCAAAATGGTGATGAATAATTAAACCTAATTGTAGACATTTAAAACTTTTAATTTGCTTCTTAAATTTCCTTTTATTCCTGGGCGAAACTGCAGTTTTGTAGTTGTTTGTTTGATTTGGTTCTTTCTGCTTGGTGCTGAAGTCTGCTCAGAGGATATTGATGTTAAAACAAGAAGATGTAAGATCATTGTAGGAGGAAATAGAAGGTGCTTCAGTTTCTCCAAAGTGTTTTGGTCATATTTAAGATTGCTCTTTTTAGTTAGGTGTGACTCTTACTGACAATATCTGCTAAACTCCTTCATAGTTTCTTAAATGAAGCTTTCCCTTTTAGTGTGGGCCAGCTGATAGTTGAAACCTGAAACTGGGCTACCACAGGAGAATCTTGGTACAATGGGCAAATAACTAAATTAGAAAACTACATGTTAGCTTTAACTATGTTCTATTGTACTTTTATTTATTTATGTTAAATATTTCCTAATTACATTTTATTCTAGTTTTAGAAGCCTGAAAACTTTATTTGACACCTTTGGTCTAAACTTTTCTCCCTTTTATGGTTTACACTCCATAATAACGTTTTTGTGTGGCTTATATTTCAAGTATATAACTCATTTTAGTAGTTATTTTGTTTTCTAAACTTTCTCGTTCTCTTCCCTTCCCTCCACATTTATTACAGTTGATTTTCAATAGCCTTTGATGGTCCACAGCTATGAATTTTCTAGTTACTTTTGCTCAAACTGCCTATTTCCCAAAATACAAATACTTGGCAAGTATGGTTTGTTTTTGTGGTACCATAGTGTTATTGCTGTTATTATTGTTGTTGTTGTTGTTATTATTATGCATTGATTTTCTTTTTCTTATCCTCAATTCCATGTCAATTTTAACATTCATTTTAAAAAAAAGCAACTGCTTTTCTCTGCAGTCATGCACCATCTTTTCCTTTTGAAGGTTGATTACAGTTTTCATCATAAGTGTTTTGGAATCATCTTGGATCATTGTCTTGATTAGAGTAGCTAAATCTTTCATATGTGATCAATCTTCCAATATTGCTATTACTATATAATATGGTACTGTGTTTTCCTGGTTTTGTTTCTCTTTTATTGGTTCATATAAATCTTGCTGCATTTTTCTGAGAGCATGCTGCTTGTTATTTCCTATAGCATTAATAGTATTTAATCACAATAATATGCCCATCTGTTCAGCCATTCCCCACTTAATGGGTGTCCCTTCAATTTTCAGTTTTTTACTTTCACAAAAAGAGCTGCTAGAAATCTTTTGTCCATGTATGTCTTTTTATATTTTCTTTGATCTCTTTGGAATACAGATCTAGTAGTGGTATTCTCAGTCAAAAGAAATGCCTAGTTTTGATAGTCCATTACACCCAGTTCCAAGTTGCTCTCCACAATGGTTGGATCAATTTATAACTCCACCTACAGTTCATTAGTCTATCTATTTTTCCTCCTCCCCTCCAACATTTGGCATTTCCCTTTTCTGACATATAAATCAATCTGATAGTCAGGAGTAATTAGGAACATTTTTCTATGACTATAGATAGCTTTGATTTCTTCTTTTGAAAGCTTCCTATTTTATAACCCTTTATCAGTTGGGGAATGCTCTATTTCTTAGAAATCTTCCTAAAAATACCCCCACAGGACAAGTTATTTACAATTTGGTACTGCTGTCAGTTGATTTGGATCTCTTGAGAATTCACCTATGTTGGAAATTTAGGTCTGCTTAACCATGGTTCTGGCTCTTATCCAGCACAGAGGGCCAGGGTTTGCTATGGTTTGGGTTTCTTGACCATAAGTAAGATTTGTAACTGTGAGAATGAGATCTGAGGCTCTAAAGTCTAGATGTGTTCCTAGTATGTATTAATATACTTTGCTTCTTGAACTATTGTATCAGATTAGAGTATTATTGCTCTCTTTCCCGTCCACTTTGAGAATTAATTCTGATATATTCAGTTTGTTTTATTGAAGAGTTCATTTTCATCACAGCATTATTGACATTTCTTGGGACCTCGGATTCCACAAAACCTTCAAATTATCCTTTTATACTGATAAGCCTCAGTTTCCTGACCTATAAAATGGGGAATAAATATTACCTCCTTCACATTTAATGTGAGACTAAAATTCAATAATGAATGTAAAGGACTTTTTCCACACCTTTAAAGTGCTATGTAAATATTAACCATTATTATTTCCTAAATGACAAATTACTAGACATCTAAGTGTGTCTTGTGTTATAAGTGTGCTGTTGTGTTAAGCATTTAAGTGGTACATTAGAAGCAAGCCTTAAATAATCTGTATTCAGTTTAAGATAGTGGCCAACAGGAAGTATCTCATTTAACTCATTTAGCTCTAGTCAGTTCAATAAGTTTGGACCCCCCCCAAAAAAATAAAAAGATCAGGAATGTGAAGGGTACAGGTAGAAGAATGCCATCCATTATAACCATTTTTATATATAGAAGGCAATTTTGTTTTGTGGAATTCCTTTAAATTTTTTTTTTCAGTCTTGTCTGATTCTTTGTGACTCCATTTGGAGTTTTCTTGTCAAAGAGTGACTTGTCATTTCATTTTCCTGTTCATTTTACCAGAGAAGAAATTTAGGCAAGAGGGGTTAAGTGACTTACTTGCTCAGGGTCACATACTTGAGTGATTTCAATTGGATTTTAACTCAGGTCTTCCCATTACTACCATTGTAATATTGAGGAAATTATTAACTTCCTAGGATTCTGGTGTCCTCATTTGTAAAATTAGGGGGATGATCTAGCTATTTTCTGAGATTCCTCTTCCTTTGGTTTAATGATGTAGTAACAAACTTGATAGTAAATTTACTTTCTTTTATGTTTGTCCATTAGGAAAGAAATTATTTTTAGATTTATGTTTTTATGCAGTTTTAATCTCTGAGATGTTCCTCAATGTTCATGTTCATTCACTTTTTTCTACAAAACAACAAAAGTATTATTTATAAGTTATTATTTTAAAAATGAAAATCATAGCATCTAAAGTATAGACTCTTATAATCATGTCAAATATTCAGTTATGTATTAAAATAAATTAAGAATGTTACAAATGGGGGGGCGGCTAGGTGGCACAGTGGATAGAGCACACCAGCCCTGGAGTCAGGAGGACCTGGGTTCAAATCTGGTCTCAGACACTTCATAATGACCTAGCTGTGTGGCCTTGGGCAAGCCACTTAACCCCCATTGCCTTGCTAAAAACTTTAAAAAAATGTTACAAATGCTTCAACAGTATATTTGCCAGAGTAGGCAATATCTTAGAAATTTCCTGGTAATCCATTAGTTGGGGAAATTTTGAAATTGAACTTAGTTGGAAATTTTCCATTTATAGTATGTCTTTGAAAAAAAATGGTGGGTTACTTGAAGGGGAAGGAGAATGTTTTGTAGGCTTGCTGGCGAATAGGATGTGAGGCCTTGGGTGGGGTAAGAGTGTTCCTTGTGTAGAGGAGTGACTGTAGTAGTAAAAATATGAACATGGCTACCCCTACAAATATATGTGTGATATGTTCCACTTTCTGGGGACTTCAAATTGTGTTTGTTGTTGTTGTTGTTGTTGCTGTTTTCTTTTTCAATTGGCAAGGCAGATGGGGTTAAGTGGCTTGCCCAAGGCCACACAGTTAGGTAATTATTTTTTAAATTTATTTTTATTAAAGATATTATTTGAGTTTTACAATTTTCCCTCCAATCTTGCTTCCCTCCCCCCCATCCCACCCCCCACCCCCATGGAAAGCACTCTTTCAGTCTGTACTTTGTTTCCATGTTGTACCTTGATCCAAATTTGGGTGTGATGAGAGAGAAATCATATCCCTAAAGAAAAGAAGTCTAAGAGGTAACAAGGTCAGACTATAAGATAACTGTTTTTTTCTAAATTAAAGGGAATAGTCCTTGCACTTTGTTCAAACTCCACAGCTCCTTATCGGGATACAGATGGCACTCTCCTTTGCAGACAGCCAAAAATTGTTCCCATTTGTTGCACGATGGAATGAGCAAGTCCTTCAAGGTTGATCATCACCACGCCCATGTTGCTGTTAGGGTGTACAGTGTTTTTCTGGTTCTGCTCATCTCACTCAGCATCACAGCTAGGTAATTTATTGTTTGAGGCCCGGATTTGAACTCAGGTATTCCTGAATCTAGGGCTCGTGCTTTATCCACTGTGCACCTAGCTGCCCCCTTAAATGGGAAATGTAAGACACTACTAATTCCTAGCCATCTTTGTTTAAAATCCAATTAGCTTAGTAAATATCAGGGAAAAGTAGATCCAATCAAATACTCCTGCCCTGCCGCCTCGAGGGCCCCCCCCCCCCCCCCCCCCCCCAATGATTTAGAAAGTACTGAAGTGGCTATAAAAGGGTGTTAAATTCTCTCCCAGAGTCCATGGGAAGGTGTGGTGACCTGGGAGTGACCCAAATCCCACCTAGGAGATTTTGCCTTTTGAATGATTTGGGGTGTTTCCTGAGCCTGTGCTCCTTGGTTGTAGCACCAGAAGACAATACAATCTAAATCAGATTGAAGGTCAGGCCCTCAGGTGTGGCCTAGATTAGGTGATAAAGGAAGGAAGATTCCCTTAACTATGCAAACAAAAGATTTACAAAGTTAGTTTCCACCTGATCTCATCACTCCCATGCCCAGGTTTCTCTGCATCAGTCATACAGAAACTTGCTTATGAAATCATGCTTTAGATGGCATCAGATGAAGAGACTTTGCTTTAGCCAGACATCAGTGTTCTCTTGGACATGCAGAATGTAGAAACAAGCAGTGCTATAAAAACAAATGATGCAAGAAGGCATTGATAATTATTAATTTTGTAATTTCTTGGTTTCAGTTATCTGTAAGACATACTGATTAAATATTCAGAAAGTCAAACCTACTTGAGTCCAGATTACTGATTTGCTTATTGATATTCAATGTGTAATAGTTAACTCTTAAATAGCAGTGAAATATTGCAAAATCTTGCAAAAAATTGGCTTAGTTCACGTGTATGTATGATAATTAAGTTGCTTATGTTACACTCAGTTTCTTGCTTTTAGAGGCAAGCTAAGTGTAACAGTTGCTAGAGTTGGGGCCTTGGAATTAGGAAAATTGGAGTTTGAATGGAGCTGCAGGCACTTGACACTTACTGTGTTACCTTAGGCAAGTCAGTTCACCTTGATTTCCTAGTCATCCTGATTGATTTATGGCTCTGGAAGAGAATCTTCACCTCATAGTGCTTCATGGCTCCCTTTCAGATTGGGACTGCTGCTACCTCCCCTTCTTATTACACTTTTTGAAAAGTATGCAGTATTAAGGGATTTGGCTTCCCCAGAGGGATAGTATAGTAGGGGAAAAAAAGAGAGTATGATCTTCTAACTTTCCTGAACCTCAATTTCCTTATTAGTTTGCCTTACAGAATTGTTGTAAAGCAAGTAAGTGCTTTTTAAACTAAAAGTGCTATGGAGTTATAGGTAGGCTATATTAATAAATGTTCTGTGGCACTATATTGTCTCTGCCCTTCCCACTCCTATTCTATCCCCAGCAAGAACATTCATTTGAAATCTAAAGATCTGGGTTCAAAGCTTGCTTATGGCACTTTCTGCCTGTGGAACTTTGGGATTGCGGTGAGTATCATTTGACTTCTCTGGACCTTAGTTCCATCATCTGTGAATGTCCACCTCTCAATTTATGATCCTATAATTATGTCTAGTATTTATCCACTTTGCTTAGTGCATAAAAGGAATGGAAATAAGCATAGCACCAGTTTGAGCCAGGCATTCTGGAAGTACTAAAATATTGTAAAGTAATTGTCCTTTTTCATATTCAATAACCATCAGAGGTTTTCAAATGAATAAACTGAGGCAGACATAGGTGAAGTATCTCAGAACTAGCCAGACGAACTCAGCTCTTCCTGACTTGAGGCCCAGGGACTTTCTGAACTGATCCAAAGGCCAAAGGGTACATAACCAGCCCAGGAGGACCTCCAGGATCAAGGCTTAGAGGATAGGATATCTTTTGAGGAATGAAAGTTAGTCTCCATAGCTGATTTGTAGAAGTTGTGAAGGGTGATGTTTAGTAGTAAGTCTGGAAAGGGAGGAAGAGGGCAAATGATTCATTTCTCTTCAGGTGCACTTGGAACTCTGCCGTGCTGGATCTCTTTATCTAGAAACCTCACTGTAGCCTTTAAATGCACACATTGGCAGTGCCTTCGAACCCTCTAGTCTTTCTCGGATTACATGGCTTCTTCCAGAAATTCCTTTTAAGTAAGGAGCATCAGCCAATTCTGTCTCATTTTCTGATTCCCTTCCTGGCTGTACCCTCAACTTTATTTTCTATATTGCCTTCTTTTCTTCCCTTTTGTGTCTTCCACCCACTGAAATATAAGCTCTCTAATAAACTCACTGTAAATGGTATTGGATTTGTAGATTGTTAGCTGAAAGTTAATTGAAAGGAGGAAGAGTTTTTGTTTTTTCTTTTTATCCCCTGGAAGTCTAAGATAGACTTGGTCTGTAGTTAGGAATTTAATAAATACTTCTTGACTCATTGACTTTATATTTGAACCAGTATAAATAACAGGGAGTAAGTGATTCAACATAAGGAGTGAATGTGATTGAACAGGGGATATTATCAATCATTTAGAATGATTGATGTGGAACTTCCCCTATATTGAATTCTTTAAAGATTGTCTTAAGAATTCACTTGTCATTCATTCTACTAAAATTGTGCTTTTTTCAGTAAAGTTTTTATATAACAACTACCCCTCTCCTTCCCTCACAAGTTAAAGTAGTTGCAATGGAGGGAAAAATCCTTGCTGTATTTTAGAAACACCTCAAAATTGTGTTTTGATTATATTGTTATCTAGACTTATTTCTCTTTAGAAAGGGATCATGTTAATTTCCCAAGTCTTTTTTTGCTCTGAGGCACTGGGGCTAGATGACTTGTCCAAGGTCACACAGCTAGTAAATATCTAAAACCCAGTTTGATATCATGGTCCTGACCCTAGGACAGGGTACCACCCACTGTGCTACCTAGCTGCCCAAAATGTGTATCCTGCCACACATTTTTTGAAGGAGCTGAATAACTGTTTCCCAGGTTTGTTATATTGGAGTGCACAGTTCACCCATCTCTTCACTATGTAAGTTTATGCAGAAGGATTGTCATAATTTAGATATCATCTGTCATTTATAACTATTTCCAACATCATCATCATCATCTTTTTTAAAGTTTGTTTATTTTATGGCAAGGCAGTGGGGTTCAGTGTTTTGTCCAAGATCACACAGTTAGGTAATTATTAAGTATCTGAGACTGGATTTGAACTCAGGTCCTCCTGACTCTAGGACAGGTGCCCTATCCACTGTGCCTCCTAGCTGCCTGACCAACATCATCTTGAACTCTGAAATTACTCTCTCTGCTCGAGGTCCCTTTGCTACATTTCTCCTGAATTTATTTCTTCAGCTCATTTAGACTTTTTGGTCCATTTCTTCTTGTTCTTCCAGTCCATAATAATTTCTCTAGCCTGGTTTCTTCCATGTCTTGGCTTTGAGTTAACTAGTTAAGTCATATACTGTCTCTTCTGAAAAAAAAATTATTTTTCCAGTTACTGGTATTCAACATTCATTTTTGTGAAGTATTCTTTCTTCCATCCTTACCTCTCTAACTCAAGGAAAATAAGTGACCTGATAGTGGTTATACACATAAAGCCCTCTCTTTTGCCCTTGAGCCTCTTGACATTTTGCCTAACCCTCCATATCCCCAGTGGCAGTTGCTGCTCCTCGAGGATGCCACTTTGGACTTGATGAAGATTCTTGCTAGATAGAGGAAACCACAGATTGATTTCTTTGTCCATTCCAGTATTTTTTTCAGACTGGGTAAAATCAACAAGTCTTTATTATATACTGTCTTCCCAGAAAGGCAAAGCCACAGTAATTTCTACTCTCAAGGAACTCACAGTCTAATTAGACAAATAGCAGGGAAACAATCTCCACTGGACCTTCACTACTGTAGGGAGATCTTTTGTTCCTATGCTGACAAATTTTATCCATAGAGGTTATACCAAGCCCCTTCTTTCTTCTACAGCCCCTCATTAGCACCTTTTGCCTTAGCCCCCCAACAAAATAGACATTTTGCCATCTTAAAGCTTCCTCACCCATCGTTTTCCTTTGAACTCCTTTCCAAAGATTCCCCTCCTTTCCATATTTTCTACATTGACCAAGGGAAAAGATAGACATTTTCTTTGCTGATACCATCCAGCGTCACCTTGAGAACTTGCTCTCTCCCTAATTTTTTCCAATACAATGGGATTAAGTGATTTGCCCAAGATCACACAGCTAGGTATTTATTAAGTGTCTAAGGGTGGATTTGAACTCGGGTTCTCCTGACTCCTAGGCCAGTGCTCTATCTAGTGTGCCACCTAGCTCCCCCCCTTGCTGCCTTATTGATGTGTTCCAAGTCTCCTTTTAAAAAAAATTATAAGCCATCATTTGTTATTTTCCTGCACTTCCCTTTTCTCCACACTTAATATCATTACTTGCCTGGTTTGCTCTTCTTACCTCAAAGGTCATCCTTTTCTACTTTTATCCTTCACACAACTACTAAATTTATTTAATTTTATTTTTTAAGATTTTATTTATTTTGAGTTTTACCATTTTTCCCTTAATCTTACTCTTCTCCACCCCCCACCCCCCAGAAGGCAATTTTCCAGTCTTTACATTGTTTCCATGGTATACATTGATCCGAATTGAATGTGATGAGAGAGAAGAAACATAAAGCATAAGAGATAGCAAGATCAGACAATAAGATATGTTTTTTCCCCCTAAATTAAAGGTAATAGTCCTTGGTCTTTGTTCAAACTCCACAGTTCTTGCTCTGGATACAGATGATATTCTCCATTGCAGAGAGTCCCAAATTGTCCCTAATTGTTGCACTGATGGAATGAGAATGTCCATCAAGTTTGATCATCACCCCCATGTTGCTGTTAGGGTGTACAGTGTCTTTCTGGTTCTGCTTATCTCACTTAGCATCAGTTCATGCAAATCTCTCCAGACTTCTCTGAATTCCCGTCCCTCCTGGTTTCTAATAGAACAATAGTGTTCCATGACATACATACATACACCACAGTTTGCTAAGCCATTCCCCAACTGAAGGACATTTACTTGATTTCCAGTTCTTTGCCACCACAAACAGGGCTGCTATGAATATTTTTGTGCAAGTGACGTTTTTACCCTTTATCATGATTTCTTCAGGGTATAGAGTCAGTTGTGGTATTGCCGGATCAAAGGGTATGCGCCTTTTTGTTGCCCTTCAGGAGTAGTCCAGACTGCTCTCCAGAAAGGCTGGATGAGTTCACAACTCCATCAACAATGTATTAGTGTCCCAGATTTCCCACATCCCTTCCAACAAGATCATTATCTGTTCTGGTCATTTTGGCCAGGCTGAGATTTGTGAGGTGGTACCTCAGAGAAGCTTTAACATTTTTCTATAAAGTAATGATTTAGAGCAATTTTTCATATGACTATGGATTGTTTTGATCTCATCTGTAAATTGCCTTTGCATATCCTTTGACCATTTGTCAATTGAGGAATGGCTTTTTAAAAAAAAAATTTTGACTCAGTTCTCTGTATATTTTAGAAATGAGTCCTTTGTCAGAAATACTAGTTGTAAAGATTGCTGCCCAGTTTACTACATTTCTTTTGATCTTGGTTGCAGTGGTTTTGTATCTATTTTGATCTTATCTTAGTAGTATAGGGTGTGAGGTGTTCTTCTAATCTAAGTTTTTTCCATACTAACTTCCAATTTTCCCAGCATTTTTTATCGAAGAGAGAGTTTTATCCCAATATCTGGACTCTGGGTTTATCAAACAGCAGATTACTATAATAATTTCTTGCTATTTCACCTAGTCTGTTCCACTGATCCACCACTCTGTTTCTTAGCCAGTACCAGACAGTTTTGATGACTGATGCTTTATAATGTAATTTTAGATCTGGTAAGCTTAGCCGCCTTCTTTTGCACTTTTTTTCATTGAATCCCTGAAAATTCTTGACTTTTATTTCACCATATGAATTTACCTACAACTTTTTCTAAATCATTAAAGTAATTTCTTGGAATTTTGATTGGTAGGGCGCTAAACAGATAGTTTAGTTTTAGTAGAATTGTCATTTTAAAGTTTTTGGAAGACAATGGAGGTTAAGTGGCTTTCCCAAGGCCACACAGCTAGGTAATTATTAAGTGTCTGAGGCTCTGGTTTGTACTCAGGTACTCCTGACTCCAGGGCCAGTGCTCTATCCACATGTGCCACCTAGCATTTCTAATATGATCTTTAATAGTAGTGGTGATAGTGGACACCCTTGCTTCACCCTTGATCTTATTGGAAATGCCTCTAGCCTCTCCCCATTGAATATAATGCCTGTTGATGGTTTCAGATAGATACTGTTTATTGTTCAAAGGAACAGTTCATTTATTCCTACACTCTCTAGGGTTTTTAGAAATGGGTGCTGTATTTTGTCAAAAGTTTTTTCAGCATCTATTGATATAATCATATGATTTCTGATAGGTTTGTTGTTGATATAATTAATTATACTAACAGTTTTCCTAATATTGAATCAACCCTGCATTCCTGGAATAAATCCTACTTGGTCATAATGTGTTATCCTAGTGATAACTTGTTGCTAAATTTATTTTCAAAAGATCTGTCTGACCTCTCTCACTTTATCATGAATAAATCTGAAATATGTGCATTACTTCCAGAATAAAATAAAATCTGAAAGCCCTCCCAAATCTAGCTTTTTACTCACCCCTCCCAACTCATTTCCTTAAATCCCCTTTTCTTTAGTGCAGCAGAATTGAGCTATTTGCCTCTCCCTTTACAAGATATGCTTTCCCCTTATCCATCCTTTGGAATAGACCATCTGTCACTTTTGCCTGGTTTGCCCCACGGCCTCGCCCTATCCTCCCCTCTCTTTTCTTTTGAGATTCCCAGCTTCTGGGAATATTCCACTTAGCTGTCATTTTCATTGCAAAGACATCCCTTATCATTTCACTGATTTCATAGTTTTACTTGTCCCAGTGCCTCATTTCTCTCTGGTAGAGCATCTTCAACTTCAAGATGGGGACTGCTTATTTTGAGTTTAAGGTCATATAGTGCCCTTAAAGCACAAAGGAAAAACTGGGCAGCATATTTTATGACTTTTCATGCCCCAGGAGAATTTCTTTTTGAACATTTATCATTTAGCAAGGAATTATTGAAATGAGTTCCAAGTCAGATCAACATAGAATTTTTTATACATCCACCCTTCCTTCCTTCCTCCATCCCCCCTCCCTCTCCCCCTCTTTTTAGCTTTCATTTTTATTAAGTTTTTGCTTCCCTCCATATAGTAAGTTAACTGATACAGATTATACATGTACAAGAGAAAAGAAGCCAACAGAATCATTTAAGAAATAAGTCTATATTCTATATAAAATTTGTCTTGGGGATATCCAAATCCCTGTAGTTGAAAATTTAAGCCATTTTCATACCACACTGTTAATTTTTAGAATGCTAATTTTATCAACCCCCTTCTTTAGTAACCAGAGAATCTCTGTCCATAGCCTGGTTTCCTGACCACATGGATGGAATGCAAACTTCTTGAGGTTAGGGACTGACTTCTTTGATTTGTATCTCCAGAGTTTCCACAGTGTCTACCACTAAGGCAGCATCTATATTGCTTTTTTTCTTTACTGAGGATAAAAATCAGTTTTTAATTAATTAATGTGTTTTCAAAATAATAAATAAATTTAGAGAATCTGTGAGGTGAGACTCAAAACAGTGAGGTTTTTGCAAGGCAAACGGGTTAAGTGGCTTGCCCAAGGCCACACAGCCAGGTTATTAAGTGTCTGAGACTGGATTTGAACCCAGGTACTCCTGACTCCAGGGCCGGTGCTTTATCCACTACGTCACCTAGTAGCCCCCTTCTGAAGCTTTTAAAAAAAAATTAACCTCTATCTCCACTCCACACCCCCTAAACTTGATAGATCATTGATCATTTCCAAAAAACTTTCACTGAGTTTTTTAGTAAATATATTTCATTAAATGTCTTAGTTTTGAAGCTAGTCAGCATTCTTCCTTTGTAACATTTGTTGTGTGACCCAGTGGTCCATACACTCCTTTCTGACCCCCTCTTTTCTTCATTTATATGATGATGATGATGATATTGATATTTACAGCATACACATTATTGGTACAGTAAATGAGATTGTGTGAATTTCTTTCCCCTCCCCCTTTGTTTTTCTAACAATATTTTCTCTATTGTGGGTGAAAAACTAAGTTTTGAGTTCCAAATTCTATCCTTCTCTATTCTTGAAAAGGCAAGCAATTTGTTATAGGTTATATATATGTAATCACGTAAAACCTATTTATGTGTAAGTCATTTTGTAGAAGAAAACTAGAACCAAAAAGATAAAAAAGGAAGAAACAAAATGAAAGAAGAAAAGAAAGGGAATATAGTAGACTTCCAACATAATCCACCATGATCAGTTTTTTTCTCTGGAGGTGAATAGCATTTTTCATTATGAATTCTTTGGAATTGACTTGGATCATTGAATTGCTGAAAATAGCTAAGACATTCAGTTGTTCATCATACATTGTTGCTGTTAACTGTGGTTCTCCATTGCTTCCTATCACCCTTTCCAGTTTTTCTGAAATCATCTAACACAATATTTCATTACAATCGTATACCCCAACTTATTCAGCATTTCTCATTTGACAAACATCCCTTTTGTTTCCCAATCTTGGTCTGTGCAAAAATCTGCGGGGTACTGTTTCTGTGTGTATTTACTACTACATATTTTCCCCTTATTTGAAATTTTTAATCCCTTTCAGTTTGAGACCTAGTAGTGGTATTGCTGGATCAAAGGGTAGGCATCATTTTCTACCCATTTGGGCATAGTTCCAATTTGCTCCTTAGTCTGGTGAGAACAGTTGTATGAAATGCTTTTTGCAAACCTTTACTATCATTGGTGTTTGAGAGACCTGGGTTCCAAGCCAGATTACACACATAGCAATGTGACCCTGGTCAAGTCACATAAGCTCTCAGTTCTTGGAATATCTCTTAAGAACATAAATAGCAGAGTACGTGCTGATATATGCTTTGAGTATAAAGAATTCAGCTTGCACTGACTCAGCACCAATAGAATCACATTTGTTCTGAAAAAAAAGTGATGTTTAAATGCCAATTGTTCTTACTTGAAAGAAAATATAACAAAAAAGTGACTGGAATTAATTGATTTCTTCTTATTTTGGATAGTTTAACATCCCACTATCTTTTAACACTTGAAGGCCAAGTTTCCTAATAGTTTTTCCACTTAAAACTTAAAAAAGAATTCATAATGTGGAAATTATGGACACACACTATATACATATATATATATATATACACACACACACACACCATTTATTTAGTTTACCAAAAAATCATACTGAAAAATGCAAGCTAAACCTAGGGGGTAGACTTCAAAGTGACTCCTGCTGGACTCTTGAGACTTCTAGTAGTTGTTGTTTGACCTTGGGCCAAGTTTCTTACCCTCTGAGTACTTCAAGCAAGTTGCTGAATTGATTTGACAATAGAATCGAAAAGAAAATCTTTTCTGGTGTTGCATTCACTGCTGGAGGTTTCTGAAACTGTCCTGTCCTCTGTAATGCCTTACAGATCTCAGCCCTTCCAACAAGAGCCTACATGCTCTACAGATACAAACCCTGGCTTCAAGACAACTGAATTACTTCTGGCTGATGAACACTCACTAGTATGATGAAAAGATGTTGTTTGTATATTTTGAATTCCCCTAGAGTAAGAAATAGAGTAGTAGATAATATACCTAGATTTAAGTTTGGGAAGAGTGTCTACTTTTAACATTCTCCCCTAATTCATCCCAGGAATTGGAGCTTGGGTGAGCTTAGTAGGCATCTTCTTTTGGTTCGGGGGACATTCATCTAGCAGGGCAGCTTGAAAGAACTCTCTGACCTTGGCATTCAATCAAGGTTCGTTCCAGTGTTAAGTTTCCATGACTTAGAAGTATTAATCCTTCGTATTTTAATCTCTGAAGTTTCAAAGTTGTCATATTCTGCTTGTAATTATTTTTCAGGAAGGAGGGAGTAGATTTCAGGGAGTTTGTGAAAGAAAAGAAGGGTGCTTGCTGAAAAGTTGGGTGGCACTCTGGTTCCCAGAACAGTGTTAAAAATGGAAAATAGCAGAGTTGTTTTAACTTGGGTAGAGTGGGAGTAAATGAGATCCAGAGAGCATGGAATTAGTTAAGTTTTTATAGTTTGAGGAACCTTTGCTTTTTAAGACCTTCAAACTTGCAAATAAATGCTTTGTCATTACTATGAGGAGTCTTTTTGAACCATTACAGATTTTTGAAGGACGGGTGGCATAGTGAGTTGAATAAAATGATTTTATCTGAAATGTGTGAGTTTGATAGCAGACTAATGAAAGAGAGAAGATTTTAGTAGAGAAGGAGCTACCATCAGATTTGACTCCCTCAGTTTCACTATCAGGGAGTTTAATCCCCCTGTTCAAATCTAAAACCAGGATCCTCCTTGGTTCTCTCCACCTGTATTAAGAAAGTATTTGAAGACCTCCAACAGGGAGTCTTAGAGTGGTCTGAGAGGAATAGTTTTGGTGAAGGAATAAATGCAAGATTTGTTAACATAAGAGAGTCAGACTAAGGATCTGTGATGACTTTGAAGAACATTATTAATAGACATAACATGGCCAGAAGTGTCAGTGAAAAATGAAGCTCCAAGGGCATCTAAATCAAAATCAAGCACTTGGCATATAGGCAAGGGAAAATATAGATACAAAATTTGGAATGGGGTTTTCAAGTCAAACGGAACCAAAGACTTCCAGGTTTTTTATGACTAATGTATTTGAATACAATATTTTTTCTTATTTGTACTTTTATCACTGATTTCCCATAAAACACACTAACATGGACATTTTACATTGTGTGAAATAATTCCTTCCCTACATTGTGGAGGGGGAAAGGAAACTCTTGCCCCAAGCTATTTGAATGTCTTGTCTTAGAGATTCTGGCCTCAGTCCTTTGGTTTAATCTCACATATCATATAGATACTCCCAAGGTATATGACATTGGACCTTTCTTTAAATGTTGAAGTAGTGTTTTATATGAAAAGGAAAATTAAATACTAGAAAGCAACAACATTGATTGCAGGTTGCTAGATAGACTTGGTCTCCTGGTTTTCCCTTAAATGTTTAAGGAAATAGTTTATTTTTTCCTACTTTTAATATGCAGGGAAAATAATCCTGCTTAAAGTAATATCTTATATCTACTTTTTAAAAAATTGTGTTACTGCTTTCTGTATTTGCTTTTTAATTTTGTAATTTTTACAGAGTAATTTGAAGAGTGTTGCCCTATTTCTTATTTCGAATCATTTAGTGATGGTAATTTTGGTAAAAATTTCGCACTTAATGTTACTGGACTCTTAGAATTATGTGTGAAGATTG